>NW_006263353.1:3398374-3398721 GCF_000469605.1 Apis dorsata | reverse complement strand
GGGAGAGAGAGAGGGGATGTGCGAGCATTCAACCTGGAAATCGCGAAGAATTCATTCGTTCGAATTGAAAATTGAATTGGATGTATTATAATGAATGAAATAATCGTCGGCAGGGGAACGGAAAGATTCGAGATCCGTGTTAATCATTATCGATCTTCACGCATCGATTCTCGATTAATTAACGCATCGGGGGGCAAGTGGTTGTTTTCGGTTCGTTTCGCCAAATTTCCATATTTCATTGGATCCATCGTTCCATCCATATTGGAAATATCGAGAACGGTGCAGCCTTTTTTCAGTTTCGTTGTTCGAAAATTTCGAGTAATGTTCGGATTATTATTATTATCGGA
>NW_006263353.1:3385702-3398303 GCF_000469605.1 Apis dorsata | reverse complement strand
GAGAGAGAGAGGGGATGTGCGAGCATTCAACCTGGAAATCGCGAAGAATTCATTCGTTCGATTCTCCTTTTTTCAAAAACGCGAATAGGTTAGGTTAGATTAGATTCGAAGGTTTTCTTCTTATGTTAAAACAAAAAAAAAAAAAGAAAAGGAAAGATTAGATTGTAACAAGTGATTCATCGGAGAAGATCACAAATTGCACGATATTATTGGGGAAGAGAAGTCAAGACATATCATTTCTGAAATTCGTAGCGGAATCCCGTTCGAAAATTTTCTCTGCGTTAAAAGAAAAGAAAATGAATCAAATAACATTGAGTCAGATTATAGATTCAAGATCAGACAGTGGACCTAACCTTTGTTAACCATGATGGAGGCGCGAGAAGGGGACGAATATTGCGTGAAAAGGAAAGGGGGGGTTGGAGAAGCAAGTTGATGCAGATCGATGTTTCTGCCCGCTATCGACTTCACCCTCTCGGCTCACCCTGTCGCTGTCGTTTCCCTCTGTCCCTCCTCCTCCCCCCTTTCTCTTTCCCTGCACACGATGCCCAGTTTTCGTTAATACAAGGCCAGTCAATAGCAAAGCCTCGAAGCTTCGGGCTGTTTGTCATACAACCCACCACGAAATACATTTCGTATTGGTTCGCGTCGTCCCTCGTCGTCCAGACATTCCTGTTTATGCATTTCTCCTATCTAGGACAAACCTCTCTCTCTCCCCCTCCCCCTTGCCTCTTATTCACAGGGCTGATTCCCGATACGAAACGGATAAGCGGTGCTTCCCTCCCCATCCCCAAATTATTTACGTCCGCCTACGTGACCGGCGTTTGAACGTGCGGCTACGAAGGTGCGGCCCTCTCTGAGAAGTTTGTCGTTCCTATGTCATCGTGGAGCAGTTTCTGCGCTATTTCAATAAACTGCTCTCCTATTCAATTTTTCTCGAAAAAGTAAAGTGTTGAAATAATAATAGTGAAAATGAAAGAAAGTTCGTGAGCCGGTTAGTTTACCGTGGTCAGTGGTCGTCGAGTGAAAAGAAATTTTAACGTTTCTTAAATTATCGTGCACCAAATGCCATGCTCCATAGCAAAGTTCACGTATATATATATACATATATTCGCAAAGCGAGGCCTCTCGTCAAAAGAATTTCCTTTCACGAGAACAACTATCCCGGATCTTTTTCTTCAATTGGAATAACAAGTAATGAATTATTAAAAGAAAGATCTCTTTTAAATTAATTGTAAATACACGAGTCAATGGGGGATGAGTGAAAATGAATTTTTTCTCAACGAGTTTGATCTCTCTCTGAAAAGCGTGTACGTACACTTGTGTATGTTATTGAGAGAATAGGCTGGTGTGTGACTCGTGAAGGGAACGATCTCATTCGTTTATCGAAGAAAAAGTCGGACGCCATAAGAGTTGGACCGCGATACCGTATGAAACATAGTCGCGATATATCTCTCGTCCCTGTTTAAACGGTGTCGGAATTCTTTAACGTCCCCGATAAAACGGGAGTCACGTGGGAAAGGGTTGCTGGTTTATTGACCATTTGAATATTTCGCGCGTTTATTTTCCAACCCGCCTGAAAAAATGGCCGGTTGAATAAAGAAGCGGTTGGTTAAAAGAATACGGCGATATAAATCCGTCACTTGTCACCGCTTGTTCAGTATATCTCAACGCTTTTCGTTCCCTTTTCTTTCGCAACCAAGGTGAAATTGTGTTCGAGAGTCATTGGTCGGCCATGCGATGTTCGAACAAAAAATGAATCGAAAAATTTATCTTCGAGAAAGATCTCATCTATCGATGATTAAAAATTTTACCAATCACCAGTAGCTCAATAATTGTCCAACAACGAGACAAGACCCTGAAAACTCATCGAATCTTTCTTTCTTTCGATCGAAGAATTTAATTTTCATCGCTTGCAATTATTCGAAGAAAGAAGTTAAAAAGACAATCGACTGCGACCTGCCCACGAATAAGAATAGATCGAGCTAATCCCCGAGTGGTAGCTCGTAAACCATGAAACCAGATAAGGCATAAAATAATGGGCGCATAGCCCCTTTGTGCTCGTGAGAGAGGCGAACGTCTCTTGCCAGGTGAAACCTGCCTGCCTCCTTCCTCCTTCCTTCTTCATCTTCCACTAAAAATAAAGCTGGATAATGTGGGACACTGTTTCCCTTCGAACAATGGCCGCGGCGTACCATTCAACGCGCACCAGTTTTTTTCGATGTCTCTCGCTCTTTCAAGAGACCGGGCTCCTTGAACCTACCCCTACTATAATAAACGATCCTCTTCCTCTCGAACCACCCCCATCTCCTCTCTCGACTTTAGATATCCAAGCCCACTTCTCGAGTGGCTTAATCGCGCACCGTGTCCAGAATTCTTCACGAGTATCCGATCGAGAATCGGTTGAATTGCATCGTTTCTTCGGGGTGATTCACGCCGATAGGAAATCGACGACCATGGTTTCGTTCCATTTCCAGAATATCGTCCGTTTCAGGGAGAAAAAAAAGGAAAAATTGGTTGGACATCGATTCTCTTTCTCTCTCTCTCTCTCTCTCTCGTTTCGCTGTCGTCGTTGACGCGACGAAGGAATTTCACGGGCTGATGACCATCGAAATTAATGAACTTTATTTAATAGCGCAACCGGCACAAATATTTAATCGGTCCATCGATACTTATCGACTCGTTTATAATAATGCGTGGTGGATCGTTGAAAAAAATATATATATAAATGCAGCGTGGACATATTGGCCAGCCATGGTTTAATTTCGACCGATTTTCTTCTTGAAAAAGTATTTTGACGAAATATTTTGTGAAAAATTTTGGATAGTTGATAATTTTTCAGGGGAAGTTGGAAGATTCTCGAATGAAATATGCGTTTTCAATTTTTTGTTCGTGGTAATTCGCAATAAGTGTCGCAAAATTTGAGTACGGTTGTCGTTTATTTTATAATATAATTAGATCGCCATATTTTACCGAGATTATCGATTCAATATCGTTTATAATCGAGATGTAATTCAATTTCATTTAAAATTTTCCCTCACTCTTGACAAAGATTTTCGTCGATAAAATATGACGAGTGATAACTCACCCCCTTTAAGTTGAACTTCGAGCAGAAATTGGAATTAGAACGATCCAACACTTTATTAAACTACCTCGAACCCTCCTTGGAAACTTCACGGAAACTTCATCGAACGTCGCAATTTATTAGATATCCGAACGTTATCGAGAGTCCAACTATTAATGTCTGCCGATCGAAGCTACATCGTTGATTCTTAATGAAACTTCGCCCGATAATCGAAAGAACAACTTTATACTCCCGGCTAATCCTGTCTATTCACGAAACATCACGAATTATTACGTGGTAAAAGTCGAATTACCGAAAATTCGATCGAATTTTGTTGATTTTTATGCAACATTTACTCAACGATGTAATAATAAATTTATCCGGCAAAATTAATTAAAATAAACGAGAGACATTTACTGAACTATCACTATTAATCCGAAATTAAATAGCTGCAATAATATCGATCAATACAAATATACATATTCTCTAAACTATAATTGAAACGATCTTAATTTTACAAGTAACATCATCGTTCAAACGGGTGAACAAGGATTATTTTTAACATTAAATTGCGAATACTTATGCGAGAAATTATGATTAGAAATTATGATTATAAATCGTATAGAATTTTC
This sequence comes from Apis dorsata, assembly GCF_000469605.1. NCBI lineage: Eukaryota > Metazoa > Arthropoda > Insecta > Hymenoptera > Apidae > Apis > Apis dorsata. Next base: position 3,394,610 of record NW_006263353.1, on the reverse strand, counting down.
CACAAACATGCAACTAGATAGAAAAATTTCATTGGGGCCAAAAATGCTCGAGCCTGTTCACGATTCCACGATGCACGTCGTATCAGTAGCGTTTGTCAACCGCAGCCGAGGCGTGTAGCGGCAAGCATCGATCATCTCACGCGCAGTGCTGTGATCTTGTCAGGTGACAATCCGCTCGATTGTTGCTCCGCCGACTTAATGAAACTAATTAGTCACAACGGAACGCTCGATCATGGAACAATCACCCATCGGGTTGTATCGAAGGTATGCTCTCGATAACGTTGTTTCATCATCGTCTCTGCGGGCGAGACACTCGAATATAACGCGTCGTTAACGTGCCTGTGCAAAGGATAATGATCGTCTCTGCAGCCTCGTTGCTCAATCGTTATTTCGCCTTGAGGAAGTTGACAGAACTGCGCCAACACGGAATGGACGCCATTTCCATACCTGATCTCACAGATCTGTACACGAGAATGGATTATCATTATCTCCAGTTATCCTTTGTTGAAACACTCTTTGCGATTTTTTGATTTTTCTTCCCTTTTCATTCGATTATTTTAGAAGTAACAAGTATTCGCATCATCTCGAGGGAGATTTAACGGTGATCCTGAGGAGATGTGGAATAATTTGTGAAATTTTCAAATTATAAAAAAAAGAAAAAAGATATTACAATGATGAAGCACAGAATTTAATTGAAAGCTGTTCGATAATCTGGTTAAATAGTACCTGGCTCCTTGTTAGCGTCTTAGAGGATTGAATGAAATTAATTACAGGCGACGCGGGATGCGCAACCAAACCGAATTCGAGGCGTCGCTTAAAGCCGCCTATTTACATTCGCGGATGATACTCGACGCTCGACCCCAGCCCAGCACCGCGTTATTTGCGAACTTGACAATTAGCGAGGCATTGAAGAGGTGGGCTGGAAGGATGGTTAATGAAATTAATCGGTCACGTAGCGCAACCCCACGACAAAAGATCGGCGGTTACTTCGTTAGCTGGCCAGGATGTAATTATCGGCTCTTGTACTCGTCTCGAGCTAGGAGGGAACTACGGATCAAAGCAAAACCAAATTCGTCCAATCTTACGGCTTACAAACACGTTTGATGGGGATAATACAATTTTTAAAATTATTAGGAAAAAAAAGACAACTCTTCTGCAACGACTTTCCAAAATTTTCAATTTTAAACTTTCAAACTGTATAATTTATACACGAAGACAAGACGAGGAATCTATATAGGAAAGAAACAAAAGAGGAAGAAAAGGGAAAAGAAAGAGTTGGTGGTAGTTGTTTCTTTCGACAAAAGGGGGAACAACTCTGGAAGATATAATTAAAAAAATCGACCAGAATCGTCTCGATCTTTCCTCCAATGACCGGCAGCAATTGAATTGATTAAGCGTCTCGATGATCCTCGAGAAGAGATCCTCTTCCACCGGAAGGAGAGGATTTATATCGTTCCAGATGGAGAGAAACCCTTCTTGTTATCTTATTTTCACTCGTCGCCGTGTTTATCGTATCCACGGTTTCGATCATTCCCTTGCCAATCCTCCCTTGAACGTGAGGGGGAGGGAGAAGAGGAGGAAGGTTAGGTGTAATATGAAGGAATAACGGCGTGGACAAATTGGATTTGCGAGGATAGCCGGAGGAGGAGGAGGGGAGGGAAAGATTGAAATACGAGTGTCTCCAAGTGTCTCCATGGGAACAGCTGTGCACCAGCTATCAACCAGAACTTCTTCTTCTTCTTCTTCTTCTCCTCCTCCATTCTCATTAGCGTTCGCGCTACACTTTCCAGTCTCTCCAGTTTCCAGTTCCTTCTCCCCATCTTCCCCCTCTTCTTGGTCGTCCATTCTCTCTTCATATCTTCTCGAAATCGAGGAAAGTGAATTCGAGGAAGGAGGGGGAGGAGAGTGAGAGATATCCCCGTCCAAACGCATTAAATTCGAGAAATTCAATTCGATATCGGCCGCCCCATCAATCGTTCGAGCAACCCGATACGATGACAAATGAAGGGAATGGAGATATATATTTTGTACAAGGGGGAGGGGAAGGGGTAAGGAACGGTTTCTTCTATCTTGCGGTTCGGGGAGAATCAGGTCACAAGGGCTTAAAGGGTTAAAAACAAACGGCTCGCCGTTAAAAACCCTGTTTGTCGCCAGCTAATGAAACTCGTCGATCACGTTCGGTGACACGTGTGCGAAGGTCACGAGCGCCTTTTCCGTCGCCTTCCACCATTTTCTCTCTCTCTCTTTGTCGTGTGCCTGTCTTCTTCCCTCGTCAAGAGACCGAGAACGCTCGACCACCAAGAGCAAGAGGCGCCTGTGTGTTGGCAGATAAGAGAGAAACACTGGAATTGTATATATCGATCCTCGGTCTCGATAAGAGAGATACGAGAGAATCTCTACAGCCTTGGACTCTCGGAGCTTCACGAGGAATTGGTGCTCACGGGAACAGTTGGGAGGAAGATCGAGGAAGGAATTGGATGGAGAGAGAGAGAAGGAAGAAGAGGAGAGATGGCTTTGTTGTCTTTCTCCTCTTCTATCGATCGTTTTGAGCCCCTTTGCCCGAAAAGGGGGCGAAGGATCTGATAACGAAGAACGATCTTTTTGATGATTTCGGTTTCGAAAGTTTCGTCGATCGATTTCTCAAAGCCATGCTGTTGAGAATGTATGGGGATATATTCATTTTGGCAACACGATGATCGAGAATCTTTTTTATCGGTGGAGAAACTTTTTCTGAAAATGAATTTTACGAATCCAGCGATTATTTTGCGCACTTGTCTCGTCGAATTAATCTTTTAAATAAACTTTGCACGTACTTTAAATTCGTAACTTTAAATTAACTCTGAGTGAAGATAATTTTTAAAATAAATTCAATGCGCGCGCAATAATATTAATCCATATTGAAATATAAATTCAACATACCAAGTTTTTCTTGTTCTCCCTGATCTCAGAGATTTAGAAAATATAGAAAAATCGTCTTGCACGCGAGACATGCTCGGAACGAGGACAGTTTTCCATTTTAATTTTCCAAGAAATCTCGTTTTCGAAAAGTTATTCCACAATGCATCTCTTGCCACACCGGATGTAGGCGAAAGTATTGCGTTCGTGTCTTCCCCTCTGCGTACACGTGTAACCCAAACTTTCAGAACGTCGTTGTATCCCTTCTCCTCCCTCGTCTATCCTCCTACTTTTTGTCGCCTTCACCCATCCATCCATCCATCCATCCATCCATCCATTCTTCCCTCCCCTCTCTCCCCACCGAATTCATCTTCATCGCGGATTCTTCGCCAAGTTTCACCCCCTCCCCAAATCGCGAGAATTTTTCCATACTCGCGAGGAATCCGCGCGGCATCGAGAACTATTTCCCCCCTCTATACGCGGAAGTTTCAAGAAGATCAATTTCGAAGATTCGAGAGAGTTTTCCAGAGCGATTATTACCAGCCCGGACGCCGGCACGCTAGGTAAATTTTGCGTCAGCGGGAGGATTTATCGGGGATCCCACCTGGGAGCAATAAAATCTTGAACGAGCCCTCCGTGTCCCCTGCTCCTTTCGATGGGGTTGACCCGCCAACGCGAATTAATGTGAAAAATGACTCTCCTCCTCTCCGGAGAAGGGAGAAGTAATTTCTCGAGAAAGGTTTTTCTTTTTTTACAAAGCGTTCGAATAAAATCGAGCCATTACTTTGAAATTCATTAAAGATATTGCCCTTTCTTTCTTTTTTTTTTTGAGAGGGGATAAACATCATCAATCGATATTTGGATAAAAATTTGATGACGGTAAGGGGCAGATCCTTTTGGCAAAGATCGATTCGATCGGGGATAAGATGAGAAGAGATCGAGAGGATCGATTTACATCGTTGCAATGGAACACGTTTCACCCCTCCTCTCCTGTTTATGGAGCAAAGTTCAAAGGTCGGGTCGATTTGACGGATTCGTGACGTAAGCGAAGGGCCGATGACGCACACACTCTTCTCCACCACGGAGACTCCTTTCCCTCCCCTCGCGTTACGTTCGAATCGCGATGGCCGAGACTTGGAATCGTCAAAGAAAAAACTAATCGCGACTTTTTCCCCACCGCATTCGTTGCCCGCCATCGACCGACCCAAATCGAATGTATCCACACCCCCTGAAGAAAATCCACTCTTATCTATCTCTCGCCGAGACAAGGGATCGAATATATATCCTGACACGATTACCGTCACCGCCCGCATTGTAATCCAAATTTCCAGAAGAATCGAACGACTTTTCGTCGATGAGAGAGAAAGAGAGGGAGGGAGAGGAAATCGGTAGCCGGAATCTCGGCGGATGGTCGAAATCGGCGATGAAGGTGGGAGCGTGATTCTTGAAAACCATGCGTGAAACCCGACGAGATAAGGCCGAGTCTCTCACGATTCCAAACTCCTTCCCCCCTCTTATCTGAGGGAGGGAGGGATATTCTTAGCACGTAACAGCTGGCGACTATGGTTGCCTGCCCCCTTTATGGCTGTTTCGCGCCCCCTAGCCTTTCATTTGCCAGCTGACTACCGCGCTGGTGTTGGCGGTGTGTCGAGCTCGAGAATTGGCCTAGTTATTGATTTTCCTTTACAAATTTGCGAGCGCGGCCGCACCGCGGCCACCGGCTTTAATATTTTCATCTCGCGTCGTTTTGCGTAGTGTTAGATTTTTGAGTCGCCGTTCGTATCCTAAGGCCTTAATAACTCGGCAAGTTAATCAATTTGTTCACTTCTTCTGCCCGTTCTACTCGTTCTATTTCGATCTGCTATGGTTATGTACGGTTATCTAGGGTTCCCCAAGCTCGCTTTATTACTATATTCCTTTACCAGTTTTATTCTACTTACGTAACGTTATTACTGTTTTGTTCCACTTGCCCGATTACACGACCGCCTTTAATCCTAGCTAATTCAACTGTCTTATTTCTACTAACAGGTACTGTTTTGTTCCACTTGTTCGAAATCGTTCCATTTGTCTGATCGCGACCCAACTTATTCCATTTGCCCGGACGTGGCTCTCGTTCCACTTGTTACGAACATTTTAATCCATCTGTCTGGACGGTGGTCAACTTATTCCACTTGTCTTCCCGTAATTACTTCGTTCCATTTATCTGATCTGTTCATTCTCGTCCAATTTATTATTATCATTATTATTATTATTATTATTATTATTCAATTTTTATATCCTCGACCCTTGTTCCATTCCCCTTCGAAATTCGATTACTTGAATTTAGATTAAAAATTATACATTTCAACGGTGCACTTCCCCCAAGAAAAAAATTTTCTCCCTCACGAAAAGCTGTCTATCGGTCTCGACGAAATTTCGCGCGCAATCCCCTCGATCCTTGACACGTCCCCGCGTATCGTTTTCATTTCACGGCGAGGAGGGGGGCGGGAACGACGCGTCGGCCTGTTGCAAAGCCGCAATTTCGCCGGGACGCGACACCTCGAGAAAAAAGGGGGCGAGAGAAGAAAAGCAAACGGCTTAAGGCGGCGTCTGCTAAGGCCAGCCAGCCAAGATTGCGTTCCATAGTGGGAAATTTTTCGAAAACATTTTTAGAGAAACGCGTGCGTTTGTGAAAGCGAGGAAATTTCATTATTATCTGGTTCGTGATCGTGAAAAATGCATGAAATTTTTCACTCCCCCTCCTCCACGTTTGCCATAAATGATGGGCGTTTCATCAATTATCGATTCGATCAGCGAACGCGCCAGATGCAGGTTTGCACGTGTGACTTCTTTTTCGCATTAGTGAATCCTTGGTGGCTTAACTTGCTCAAGAAGTCGAGATAAATATCGGAGGATTTCGAGGGAACATGCGGTAACCGTGCTCCTCGAGTTTAAAATCTTTTCACGAGCTGTCCAATTTCAGTATCCCAGAAATATTGTCGAGAAATTAAAAGCATTTGGAGTTGTTGCGCACGACGCTTACGCGATACGCGATACTCTTTCCGCGGGGAAAGTTTTTGCGTTTCGATTCGAAAGATTGGATCGTACATTTTCCCATGGATAATGAAAAAAGATTATGAAGGGATTAGAAAGGGTGAAGAAAGAAGAGAAGATAACAATAAAATCCAAAGATCGATAATCTTCGTCGCAATTTATCTGGATAATAAAGAGAGACAGATACCTCGATTAACAGAGACAAAAGTTTCTTATTCGTGAAAGCTTTTCAAGCCAAAGCCTCGGCGTTTGAAGAGGGGTGGGTGTACACGTTTTTCACACCAAACGGGGTGCGACAGCCACGTGATAAACATGGCTCCAATTAACGGGGACAAAAATTTATTCTTCTCTCGCTCCTTAACGAGTTCTTTTCGAAGGGAAAGAAGGGGGGCCAATTCTCTCTAATCGTGGTCTAATTATCGTTATCCCGCGTTGTTAATCGCAGTTTCGTGCCGCTTACTTCACTATAATTCGCTCGAAATTAATCCAGAGCGTGGAAATTCGCGCGCTATTTGTGTTGGCGTCCAACCCCGATAGAAATTCCTCGATCTCGCCTCGAATTTAATTTCACTTTCGAAATTTTTCTTCGCCCATCTTTGAATTCTTTCTTTTTTTTTTTTTTTTGAATCTTTACTATTTATAAATTCCTTTCCTTTTTTTCTTTCCCCTCTCTTATATTCAAAGTTCATATTTCTAATTTCATGGTAAGTCGCGTTTCCTCCCCCCAAGGAGTTTTTTTTTTAATTTCCAATGCATTCGTCATTCTCTAATATAAATCTTCGAGTCAAATAATTTCTCTCCGTGGACAAGTTTACATATCGGGAACAGATAGTTCTCGACCGTCCAATTATTACATTCACGAAATTCCATTGGAATGTTGTCCCACCATCCGAACGCAGTCCCAATCGATCAGCCGAAATAAACGAGCGGCCAAGGGGCGCTCGTTACACGCGATCCAACTTGTCGAAATAATTTCCATTCCCACCCGATTAATCGAGAGGTTTCGCAGACGCGGTAATATAGGTTCGATCGTGGCATATTTTCCTCGAGGGGAGGAGGGAGGGGTGTGGATAGAATAGCCGAAAGATTGGTCGGCATACCGGGTCAGAGGTTTCGATACCACGTCTCGAATTCCTTATCGGGTATATCTTCGGGCTTTCTTTCTTTCCTCCTTTGCCTAAGTATTTCGATGAAAGGTGGGCGAAGAGGAGAGATATCGTGTGTGTGCTCTTGAATTTCCTTGGCGAGATACAGGTGAGAAAAATGTTCGTTTATAATCTATCTCTGGAAAATGAATATGGAATAATTCTCTGATCTCTTTCATTCGTCTATGGTTGACTCGTGGATGTCTAATATATTTATTGTACGTGAAATAATTGTCCTTTTTTCAAGGGATATATCATTTTTGGAAAGTGGAATTAATTGGGATTATAATAGAATCTTGTAAACTTAGGAACTTTAAAAAAAGAGTAACTTTTTAAAAATTTTTAAAAAGGAAATTTTCTTGTATAATTCGAATGGACGAGCATTTTAATCGATCGTAGTAAATGGAAAAGGCGATGGTGGAAAGGAACAAGAGGAGGGGATTTTTCTTCACTCGATCCGTTTTGCCTTTCTTCCATCACGTGCTTCCACTATCTTTATCTATATTTTAAGGAAAATTCTAAGGATATTTCGACAAACCCTATGCAATTATGGGGTCTCACCAATTGAAATTAATCACGAAAATCCATTTAACGATAATACAACCAATTCAATCTTCTTCCCTCACCTTTCCCCAACGTTGGGCAAACTTTCCTCACAATTAAATTTTGCATTAAAATCCCATTACCCTGTTCCATCTTCGCGCTTACCACTTACTTCCTGTTCCGAACCACTGTTTCGAAAGGGCAAATTTTTGAATTAACTAACAACTAATCCTCGACCGTAACGTTGCGTTACCACCGACGAGCGAATTTCTGAATTCTCAACCCTCAATTCCGGGCCACGTTTACACGAATGGAAATTTACACGAGGCAGGTTCCGTTTCTCGGCGTGGCCCGCACAAATTTCGACGAGGAGAACGCGGGACGATTTAACCGTTGGACGTTTCCAACGATTTTGCTTCGGTTTCGTTCCATCTCTCCTTCTCAGGGGAGAGGGATGCAACGAATCTCGCCGAGCGAGATAATAAATGGAACGGGACAACAAAACGAGGGCTAATGAGGAAAGTTGCGACAGGTATCTAAGAATATTTCGAGGAAATTAAACTCGCAATTCCTTCGCGCAACCTCCCCAACTGAGGGGTGGTTGGGGGTTTAATTATAATAAGCACATTGAATAACCAATTAGTAGAGGAATAATTAAGAAGAGTTGATGAAGAAATATTCGTTTCAGATTGTGTTTCTCAGAGCGTTATAATTTAATATTTTTTAATAGTCTAATCGCAAGTGTTTCCCCGAGTAATTTTAATCTCTATTTCGAGTTTCCTCTTTTTGTTAATCAACAATGACGAGATAATGTTATTTTTTTCTATATAAAAATTACATATATTTTTTAAATGAAAATATTCCATGTTTAATGAGTTTCGGCGAATAAGAATCTTTTTCTCTCTAATTTCGAGAAACTTTGTCTAATGGATTCGATTTAAAAAAAACGCGTAGGCATCGAATTGCTGCTTTCCAGATCACCTGGAAAACGAGCAAAGGTTATTCACGAGGGTAAGATAAAAAAAGAGTCGTCGATAAAGGATCATTTTGCGGGAAGCAGCAGCAGCAGCAGCAGCTCCATTTATTTCTAGAATTATCCAATAAAAAGGCATTCTCTAGGGGGGCACCTCCTACCTATGTCTAATTTCTCACAACTCGAGTTCGAGCCTTTTTCCTCCTCGCAAGATTTAAAAGTTCAGCGTAATGTAAAAATTGCCAGTAAACTTTAATGGAACTTTCGAAAAGAATTTCATTAAAGAATATTACGAGTATATCCAATAAAGTTATATATA
>NW_006263353.1:3379494-3385534 GCF_000469605.1 Apis dorsata | reverse complement strand
TTTTTTTTTTTTTTTTTTTTTTTTTTTTGAAAATGTTTTACGTAGTTTGAGAAATTTCGATCAAGTAAATATTGGAAGATCCTTGAACCGTATAAATTATTTTGATTGATTGGCTTCTATAATTCTCTCGATATTAAACATTCTCGGTAGTTTAATAATTCATTCATAGAAAAGTTTGTTGTATATCGAACAATCATCGAGTCTCGACTAATAAACGTTGGAAACTTATTCAAAGAGGATGGTGTTTAAACAACGAACGTTTCTTGTCCCGAAAGATCCGAGGCGCCTCTTCGAAACTTTCTTCTTATTCCCTGTTTATTAGATGTTTTGTTAGCTTCGATCGTTCACGTGATCATTTTACAACGTTCCTTGAAATTAATAGACGCGTTATCGATATTACACACCACGATTCTTATTCGCCCTCGTAAATCCCTGAAATCCGGTTTTATATCCGGATATAAAATTTTTCTCTTTGAAAAAAGAAACTTAACTTAACAGTTTTTTAAGAATATTTACTTAAAAATATTTGGACAAACGTTTGTTTTTAAGAGAAAGAAAATATTTAATTACAAAATGTATAATTACACTTCTCTACTATATTTCGAACAATTTTTCGATAAAAAAAGAAAAGTTAAAAAATTCCAATTATCGACTTATTATTGATACTCAGAATTCTACAGAAATCTAAATCATCGTTCAAGTTCAGAATCGGACAACTGAATGATTGTAAAAATAAAATTGTATAGAAACATTTGAGGGATGAGGAACGATCCGAAGAGTTATTGCTCCCTTGTCGTTGAATCTCACTTTTTACCTCCTCGAGTAAGATCCGAGCGAGAGATAGTCGAATCGAACAGTGGCCAGTTTCCGCGGATTCGATGCGGAAGGGACGACTAAAAGCGTATAAATTATGGAGATCCGCGCGTCAGGCCGGGAATTCGATATGAAGATTTCGATATGGAATTCGTGGAAACGGGGCGCGTCTCGATAATGTTCGCCAGTAATTTCTCTCCTTCGTTCGGGATGAATCTCTTCGTTCTTTTTTTCTTCCTTTTGGCGGCGAGGGGATAATGGCCGACTGAACAATTTTTACGTCGCGACATTTTTATTCACAAAAGTGGACGGATCTTATCTCGACTATTATTATTTTACGTTCCTGTGCCGTTGGTGGATTGTAAATGGCAAAACTGAATCCAATCTCGCCAAGAATTGTAAATAGTTTATTTTATCAATCAATCCAATTTCTGATTTATTGATTCTCCGATACTTTTTCTTCGTCACGAGTTACGACGTTATAAAATCAAGAAAAACAGCAACGGGAAAAAATAACGCTATAAAGTACAAAGAAAAATTACTACTATAAAATAAATACACGATAATGTGATACAAGAACGACGTTGAAAAAAGGAACGTGAAAAGTCGTCCAGACGAGAGATAAGCCAGGAGGGGAGTAACCGGACCCCTTGCAAGAATCCATCTTGCATCTCGAAACGAAAGAATCGCAACGAAACCGATGATGTATCCCTCCTTGAGAAACGATCCGATTCCGTCCTAACACGTACGTGAACGCACTTTGTTAGAACGTGTCGAGCGCGTGGCATCCGGTTCCGCTTGGGCGCGATCCTTGGATCAACATTTATGATGATCGCGGCTTGGAATTCGGTATGCTAAGATAAGAATCGAGGAGAGAGAGAAAAGGGGTTATCGAAGACGAATATCTTCTTTCTTTGCTCGTTTGGGAGAATATTCCATCGTCAAGTTTATTTTCATAGATGGGGGTGGACGAGTTTCGGATGCAATTTTCTTTAGTGGATCATCCAAGCTTTTCTTTATCCTTTTCCTTCGCGATTTTGAACGAAGGATATGAGAGGGTGGAGCGGGTAAATTTTAATAATTTTCGAAGAGTAATTTTTATTTGGATTTTTGAGTAATTTGAATTTCTGGATACTCGAGGTTTTAGATCGAATAATAAATTTTCTTTTATCGTTTCGTCTAAAGAGAGGGAAGAAAAATATTGTAATAACAAATTTAAGAAAATTTTGAAACGTTTCTTAATTCTGATTTTAAGAATCGTCGCGTTCTTTTCTCTTCGTCTTGAAATTTAAGACGTAGCTTCTTCTATCATCCATCCTCCCTTGATTCATCGACGAGAATATTACCAGCCGAGCTAAAGATAAACCCGTAACTCGATGCGAATATCAGAATCTCGTCGATTCGATCGAATAGTCGAAGAGGAGAGAAAAAAAGGGTTTTATAATCAACGCCTATGGCTTTGAGTGCGATTAAAATCGCCTTCCCTCCTTTCCTCGTCGTCTCGTTTCATCTTTTCGAATTTTGAAAGTTGAAAGGAGTCGTTGAATATCGACGCTATTTCTGCGCTGCTCGAATAATCTTCACGAGCGCGGATGCGAAGCCGATACCACCCCCTTCTTCTCGTAAGAAACTCGATAGGTAAATATATACAGAAGCAACAAACGCCGCGTTACATATTGCCCCCAGCGGTTGAAACTTGCGATCACGTCGTCCCTTTCTGGCTAGTCGCGTTGCGCCAAATCTATATTAAACCGTTGGAAAAGCACGAACGTCGAGCGATCATCGTACACCGTTCTTGAGATGAAAGTTTCTCGAACGGACGAGTGAAAATTACGCAGATCGAGGAAGGGAAAGAAATTTTTGAAATTAGATTAAATTCTCAACTTCTCTCGTTTCGAATATTATAAAACTTCATTCGAACATTTGATTCTCGAGCTAGAATTTAGAAATCGATGCAAATAAATACCGATTCTGATATTCGAAATAAAATTCTAATTTTATTAAAATCTTCGCTGAACGAGTCGATTTGGTCCAAATTTACACGAGTTCACGCGTCGGATTTACTTATAGCCATCTAGCCATCACTCTCTCTCTCTCTTCCCTTCCTTCAAAAAAAAAAAAGCTTCAATATTTCGCGCGAAACTTTCTCAATTTTCGGCGATATTTCCATCGCGGAAATCCTGCCGGCCCACGTTTAATCAAGTCCACCCAGGGAAAGATCGAGATCCATTTTAAAACTGTTCTCTGACCGACTGGTACTGACAATGAAACGGAGGGAGGGGGGCAAGGAGCGAGAAGAGAATTCCTGTCGCCCCTTTTGTTCTCCTATCCTCATCCCCCCTCCTCTCTCGAGTAAACTAACTCTGAAGTAAAATTCGCGCTCGAGTGTACACACAGGTTTTGAATAGCGATAGAAAATTTGCTTTGATCGTAGGAACTGTTTTAACCCGTTTCCCCCTCCGGGTTATGGCCAACACGTGCACGCCGCTGGTTGAAATGGAAATTGGATCGCGATGACAGAAAACCCGTTGATCGTGGATCGTTTCGTTTGGTCCCTCGGTCGTTCCACCCTTCCTCTCTCCCTTCCCGATGCTTTTAAAGTAAACATCTCTGCACTGTCTCCCGCGATCGATTATTTTGCTGGGATTGAAGAAGAATTTGGTCAATCGTTCTTTTACACAATTTTATAGAATTTCTATTATTTATCGTTTCTTCTTTTTCTTCTTTTCTTTTCTTTCTTTCATCTTCGTCTGGGGGAGGATTTGTAAAATAAATGAAAATCTTCGCTCAAGCATGATTTCAATTCCCTTTTTATTAAGAATCTTATACTTTACTTAAGATTCGTCCATTCATTCTTCATCATCAAGAAAAAGAATTTTAATAATGGCTTTATTCTTAAGATAAATGGTATAATTTTGTACAAATTTATTCTTTTTTCTTTTATAATTTATATAAAATTTGTTGATAATCTCGTTGATAATCTCGTCGATTATATGTTCACATATATTTTTAAGAATTTAAATTTAAAAAACGTCCAAATGTCCAAAGTATTATAATAATTAAGTATGATAGGATTAAGTAAATATTTTTGTATATTTGTTCATAAGAAAAAAAATTCTCCAATTCTCTAATTAATCTTCAACACGCGCGGTAATATATATATCGAGATACTTTTTGATCTCTGAAACGGATCCATTGAATCATAGTTGGATATCCTAGCGCAGACAACGTCAAGGGGCGATTAACTCGCATCCACCCTCATAGGTGCCATTCCGAGGGGTCGACTCTTGAAATTATTATAATTCAAACGTGGAAATGGCCCCACGTGTATCACTGCTCGGCCTAAACGTTGTTACATAAATCCTGCCCGTGGCCCCGGCCCATTCTCGATATGATAATTAGCATTAAACACGACTCTGGCGGGTATTTGTGCCGCCGGTTAACAACGGCATTCACTTAACGTTATTGAAATGAAAATTATCGCTCCATGAAATCGCATATATATATATATATATTTTTTTTCAATCGTATTTTCTTCTTTCTTGGCTGACAACTACGTAAGATGCATCCTGTGTAAAGTTATATTCAAAAGTAAGTCGAAATTGTAGAACGAAAATTTTTGACACGGGGTTCGTTTTCGAGAAAATCGATCGTACTGATAGAAAGATAATTAGGTTAGTAACAAGAATCTTGAGAGACAAATTGCTAAGATTAATATAATTATTTTGGAATAGCGAAACGAAAGCTGTGAAATGTAGAATTCGGTAGAATTATTCGAATGCACGTGACAAATAGAATTTCATAAACGATTTTCTCGTTTCAATTCATTTTTGCAGGAACAGTCAACAATCTCGTATCACAATTTTCAATATTTAACATTTTTTCAAAAATATATCCATTACCTCATTGCAGACCATTATTCAATCGTCTTTACAATTGAACGAGCTCCGTTTTTCTTCGGAAAATTAAATCGTTTCGCTTTTACACGAAAAAATAAGACGACAAGAGCAGAGAAAAATCGGCGAGGAAACAAATCCGCTCGATTTTTCCTCTCGCCAGTGAAGCCTCTTTCCCTCTCGAGAAACGAAAAAGAAATTACAGTTTCCTCGAGTCACGATGGCGAAGTAAATAATAATCCGGGAACAGTGATCGTCGACCCCGTGAACGTGGAGAAGAAGCATAGAAGGATGCACTCCTTGGCTAATTCCTCGCCTAGTTGCCAGCGGTTCGCTCACCGAAGAAACCCGAAGGAATTATGGCTTATCCGTGGCTTGGTGGAAGCTCGTTGGGCGGAAAAGAAAAATATGGGGCGCTTAGACTTGCGTCCGCAACTCGTTGGAGGAAGAAGGGAGGTTCCGGATGGAACAAAGAGAGGGTGGCCAACGAGCCTCGAAGGAAGGAAGGGCAAACACCTTTCTTCCAAGCTTTGGTTTCATCGACGCCGATCTTCGAACCAATCGTTTCGGCTTCATCGGATATGAGCTTTAACGAGTTGCCAGTGGCAAATAACTACGAGAGTTTTTATATATTCTTCTTTTTTTCCTTCTTCTTTCGGTTAATTCTCTTTTCAGTTTTTCAGTTTTAGTTTTAATTTTTTTTTTTTTTTTTGTTACGTTTGTCATCCCGCGTTTTCATTTCCTTTTAATTCCTTTTCTGTGACGTTTCTCCTCTCAATGGGGCCAGCAGTTTTCCATTTGGTTTCCCTTGGAATTCGAGTACGTCGTTTTTTTAGAGGTAAATACCTGGGAGATGCGGTCGTATGACGAAACGCGGCCGGTGTCAGGACGGCCTGCATCCCCAACCTTTTAATTATGTTTCGGATGCGAGTAATTACCGGGGGCCAGGCCTGCGGCTGTAATTAAATTTCATTAATCCGTGGCCGGCGGAGCTTCTTCTTTCCGGTCTTCTCCGCTGTTTCCCCTCCTCTCTCCACTCAGGATTCTCTGAATATTTCTCAGCTTTTTACTCGGCTGGCGAGTGCACAATAAGGGGTATCGTTGGTTTGTCCTCGCCGTATTATTTCTCGCTCCTCTCGCAGAAATTCCGTGGGACATTGTGGCCACGTTCGTCCATTCAGACCTCGATTTTTTCTCGAAAAAAAAAAAAAAAGAAGAAAAAAAAATCTCAATGAAACGCAGACTTGTGTAAAAAAAAATTTCCCCTCAAAATCGCAATTGTATAAATTTCGTTCCCGAAATGCGACCTTGTATCTTCCGTTTCGCCCCAT
>NW_006263353.1:3366551-3379327 GCF_000469605.1 Apis dorsata | reverse complement strand
AAAAAAAAAAAAAAATAGCTCCAGTAAATCCTCGACGTTCTGAAATCATCCTTCTTCTCCTTATTATTTCGTAAAAATTATTACGAAAAATCATTCTTCGATCATTTAATGAATACAATTCGTGCGTTGGAAAGAGAAAGGAAAAAATTCGAGGAGCAGGAAATCGGCGTTTATCCGGCGGGGGAGAGGAAGTGGTCGTCGCGTCTAGCGAAAGGGGGAAAAAATATAATGGAGGCGTCACCGGTCGGACGATTAATGGGTTTAATGGCGCGCTTTGCATCCAGCGACCCCTTTGGCATGGGAGAGACGCCGGTCCAATTGTTTTTCAACCGAATTGCACACGATTACCGTCGTCCCTGGCAAAAACGCGGCGCGAACTCGTCGCCGAAACCGCTCAAGATCCGAGTCAGCCGTGTTATTCATATTCGAAGCTAGTGATACGAGCGTACGCTTCGCGCCACCATTTCTTTCCGCTGATTTTTCCCCTCATTTCCCCTAGCAGCCGTGGATTATTTATTTCGTACGTTTGAGTCGTTTTCCATTCATTCTATTTTTATTATTTTCTAAGCAATATTATTGGTTTATTATCGTTTCGATCACTGGTTGAAAGATTGTCCTCCTATCTTTCGAGTTCAATATTGGAATTGTAGATTGATTGGCTTTGAGTTAATAAAGATATTCTAAGTGAATAATCTTTTTGATGAAAATATAAGTCGTTCCTTTCGAGGATTTCTTTCAAATTCTGAGATACGAGGGGAATTAACGGAGAAGTGTAGCCACGCTAATCTTCCCTAATTTCAAGCGAATTACACAAGTGCAGTTTCGATACTCGATTCGGATAATCCAGCATGTCAGTGATTTAGTCTCTCAGAGTACGAACTACATTTCCTGTTTATACCTGTCTGATCCGAACAAGCGGAGAATCCACAACGTGAGAATATTGCGTAACGCGATAACGTTTGTGCATATCACAACGAATACGACCAACTACGTTGCTCGTATGCATCAAATATACACGCGTAGAGAACGTGCATCATCGTGTGTCTACGTTATTATATATTATGTCTGATAAAAAGAAAGAATTTTTCCTCTTAACCTCAATTTATGAAATTAAATTTAAATCCAACCAATGATTCCAATTTCTTTTTTTTTTTTTTTTTTTAAATTCCTTTTTTTTTTTTAATTAAAGTTTGTGGAAAAAAAATTTTTCCCCTTAACCTCAATTTATGTAATTAAATTTAAAACCAACCAAAGATTCCAATTTCTTTTTTTTTTTTTTTAAATTCCTTTTTTTTTTTTAATTAAAGTTTGTGGAAAAAAAATTTTTCCCCTTAACCTCAATTTATGTAATTAAATTTAAAACCAACCAAAGATTCCAATTTCTTTTTTTTTTTTTTATATTCCTTTTTTTTTTTTAATCATAGATTGTCGTAAAGAAATATTTCGCCCATCCATAATGCAATTCGATACGAAGCCAAACTTCCCTCTTGAGAACCGCTGGGCGAAAAGTTTCCGCGTCAAAACCCTTCTCGCCTCGTGATCGTTACACAACACTTCCTTTCCAATCTGTAGCCGGAAATTCCTTTTTAAACACATCCCGCCATAAAACATACCCTCAAAGGTTAAGATCGTCTCCTTATACAAAATCCACTCTCGAAAAAAAATTCGATTTGACACTTGGATAATATTCAAACTTGGCGTCTTCTTCGAATAAAAAAAATGAGAGATCAAAGAATCTCACCGGGAATTTGAAAGTGTTTACAATTTTCCTCTAATATTATACATCGACGCGCCATCTTTCTTTCCTCGGATAAAAATGAATTTGAAAATGAAGATTGAAGAAACAATTCAATCTCATATAATTATTTAATATTCCCCTTTAATATTTGATTCAACATTTCTCTTTTCCCTGAATAAAACTAAATAACAAATCGTAAAAAACGGCTATCTCGAAATAAAAATTTCCATCCACCCGTCCATCCATCCATCCCTTTTCGAAAAAAAAAGAAGGGAGAGGGGAAAGTAAAGCAAGATTCGTTAATTAAACTTTTAATATGATATTTGCCCCGCGTGAAAAAAAGGGAAATAATTTCGAAACGGAAAGTTTTTCACTTTGTAAATGGCGGCGAGTCAGAGTGGTTAAAAGGAGGAGAAGGAAAAAAGGAAGAAGAAAAACTGTTGGCTGTTGGATCCACTAAAAATTCCACACTCTCCATTTCCTATGTTTACCGCTCCCCTTTCGCCCCTTCCCCCCCGCTGCATTCGAGTTTGCTCTTGCACTTTTATCGGTCATCAACGCGGTTTTAACCTTTTGATTTGAGCCGGTGCCGCTCGCAAAGACATTTGTTTTCACGATTCTCGATCGAGGCTGGACTCGATATCGCCCTGCCACTTGGACGCGCCGACTTACCATTTAGGATGCGTATCGATTTAACTGATTTCTTCTGGGAAGAAAAGTAAACGAAAATTTTCGATTTACTTTTCGCCGTCGGTTGACGCCAGCCACGGGCTCGAAATTTCCAGATTATCAGGGATTATATATCTTTCCTATCCATTTTTCGATTGGATGGCTTTTCGATTGGTGGGGAAAATCGATTTTCATTATTGTTATTATTATTATTTGGCGATCGCCGGATCATTAAAATATTCAATCTCGTTTACTTTTTAAAATTTTATTAACGATATAATGAGGAGTTAAAAATTAGATAATAAGATGATTTTTTTTTTTAATAAAAAGTTAAAATGCGATGCGAAAATTTTGGGATTAAGATAATCAAAAGATAATTGCGAAGAAATAATTACGAAAATAATTTGGCGAAATGTTTTTGTTTTTTGAAATTTATCTTCGTGTAAGTAATAGATTCACGTTCTCTTCGTGAATATAAATAATGGAAGGTTAACGTGTAGTATCTTCGCGGCCTTTTCATCGGATTACCGTAACAAAGAGCGGTGAAGAATAACCGAGGTTCACGGAAAGTGAGGAGTGCGAACACGCGAAATCGCTTTATTCGACACGGATCGTGGGTTATAGAATCGGGTGAAAGACGAGACGATGTTATTCCTTTCGTGCCGGGACACCGAACTGAATTTATTAGGCAATGTTTCTATTAATATCACAATTGTATATAAAACCCACGGTTGGATTAATGTAAATAATCACTAGATATCGAGCTCGTTGTATTTTCCAAAAAGCAATTACTTTAATTCGCGTTTCTCGCGCGATTCCATTTTAAAGTTATTATTATTATTATTGAAAGAGAGAGAGAGAGAGAGAGAGACTCTTCATCTTCCAGAAATAGAAAGACCTTTGGAATAAATTTGTACAAACAGTGGAAAGAATTGATCTAATGAATCGAGCGATTTTGTGTCAACAGAGCGGCAAAACTGTTCTTCCACGATGGAAGAGGAGGGGAGAAGGCTGAATCAACAAATCCCAAGGAATTAAAGAACGAACAAATCCTTCCAACCCTTTTTAATTCCATCCTCAAATGAAAATACAAACGCACACAACGTGAATTGTGGAAAATATCACCGAGGAAATATCATTGGGCCAATAATAAACGAACTCACCCATCCCAACCTGACCTAAGATCCATTTCGATTCGAGCAAAAAAACATTAACCTCCATTCGAAACGAAAAAGGGAATCGTGGGTTCATCGTGGAGTTGTATTCGAAAACGCGAGATTGCTCTCGCGATACTAATTGATCGGTGGAAAACTGAATCACGGACGAATAAAATGGCCATTCGAACGAAGACGAACGGCCATGTTTGCCATTGTTGGTTGGGCGAGATGCATCCGCGAGACTAGATGGCGCGTCGATCTCTCTAAAGTGGTTAACGATTAATTATAGGAAGCTCGCTAACGTAACTGTTCCTTTCCATCTTGACTTTGTTATTTCGATGCAATTAATCGGCCAAAGTGGCGAGAGAGTCATGGATACGCGAAAATGTGTTTACCGATCGAAAAGTGAAAAAGAGATTCGTAAGCGATAATGGAAAAACGGGGCTGCTACTACAGTGTCTGAGAGTGTTCCAAAATAAATGGAAATATTTATCGTTGAAAGTACGTGGAAAATGTTGGAAAGCATAAAGATAATGCGAATTCGAGGGCAAATGTATAATTGAACGAATAATCGACGAAGAGAAATAAACAAGGAGATGCTTTAGTTGCAGACAAAGTTCCAAAGTTGCTGATCAAAGCCCCCACTCGAATTATACGTGTAACTGGTATTCTATGGTCCCAAATGGATGGGTACAAAGGATGCGTAAAACTCGAGTAATTTCATGCTCTCTAAAATCAATCAAACGATTTATACACGCAACAGTTATATCTCGCTCCAACTAACTGTGAACACGTGACGTTTTAACGAAGCGAAATCGAGACACTGTCGACGATTTCATATACCTTTAATGGCGCGAATCACATAATTAGCGATATATATTCCGGCAGAACCAATGCGACTTCAACGTTCACGAAGTGAATCTTAGGCCATATGCAAATGAGCTATCTGCGCCGTTGAAATTTCCCTGCTACGACGCTTTGCATATTTCCTCTGAGTGTATCATGTTTCAAATATAATTTGTTGCTTTACCTGCAGACATGTTGCTCGAATCGAAGGAATCGTAACTAAAGGAAGAATTCCTTTTTAAAGGACAAAAATGTTCTTCTTCAAACGAAAATTATCATTTCGATGGAATAAAGAATAGGGTCGATAATCGAGCCTTTTTTTACTCGTTTCGATGGAAGAACGATCGAAACAAATCCATGGACCTCGCGTAGTCGATCAAACTCTCCCTTCTCTCGATTCTCTGAATCCATTTTCGAGAAACTTTTACACGAAGACACGAGCAATGGAATGTAAATTGGACAGTGTCAAAGTTGTACAATTGCTGTACGCATATATGCATTCGAATTCGCCACGGAATTTGAAATGCACCAAGATCGTTCGAGACGAACTGGAACAGCGAAGGGAAAGCTCAAGACGTGTCAAGACGATCTTCGAAGTAGTACTTGTGCAAGTTTCACTAGAATTCGACTATACACTGTTATTGCCTGGCAATAAAACGTGCTTACACTACTTTGAATTACAATTGATTTAAACTGTGTATACCTGGTCATTTTCTCTAACAGTATTAACTTCACTTATTCTGGATATGCAAGAATACAACGAGAAACGGAAACGGAAATTTTTATTCGATAAAAGCCAGTGAAAGATGAAAAAGGAATAAGAATCACGCTGTGTTCGCGCCACAAACGGATATTCAGAGACTCGGCATCAGAGGAAAGTCGAGGCCCTCGAATCTTCAAGTAACTGGTCCGATTCTCATTGATCAAGCAGGCGGAATTATTCGCCTCTCTCGAGGATCCACATCGAGACACCGCCCCCCTCCCCGTGGAGATTGTTGCCGCCGCGACTCCATCTTATTAGTCGAAAGCTTCGGCTTGATGAAATTTTCGCGCCATCGAATTATGTGGATCATCCTTTGGAGGATTCGATATTCTTCGGATTACGGAAGCCATGAAAGATTCGTCGTTGGATTCGCGAGATATAATTAAATGTCGCGTTTAATCTCCTTATTATTATTGTGGCGCGATATGTAAATTAGATGCGTTAAAGATAATGAACGGCAGATGTTCGAGATGATGGAGGATTAAAGGAAGCAGCGGAAAATGGAGCAGAATCGAAAGAGGGGGAGATTGAAACGAGGGACCAAGATACGGTTAAAGGAGATGTCGAATGGAGGCTGAAATAGTGAAGGCAAGCGGTGTTTCGAAAATCGAAGGGGAAAAAATTTGAGATCCAATTGTAGGGTAGAATAAATACGGAGATTCGTGAAATTCAGGTATATATATATATCTCGTTGTTGGATATAAAATTCGAGAAAGAGAGAGAGAGAAAAAGGAATTCGAATGAGCTTTTTTCGAATGAGTGTTTTATGTTTATAATTCTTCGAAGCCTTTTTGAAATAATATTTTTTTCACTCGAGTTTCCATGAATATTTTTCATACAATTTCTTTCGTTCACGCGCACGAAATATTTCACGATAATTTATAATGGATACCGGAAAGTTTTTACGCGCAAAAGTTTTTAGAACGTTTATTATTATTTGTTCGGAAATTGAAAGAAATGGTGATGGTTACGAGCATTGACGGCCATATTGAATAAAAGTGGCGCCAAGTTCGCGGGGGAAAAAAAAAAAAAGTTGGAAAGACGATTGGTTTGATAGTTATACCGACTATTCTGTATATTGATTAAAATGGGAAAACGATCGTTTTTTTTTTTTTTTGTAGTATTCTGAGAATAAACTGACGCATTAAATCAATTATCCGTTAAGTTATTGTAATTGAGATATCGTGTTATTCGTTCGATACTGTAGCATTGTGCAATTGAAACATGATATAAAATATACCATCAGAATTACTAACTTGTATATTTTAATCTACATACCGTAAACTATCTTTAATGATTTTGAGAATTAAAGGTTAAGTGACACGAAATACATTATTTACTGTTTCAATAAAGAAAAATTCGTGGATAAAAAATTATCGTCAGTCGCCATGATCATCGCTTTTCATCCTTCGATGAAAGCCAGCCTTTTCGAAGTCTGCTCAAACCCTCGATCGAAACTTACTTTACTTTCTTAAAGTAATTGTCAAATCGATTTCTCTAGGCCGATAACCTGTCTTTCTTTTGACGAAAACGAGTCAAATTCTCGTCCTTCCCTCCTTCGATCTGCAATTTTCACTCGCCCATGGAAACCAAACGAGCTGATATCGACACGATTAAATGCATCAGCGGTGCTGATAGCATCGATATATATATACATATATATAGGAAAGGAGATGTCAGTCGACGTATTTGCACGTAACCGTGTTTGAACGAGAAACGAATCGTTTGCGGATAAACGAATTAACTTGTCGCCGTGAAATGAGTTTGCGGTGGCCAGATTCACTGGAAAGTCTCGTCTTTTCCATGTTTGTCTTTCAAAACCGGTTTCGCGAGGTTTTCTCACCTGCGTATGTTTATTCGGCCAACAACCGATTAATCGAATCATCATTTCGTTCCGAGAGAAGTTCCAAATTTTCCAAAAATGTTATTTATTTATTTATTATTATTTCATTTTATTTCACTCTTGATATATTGTGTTACAATTTTTAACACAAACGTTTGAAAAATTCGAAAAGGAAAGATATTAATGTTTTCATTTCGCATCGGTGATCCTATTTAAATAGCAATCTCAGATCAGAGAAAATGATAGAGTCGTCAGAGTTGTGGGTAATTTAAAGGAATTTTTAAATTACTTTTTAAAATTACTCGAGAAATAATTTATTCCTCATTCCACGAAAAGTAAGTAAATTTGTAAGTTGATTTATTTCCGATTTATTATTATATTGCTCATAATTTTTCATCAAGAAATAAATATTCCTTAATCAATCTTAATACTTTAGTTATTTGTGATATAATTAAATTTATTTATTATCATTGTTGCATCATTTTTCAAAACGTTACTTCAAATGAATTTCATCCAATAACAGACTTAAATAATGAGTTGAAGAGCTCCAATTTAATTTAAAGAATTTTACACACACACATATATATAAACACAAGTAGTGAGTGTGAAACTATATGTATATATAATTGCTACAAACACGTTATTTGTACCATTAATTGGAATATCGTTTAACAGCCTCTGAAAAATAACAGGGGATAAAGGAGAGCGGATAAAGTGGGGAACACAATTAATACAATATCCTATTCTCTGTTCATATTCGAACGCAACACGATATCCCTTAAAAACAAGCCGTGTTCTTTTTCTATCTACTTCGAAATCTTACGAGTTTATTCACACCGAGGAAAAATACTTAGTTTGAGAATAGTCGGATATGCTCGTATATATATATAAATATATAGATATATTACGGTGTGGAAAAGTTGTGAAAAAGTTGGCGAAAGGGAAAAAGAGGGGTGTTCCCTCTTACGATCAACGAGGATCGTCATTTTTCAAACTTGACGTATTCCTCCCGAATCTTGTCCAACTATCGCCCCGCAATCCGTCGCGAATATTCTCGAAGATTTGCCACGGGCCCGTATTCGCAAATCCCCTCCCTTCCGGTTAAAACTTGGATCGTCGTGACGCCATTCTTCTAACGTGATAAATCACACTGCGGATTTTTGGATAGCGTCGCGACGCTCGAGAAATTTCCCAATTTTGATTGTATATTTTAAAAATCGGATGATACATTTTTTTCTTTTTGATTTATCATATTTGTGTTGAAGAAATTGTCATAATTTTGTTGCAGATAGAGTTTCTTTACGTTTCTCTGACGTTACAGTCGCTTTCCTCTCTTTTGACGAATGCATAATTTAAAAGCTGATGCTTTTAAAGGAAAAAGTCGAGATTAGTGTTGTTATTATATTACGGAAAATTGGAAATAGAAGACGTACACATTTTTACCGTTTATCACGCGAAAATTCTAGAATTTCTAATTTTGAAAAATATTTATTTCACGAGTGCACACGCCGGGAAAGGGAAACGTCTAATTAATTCGAGCTTTATTAGCGGATGTCGGGTGCGGTCTACGGTTCACCAGGGCACACAAGAGCCTTGTCGGATTTATCGTGCCTAATCGGGTGGCCGCAACCCCGTGGCCGTAGAACAATCGTCGCCACGACGCCGCCTGTTAATCCGTGTCGTCGATCGCTTTTTCATCCGATCCGTGCCAACATTCGTATCCGCGGAGAACCGCTTCGTTTGCGTGAAAAATCTCGAAAAAGAAATTCTTATCTTATAACTACTATCTATTTACTTTTGAAAATTTAGACATTTCAAGATTTCGCCGTCAAATAATTATATTTGATCCTTCGAGAAATATTCGAGCGAAAAAATTTTCATCCGTTCGTGCCATTTTTAGAGCGAGTTATACTTCTCTTCGCAGAGAGAGAGAGAGAGAGAAGAAAAAATGAAGGAAAAATTGGCCGATTTTTTTCAACCGAAAATATTCCATAATAATAAAGGGGATAAATCAGAGATGTTACGATTTAAAAACCGCGAACGTAATTACTCGACTCGACACCAGAATGGATCGCGTTATCATAATCGAGATAACAACGAAGCGTTTTATGGAAAGCGAGGATGAGCAAAAAAATTCGCCTCGTATTATAAGATTTCACTCCGTGGAGTTCCGTTTAACCTTATACACCAGGTTTTTGCAAATGATTAAATTCTGTTTATTTTATGCATCCCCGTGTTTCTAACCCCGGTGAATTTTCATGGAAATGGTCGTTGGAGTGTAATAGCGATACGTGGGAGAGCCAGTGATTCTGGTAAATAAATATATACGGGATAAATAAATTGATATCTGAAACTCGGTGGACGTGGTTGTTTGCGTAGAAAATTTGACAATAAACATTTTTGTACTCGAAACATTTTATTTATTTTTTTCTGTTTAATCGCAGTTTATTTGTGTAGAAAATTTCTAGCATATATATATATATACATATTTCTATTATTTTCTTTTAAAACGATGCCCCTTTATTAACAACGTGGAAGATTAATTTACGTTCTTCCTACGAATTGAATCTGTGAATAATAAATCAAAGAAAGAAAAAAAAAACTGTATTTGCATCTTCAAAAAGAACAAAAGAGTTAATAATTAATGCAATTGCTCACAAATGAGATTTAACGCGATAATTCTGTTTTTAAGAAAAATTCGTTATCGCATATATAAAGTATTCCGTTTTCTGTTGATGAGAAATGTGAAAGGATAAAGTTAAGCTTTCGAAGCATTGTTATGGAAAATTTTGAAATAAACGAGAAAATAAAAGTATGCTGAAACTTTTAGAGATTGATTTTATGCCCTAAAGATATTTTTCATTGATAGAAAAATATATATATATATATTTTTTTTTACGTACAACAACTCGTTATACGTTTGCATTAAACGCTTTACGTTAAAATGATGAATTATTCCTTGTAATGATTTCGTGAATAATTTTAGATCTCTAATGTAATAATCACAGTGTGTTTACAAATGTAGAATACAAATTGCTTTCAATTTGGCGTAAACAAATCAGTGGAATCACGTCGATTTTGTCGATTTTGTGGCATTGTCTTTCGATACTTCTCATCATTTTCAACGGCCTCGATTGTTTTGTTTCTCGTACTTTCAACGATGTAATTTATTCGAAAAGTAAAGATCGTGAATAGAAGAAGGAGATCAATTCCAGACGTTTTCTCCTTTAATCACGGTTAATTAGAGTTAAGAGTAATTGAAATACGGAGGAAATATAAAATGGGAGTAGTAATTCGAGTAACTTTATCAAAGGAATAGTTTTTTTTGCCATCGCTTGCCAAAGTGAATGTCTCGACGAGAGGGATTCGGTAAATTTCAAGGAAAATAGAATTTCCATTGTAGGAGAAATACTTTGGCTTGGGAAAGGCAAAGGCCACTGTCAAAAGGCCCAGAGTTCCTCGAATTTCTCGCCCGGCCAAGCACTGGAACTTGCTCGATTCGTCGACCCATGGGCTTGGAACACGCTCAAACGTGGCAGTTTTTACAAGTTTGCAAATTTCATTGTAAATCGTGGACAAGCGTTCAAGCGTTACGTTTCAACATTCTGAATTTCGACTTCCTGACGTCAATCAGATGCTATCGAATCAAAAACGAGAAATCTTTCGAGAAACGAGATGATGTTCTGGCAAAGTTTCTTTTCAGTTTGTTGAAAGTCTTTTCGAGAATACGAGATGTTTATGTACCGGTCATTGTATCCTTCGCTTTCAGGATCTCTATTGAAGTAAACATTTTTGTCTACCTCGTTTCACTTCAAATTGTGCGAAAGGTTTAAACAACGATATAAAAATAAGAAAGAAAGAAGTATGTGAAATCTAGAAATTTATTGTGCTTCAATTACCGGATACCATAAGTTGTTTGTCACAAAGTAAATAATGGAAAAATCGGATCACGATCTTTTGTTTCTGTAAATGAATCTGCAAGCAGCATCGTCTTTTTAAATCTTGATTCAATCTTCAATATCTCGAATAATAAGAAACTCATGAATTATACAAATTATATTTATTTTCTTTTCACGATGATGGGACGTAAAGAATAATTACATCTTTCACAACTTTTAAAACTACTTTCACCGATCGAAAACTGAATCATTGAGATTAAAAGTTAAGAATTCGTTTCACAGAATGTTCGCTAATCCTGCCTACGACCGCGATGTAATTAATATACAAAACCACTACTCCAGAAGGGAGTATGGATGAAACAACAGGCTGCCTCTTGGAAATCGTAATTCCTCCCCCGAAACCATGGTTTCAATCGTGAAAATTCTCCACCGGCGTTGATTAACATTTCCATTATTCGGGAAGAAGGGCGAGATTCGAAAAGGCCGCGCGCAAGGATTTCCATTTCATTACCAGTTGTAGGGTGTTGGTTAATTCGAAATTCCCCGGCCGGAATTCCCCGAACGAAATCGACTTACTGTCACGGGTGGAAGAGGAATGGGGTAGGGAGGGGAGAGAAGGACGGAGGAGGAGGAAGAAAAGCTCGAGTATACGGTCGAAAATTTATTAGAAGTTGTAACGGATAATGCACCCCAGAGATGCAAGTTCCGCGCGGCAGGCGTGAACTTAAGCGCATTAGGAGATTGAAGCACGTCCGTGCCCTGGAGGTTGCTGCGAAACTTAAACAAACGGCCGGCCCGCCATTTATCCGCCCCGCTTAACAAAACCTTTCGAACCGCGATCACCCCGAACGCGAGAGAACGAAACGAAGTCGTTTAAAGGATTCCGTTGAAGTTTCTTCGTGAAAATATGGATAAGGGAGGCGAGACGCCTTTTGGACGATGATTAAATGGATGATCGAATGGATTCGTTTCTTTTGTGTTTCATTTTTAGCGATGCAAGCTTGTAAATGTAACACTTGGGCGCCTGTCAACGAGCAACTCGCCCGGTGAGGGAGAGAAGCGGGTTGCTCGTCGACAGGCGCCTGCGAGTTAAAACGTGGATTCTTTGCATTTCAATTTTGAGCATCGCGAATGATTTCGTTCGTGGCATCGTAAATGTTGAAGGTATCGAAATGTTGATTCCACTGAACGATTTAAAATGGTGGAAAATATAATCGAATTTATTTTAATAAATTGTTGGAAATCGAAATAATCAATGGTTTCAATTAAAGATCTAATTTCTTAAAGAGGCTGGGAGTTGCTGGATTTTCTTACTTTTCCTGTTTACTCTCTTCAGTTTTCTCAGAATTGCTGATTAACGCGGCTTTCGGAAAGGATTAATTATAGGAGAGGATAAATTAGGTCTCGATTCGAAGAAACAGATATTTTTCTTGCCTTCGCTTCTCTTTCAAAACTCCCTCGATCGGATAATATTTCATCAACTGCACTTCATTTTTATTCGATCCTGATTTTTTTTTTCGCTTCACTAACGAAGGAAAGCAGGGCCATTATAAATTCTGCAAATGTTTCAAAGGCGATAAAGACTCCGTTAATTACAGACTAATGAGCGGTGTAACCGTGGTCTGCGAGTAAGGTCGGTACTTCGACTTTATTTCCACTCTTTGAAAAGTTAATAGTTAAGGGACTTTACGGATGAACCGCGGTAGAACAACCCGCTTCTTTATATTCGAAACACTTTAATCGAGCACAAATTCCGTCCACCACTCTTCCAACTCATCCTTCGAACAAACGTTTTATATTTGCCTTCTCCTTTATTGTAGCTCTCGTTCCGGCAAGAATCTTCGTAAACAGTGAATTCCAC
>NW_006263353.1:3366478-3366542 GCF_000469605.1 Apis dorsata | reverse complement strand
TGTTTCGAGAAATGCTGCTCATACATTTTTCCCTGGATCGATCTAAAATAATTCCATTACGTCA
>NW_006263353.1:3363360-3366465 GCF_000469605.1 Apis dorsata | reverse complement strand
CCCTTTTCTCGCCTATTTTTATCTCATTTTCGACACTATATTTTAGTGTCCAGTGGCGTCTTGCAATTACCCGTACAATCAGAATTTTGGGAAACAGGCAATGCGTATAATAGAGTCAGTAAGTGAAATAAATGCCGTTTGAGAGGACAATTGATAGAGTACAAGGATAGAGGCAGTGAAGTGTAAATGGAGTTTAGGCCAGTATTGTTCAATAACTGTTTACAAGCGGTAGCTATAAGGATAAAGCTATGGGCAACAAAACTTAATGGAGTGTAAACTTAAACTTTAGACCGGTATTGTTCAACAAATGCCCACAAGTAATGCCGGAGCAAAGCTACAGGATAACGAAGCCACTGGGTAGGAGAGTTGAGACTTTAGTCCACTCCTCCAGTCCTATCTACAACCAATTGCCGAAGGCAAATCTGTATGGACAGGAAAATTGATAGGAAGCTGGAGAAACTTTAGGCCCCTGCCGATGGGGACCCGCACCGCGAAACGCCGCGAAACAGAGACTTAAAGCCTTCTCGATCTTCCATTCCGCCAGCTTTGCTTTCACCATTGCCAATCTCGATCGTTCTTCCTACAAAATAGCAAACTGAACAGCAATCTGAACGCTGGACCATCGTATCATCCCCACTAGAATAGAGATTATATTCGAAAGCCGCGACGTGAATGGCAACAATAGTCCCCATTCACTCCAGATTCCCTGTAGCAGATTAGAATTTTTCCCCCCCCCCCCCCCGAATATTAGACTGGGTGAAAGAGAAGATTCCATTTTTTCTTTTTGCAACGTCGCAATGTATCCTGCAATCCGTTTCCAAACGAGGCGATTGCACAATTGAGCCGTCCCTAATTTCACACCATCGCGCAAACATTCTTAAGGATCGAGACGATGAATCTTCCCTCCGCCATTTCTTTCTTTTCACCGCCATCTCGCGGCCACAGTCTATAATTACGAGGCTGACACTCTCGATCGTGGAGATCTTGCCGAATCATTTGAAGCGGACAAATGAACGGGGACAAATACTCTGATGGAGGACGAGGGGGCGAGGGACGGACGTTTCAATCTTTTAACGCGATTACCGCTTGCCTGCTCTTTGCAGAACCAGGGAGGGGGAGGAAGCGGACGAAAGACGGACGACGTTTTCCTTTACTTCTGTGCATCTCCATTGGTCGCTTAATCTCGTTTCGCCCTTTTGCCATTTCGTCGGCTATTCGTAGACCTTTAAAGGGGAGGGAGAAGAAGGGGGTTTTGCCTTTTCGATTCTCTGATGTTAGCTGGATAATTTAGTGGAAAGTATCGTAGCGGAGTATTCCGTTCGAAAATGTTGATTAAACGATGTAGGGGAATATTCGAAATCTCGAATATTTGAAATATTCGAGAACGTTTCGCTTCTCGAGATATTGGAATAGCAATTCGAGATTTGTATATCGGGGATATATTATACCGAGGATGAGCATTTGTTGTGTTGGCCTAAGTCCTAAATAGGAAAGGGAATAGGAAAACGCGAACTAGGGTTCTGAATCTCGAAATCCAGCGTATAATAGAGCCATAAATATTAGTGAACTATAATAGGGATTCTCCTTCTCTAACACGCAACATCTATAATACGTCCTAACTTTCTTGCATTTTCATTTTCACAGAATTGAGAATCCGAGAGGTACGTTAACCGGATAAATAACCATGTATTTATCGTATATAACCGCCCAAGAAGTGAAACAATTTATCGATATATTTTCTTTCTTCCAATAATCCAAAACTCTTGTCCAAGGTATACAAAGATCTTTCGATCTCCCGAATTAATCACGAAAAGAAAATTAAAAAAAAGACACGGGTATGAATCCCCCGGTACCTCGTTCGCCACGCGATAAAACCTGTTAATAGGATACGAGAGGGGTAGAAAAGTGTCTTAATAAAGGGGACACGGGCCGCTTGTTCTCGCATTACAGGTGCTGGCGGCCTCTTAATGACGCCCTAGTCGGATTTTACACGGGAGAGGAGTCGGTATCGCGCCAACTTAATGCCAACTTCCGTCAACACGCGCGACTTAGCCCGATAAGCTCAGAGCCACCTTGATTCCACGTCGTCCTGTTCCCTGTCACCCGATTTCATCTATCCACTCCTCCAATTACGCTCCCTCCCTCTCTCTCTCCTTATAGTCGTAGCTTGCATGTTCATCATGGAAGGAATTTCGCGAGCGATCGAGTTTCGTGACTCGCGTGCGCGTAATAACTCGCTCGCGAGTCACGACACGCTTCCTTTTGGACGCCTCAGGCGATAACTTCGGTTCGGTTAAGATATGAAGAAATGAGATTTCTTCTCTCTCTTTTTTTTTTTTTTTTTCGCCTTCCTTTTGATGTCTGTTTCGAGGAAACTTGCTTCGCGCTCAAGTTTCGTGGAAAAGCGTTTGTGTTTTAAGTGTTTTTTTAGTTTAGAGTGCAAGTATTAACTTGATAAGGAAGAATAGAAAGTGGAGAGGTTATAAGTGAACGGAAGTTGAATGAAATGCATGCTCTGTGTAATTGATATAGAAGTTTTTTGTTTCTAGATTCGTATTTTGTGTGGATTTGATGGATTTGGATTTCTTAGAGTATTTTGGAATTTGATGTAAGGGTTGGTTGCCTGATTCTTGCGTTAATAAAAGTTGAAAAGGTTAAAGTGCAGGGTATACGGTATATTTATCGAATCGAAAAAATGTTTCTGTAATTCTGTATCGCTACTACTTGATTGACCTAAATTTTTGAAGTGGATACCTCCTCGTATACGTTTCATTTGATAAAATGCTGCCCGAAACGGATGTGTTGAGCGATCAAGTTCGAACAAAAAATACAAATACTTCGGATCCAAGATGTAATTTTTCATAGTTGAGATAAGATCGGATAATATTCGATGTTCTTCATTTTTCTTTCGTATCTACTCAAAGAAACTTGCAACAAGTTTCACGAAGAACATTAATGAAAGGAAGAGAGAAAGAGAAAGAGAGAAAGAATCTGGACGAGTAGTCACCTCGATCGAATTTCTTTGCAAACGAAAGGTCACTTACAACACTTGACATTTTGCACCCCGTTTCCATATTATCTATCCTGAAAAACTTGCAACAAGTT
>NW_006263353.1:3360407-3363312 GCF_000469605.1 Apis dorsata | reverse complement strand
CCTTAAAAGGAATAATCCATAAAGGTGGATGAATGGGTCTCGACAAAACGATNATATATATATATACACCTTCATCCAAAGATCAAATTTCTTCACAGACGAAAGGTCAACCGCAACTCGACATTTCTCCCTTCCATCTCACATCCATTCTCGAGAAAACTCGGCAGCAAATATTTCTTTTTAAAAAAAATACTTTTCAAAAAAGTTTAAATCGTATTACAACGCGTACACAAAATTTCGCTGCAGGAACAGAGACCTTTTTTCCTCTCCATTATTAGAATCATCGAACCTCGATCTCTCGTATAATTAATAATGGCCGATTTTCGAAGGCCTTCAAAAATTCAACCCCGTTAAAAAGTTTCCCAACAAGCGGAGTGTACGCGAGGCTTAATTAAACCGTGCGCGCGCGCGCAAGTGACGTAACTGCTTTCAATTAGCAGCAAACAACGTGATCAATGGGAACGATAAACCTTGGGCCTCCTGTCGGCGAAAATTCGCGTTTCGAGTTGGAAGTTCGATTGGATCCTGACAATGGTTGCCGAATTGTGCCGTCACAACGGGGGAGAGGGGGGAAGGGGGGAAACGTTTCAGGGAAGGGAAACAGAAATGGAAGAAAGAAATTGGGAATGGGGGGAGGAGTCAAAGTCGACGACCAAAAGTGTCGGGCGTAGAATTGCAATCTCGCGGGAGGGGGCGTTTCGTGGAGGCAGATATAAGCGGGTTTCGAGGAGGATCGAGGATCGAGGTGTGAGTTTCGCCGATGCATAAAAGCCGGCTGGGCAGGCGATTGTGCGGCTGTCATCGCGGCAGGACGCGAGAAAATTCTATCCGTGTTGCGGATAGAATTTCTCCTTTTCACGCTGTCTGAAGTTTTTCACGTGGCTTTGGCCGATGGTGAAAATGATGAAACGCGGTTTCGTTTCGAATTCGTTTCTTAACATTGATAACAATCTCAAAGAAAGTTTATGAATCAATTTTTGTGCATATATTATTTCCTCGAAATGTTCTACAAATTTCCATGAATATATTTCGCGATCTATCGCAGATTTTTGATTTACGAAAAAATCAATCAAATCGTGCAAATTGTTCTTCTATGGAATTATTTTGAGAAATAAATATCTTGCTCGTCTTTTTAACTATCTTATTTTCGAGATGTTTCGCTCGTTGGAAAAAGAAAGGAATTAAGGACGCGACGGAAATTCGTCTACGTTAATTTAGCGCTCGAGACGCGAGTAGATGGCGTAACAGATAGCTGTAAAAGACGATAACAAGGAGAGGAGCTCGACATCGAAAGGTAGGTAGAATTTCAAGATGGTTCACAATGCAACCCGTTAACCGTGCGCGATCGCGTAAAAGGGACTCGAGTTGATCCGATAAATCTGAATTTCTCCCTATCCTCTCCCATCGTTTCTGCCGATCTAACAATGAATCCATCCGTTGGAAGTAATCAAGTGCACGAGTGGAGTGGATTCATCGGCGATAAATGGACGGTTTACACGGTCAAGTAACCACGATCCATCGGGTTATCATCGAGATAAATAAATTACCGATAAACTTATTCCTCGAAACGAGATATAATTTCTTTCTACTTTTTTTTCTTTTCTCTCTCTCTCTCTCTCTTTTTCTCTCTTTTCCCTCGAGCGTTACTCTCCTCGTTACGACCGATTTAATCCCTCGTCTGGAAGACGAAACACGACCTCGTAATCTGTCATCTGCAACGACCATCTACTCCACCTAACAACCAGTTTCGAGGAAATAATTAACTCTTGTATTACCCGCCCCTGTTCGCTCAAATACGACCGAGTAAATTGTGTTTTAAACATTAACCACTCCTGGGAACTCTGACTCGAGCAGCTGCATCTCGTCCAAGATAAGATCGCCGCCCATTTTACCGTACCGCAATTGATAACAGACAAATTTATATCGAGATATTCGCGATTGTTCATTGCTAGGCCACGATGTCTACTTCTTTTATAACATGCTATCGTTAGCGTCGTTTTTCCAAGTAGAATCGTATTGGTTGTAGATCTGGTTTGCGAAATATCATTAATAATATAATTAATATAATTAAAAAGTTAGTCTATCTTCTTTACATAATTACGAAATAATCGATTCCCTTTTGCAAAAAGTAGCAAAAGTGATACATACATAATAATCGCTTTCGTATTATCGGGATCGGGTACGAAATATTCGTAAATATTTTCAATCTCAAAGAAGATCTCTTACCTTACACTTGGGATACTCTTCAGCCGGCGTGGGTCTCTTCCATCCGAGGAGGGGAGGGATGCAAACGAGGGCGGACAGGAGCCACACAAGCGCGATCATGAGTGCCGCTCTTGCGGGAGTTCTCTTCTTCAGATAATCCACCGCCTGCGTGATGCTCCAGTACCTGTCCAAGCTTATCAGACACAAGTTCATGATGCTCGCCGTGCACAGCAACACGTCCATGGCCGAGTAAATGTCGCACCACCAGTACCCGAAGATCCAATATCCCATGATCTCGTTTGCCAACGAGAAAGGCATGATCACCAGGCCTAGGAAGAAATCGGCCACCGCCAGACTAGCTATGAACCAATTCTGTATGTTCTTGAGCGCCTTCTCGGTCGCGATCGCGATTATCACAAGCATGTTTCCGACCACGATCACGATCATCAACAGCGTGACAAGGACGGACGCCAGAACTATTTGAAGGATCGTGTACCCGGACGGGTACAGGCTCTCCCCGAGCACCACGTACGTCTCGTTGCACAGGCTACCGTTGCACGGGAACAATAGACTCTCGTTGAAAGAGTCGTTGAACGATCCATCCAGGTCCTCCATTATGCCGTTCAACCCGAACAGCACTTCCAACTCCCTTAATCCTTCCACGTCTTCCGTGCTCGTGCTCGTGCTCGTGCCACCGACC
>NW_006263353.1:3357290-3359826 GCF_000469605.1 Apis dorsata | reverse complement strand
GAGTGTCGTCGCGGCCACGTGGTCGGGTGAGTCGGTCGTGGAAAGTCGGTGGTGGCGGTCGTCGGTGAGGATGGTCACGGTGTCGATCGCGTGTGCCTCGTTAGCGGAAGACGTATAGCCACCGGTTGGTCGAGGCCACGTCATGTTCTCGTCGAGGACGCTGTTGGACGCCGTAGTCGGACTACCGGCGGCGTCGATGGTCATAATGGTGCCGAGGAGCGGCATCACTCGCACCCTCGCCGTCGACTGCAGATGCTATCTCGACAAAGTCGAGGCGGGCGTGGTGGCCGCGCGCGAGGAGCACCGGGCACCTGGCGCAAACTCGAGTAGGAGGAGCAGCAGGATGGTGGTGGTCTCGTCGCATCTCGAGGCCAGGGGCGTCATGCCCGTTTCAGGATAATGTCATCGTCGTTAAGAAAACGGCACAACGCCGAGCTCTTCTTTCCCGCTTCGCCTTCGAGTTACCCCCTCTCTCTCTCTCTCTCGACCGGAGATTCCCCGGCTCCGCTTCGATCCTTTCCTTCCTTTCCTCTCTCTCTCTCCCTCTCGAGTTCTTCTCTTCGAGTCGGAGAGTGGGGAAAAAGAGAGAGAGAGAAAGAAAGAGAGAGAAGAGAGGCGAAGATGAAACCGCTCCACGCGTACTCTTGATATACTCTCTTCTTCCTTAAATTTTTAAATCATTCGATCGCGATTATTCCAACTTTTCTTGATTCGATTTTTTTATACTATACTCTTCGATCGACGCACGAATGTCTCTTTTTGTATATATTTTCTTCTCTTCTTATAGGCGATCGCTACATAACACCTACACACCTGTTCACCCTCTACTGTGGTACTGTCGTTAGAGAGGTTTGGCCCTTGATTTATTGCTTGCGTGAGTCGCGGACTCTCGCGTATTCCCCGATCTCGACGATGACGGAGTTAATACGGAGAAAAATAGGTGCAGAGAGATTCGCGGATAGGAGTCCGGAATGGGATAAAGGCGTGGACGATACGGGTGTTTAGTCAGGTGTGGACGTACAGTGGAGGAAAAGAGGTCGGCGATGCGGAGGAGGGCGAGAAGTAGAAACTAGACCCGGAGAATGGAGAATGGGCGTGAAAAATTGGTCCCCCTTTTTTTTTTTTTTTTTTTTAACAACTTCTCCCTTAAGATTTAAACGATCTCGATCTTGGCTCGATACGCGCCTCAATCTTGTCTCTCTCTCTCTGTCTCTCTCTCTCCCGCGAAATTTATCGGGTTTGGAATCGACACCGAGGCGTATGNTTTGCGAATTGTTTACGAGTTAAACACGCGTCCAAACTCGCCCTGTTAACGCGAGGGGAGAAAAATAGAAATGGAAACTACACACGCGACGACGACGACGAGGGAAGAAAAACGACGGCGAGGAAAAAACGAAAAGAAACACGCGCGACACAGATTTATTTATTTAATTATTTCAACTCTACGCACGCACAGACACACGCACACGTAATCGCGCACACCAGATTGGTTCGTAAAAACGAGTTTATCTATATACGTTTACACATACGTTAGAATCTAATTAGAATTTTCTTTCTCTCTCTCTAACTCCACGTTCGAGGCTCGATTCTCCGATCGATGGTCCTTAGTCGTAATCGTAAATCGATTTATTATCATTCTTTTTTTTTTTTTTATTAATTACTCGTTAATTCGTTACTCGTTATTTGAATTATTATTTATTAAAGTGGCACGAGAAAATGGCTCGAGGGAGGGAGAACGAGGAATGGGGGAAGGAGAGGAGAAGAGAGAAAGGGGAGGGGGGAAAAAAGAAAAAGGAGATCTCATCCGAGAGAGACGCGCCTTCTTCTCGGATCAGAGTCGGCGTCCTCGACCCATCATCTGTACACCATATATTTACACGATCTACACGTCGTCCTCGACCGTCCCTTCCACCCCTCTTCCTCGTTTCACACGCGAGGATCAACAGGATTCATTCGCGCACACCTGGTCCGTCCTCGAACCTTAACCCTCCTCCTCTCGTCCTCTCGCGCACGGAACCGTATCACCCCCCCTTCGAAAGAAAAGAAAAGAAAAAAGCAAAGAAGACACACGGTGTGTTGTCAGCTGATCACCCAACGTTCAATACGGGAGCGAGAGCTCGAACAATCGGACTCCTCCGGCAGCCACTGTCATCAGCTTCCCACCCTCCACGTCTCTCGTCGCGAAATCCGGTCGAGGAAGATCTCGTCCTTCGCCTCGTCACGCTGCTACCTTCTCCATCCGAACTGGCGTCCGCCACTCGTTCCCCTTCGAATCATCTCCCATGGGGAGGAACCCGCTCTCTCCACCGACGACGATCCTCGATCCTCGTTAACAACAACTCTCCACGACTCCTTTTCACTACGTGTATACTCGTCCCCGTGTGCCGAGATCGAGAGCACGATTTTCCGTCGCGAGGCCCGTCACCGTCGCACGCACGATCCTCGCGGATCCCCTCGAACGGAGCACAAGCAGCAGCAGCAGCAGCACAAGAGAGTAGTAAATAACACGCGCGGGAAAACTCGTTCCTCTTCTTCG
>NW_006263353.1:3352403-3356615 GCF_000469605.1 Apis dorsata | reverse complement strand
GCTGCGAACGTGGAACGCGCCGTCCGTCGGCTGTTGACGGGAGAAAAGACGGGAGAGGAGGATCCTCGTGTTCCTTGAACGTGGTCGGTGGTGTTGCGTGCGTGCGTGCGTGCGTACGTGCGGACGCCTCCTCGAGCTTGCCTCGTGGATGTTTGGGAACGCACTGCAGCCGCGAGGGACGAGCCAGGAACTCGGACTCCCTCTCGTGTCGTTCGCTGGATGGAGACCTCTCCTCGCAGGATCGTCGCGCGACGAGGAGGGATGTTCGGCGGGGTGGGATGGAGCGAGAAAGAACGAGGGGCCGTGTGCATGTGCGCGCGTGTAACTTGCACACAGGCGCGCCGCGAGCGTGTGTGTATATGTGTGTGCGTGTTTGTATACGCGGCCCTGTATAATACGTATTTGTACGTACGTACGTACGTACGTATGTATGTAGGTATGTGTGCGGGCGAGAGAGGACGCGGCGGCGCGCGCGCGCGCGCCTCTACGTGCGCGCGAGAGAGCGAGCGAGAGGGAGAGAGAGAGGTTGGCTGGCTCACTGGAGGCTGACTGGTGGCCCGACCGACCGGTCCGTCCGACGGTACCAGCGTCGGGGCGCCGTCTGACGGAGTCGGGGAGCGCGAGGCGCAGGCGTCGGGACGCCGCCAGCACCCGTCCGCCGTGGCCTGACAGTCGACTTTGGACCATCGACCGATCGGTCCACCACGGTGAAAAAAATATCGCAAATGGGGGCGTAATATTATTGGCACAGATGTTCCCTCCGAAATTTTATTCTACCATGTTTTCTTTTTCTTTCTCTCGAAACTTTAGGATATATGTTATAAATTTTGGGAATCGATCTTCTCCCTTCTTTCTTTCGATTTTTCCTTGATTCTTTTGAAAAGGAAGCTTTTATTTTGTCACGTATTTTGTCACATCGATCTACGGAAGATGTTATTATAATCATGCGCATATTTCTTCAGGAAGTAAGATCTTTTAAAATAGATTCTTTTGAATAAGTTAGATTTTACGTGTATGATTGATAGAGGGTCTATCTTTCGTTGATTTATTAACCAAGAAGGATGCCGCCAATATGGAAGGGGACGATATCGATTTTCCGAATCTGAGATTAGATCCGATCAATCGAATTCGTCCGGGTCATTGGAAGATACCGTTTCCAATTGGCCACCAGGTTACACTCGATCGCGCGCTAATCGATTGTTCCATGTCTCGTGGATCGTGACACGCACGCACGCGCATACACCATTAGGATATTTAATATTCCAATTGACTCATATCCAATTTAACCACTCGCTAATGGATATCAGAGATATAATAAAACCGGATATAACCGGATTACCGAAACGGGCCAAGTTCAGGCCAAAACTCATCCCAAACATCTATTCCAAACATCCAAACCCCCTCCTCCCCGTGTACAGAACCATTCAACCGAGCCAAATTTGGGTCCAGATTTATCCAAGTAATCCACCGAGCAGCTGCAAGCATCCAACACCCTCCACCTCTCCGAGCTTAATATTCGAAATAGTCCCTCCCCCTTCCTTCCCTCCCCTCTTGCCACTTAATCGTTGCACTCTGGATCGCCAAATTCACGCGTTTTGCTTGCTTCCGTCGGCGATAACAAACTCTCGAGGGAGCTGGGAGAGAAAACGAGAAGCGAAAGAGGTTTTGGAAGGGGGTTGGAGGAGAAAGGAGGAGGAGGATGGCCACCGTCCGCTAAAACCGGCGTCCATTTGCCGTGATCGTAAATTAGACGACCGCAACTTGATAGTCGCCTTTAGAACGTCGAGCCACCGGATTGGGAATATATTATGTTGCTCTTGTCGGTTGTTATCGGATAAGAAAGGATGCGTCCAAAGAAAAGGCGGGAGATAAGGTGGTGTGATGATCGTGTAATCGAGGCTCGATGAATTCGATCAATTTGTGTACGGGATATTTGTTTACACCATTTATATGTACACGAGTTGATACAATTTGTGTACATAAGTTTAGTATCATATAAATATTGTTATTAAAACTCAATTCCTGTTCGCTGTTGAAGTTAGAATTTTCTTTTTTTCCGTGACATAAACTGAAATTACGTCACACGTGTCGTGAAAATGTGTCGAGAAAATCTAGTGGCGGGCAAATTTCTGCGATACTCGAAAGCGTTACACGTCACGTCCACTCTCGTCGTCTTCCTCTATGGTACGGTACAACGAGTAGTACGAGTACCTATCTATACTTTCTACGACGTTAACCGTGTGGCCAAACGATCGATTTCTGGATCGTGGCAAAAATTATCGACGCTTTCATGAAAATTGGTTTCGAGCTCGTCATGAATGGCGAGCGTTTCGTTGCGTGCGCTCGCCTCGTTACCCGTGCGATCTTTAAATATTCGTTACGTTAAAAAGCTCCAGCCGGCCCGGGTAATTTCATCGTCCCCGCACACGTTTCCCCAAGGAACCGTCCCTGCAAACAGGAAATTAACGAACAGAACGTCCCTCCTCGTTACATTTACCACTATCCATCCCTTCTGGAATATTTCAAAACAATCGGCGGCGAATCTGTGTGAAAATTCGACCCTTCAAATTTTCGATTCTTCGTTTCGATTATTGTTTTGCCCAATATCCCTGATTCCTTCTTCGTTCTTAAATCCATTTCCACTAATTTCGATTAAATGGACGAAGCTCTTTCTTCTATACTTTCTGTAAATATTTTTTTTTTTTTTTTTTTTTTTTGTTTCTCTTGTGCGTTTGCTGAAAGTATACATTGGATTTCCATAAAACACCGGAGGAATGTTTTATCGGTGGAACCGATGAAACGTGTTTGACGTTTTACGATTCCAAACCGATACGCGAACCACGCTCAATGGCCAATCGAATCATGCAGGGTAGAAATCCACGATATAGCGCGAGAATCCTCCCTTCCTACGATCCTTTATGGATTCTTTTCATTCTAATCTTTAATATATATTCGATTGTTATTCGCGATATATGCATCATAATATTTTGAACAGTTATCGAACGATAAAAATATCCCAGTTTTATATCATCTTCATCGAAGAAATATCGTAAATAATTGAATAGAGGAAAAGTTTTTCTCTATTGGTCTTAAAGAAATTAGTTTCTAAAAAGAAAAAAGAGAAGGAGACATTTTATAACATATTTTCCCGCGATTAAAATATAGATATCGAAGAGAATCTTACACGTTTTATTTTTAAAAAGAACTGAGTAAGGACAATTTAAAAAAAAAAAGAATTATGACGATATTATGATATTTTTATAATACGCTCCTACATCATTTTCTCGTATACTTCGTACGTACATATTTTCACACGATATTAAATTTTTACAATTATTTCAAAAATATATTTTTTTTATTTCATATAATATACGACGTCTGCGATATAAGACTACGAGTAAGGAAAAGTATGAGAGGAGTTTGAGTATCATCATCCTTTCAAGAATCTCAACTCATAAAGAGAGACAGACGTCGTAAATCGTTTTTGTCTCCTTATCGCCTCTGTTACGATAACAATACATACGTAATAATACGACGTCATTTCTTGTACGTCACGTTCTTTGTTGCGACTACGTTTTGTCTTATTAATTATTATTCGCCTTTATCGACCGAGTGAACAGGATACAACGTATATAACAATAATTCTTATACAGGTGTAGAGGAAAATTTTCATTGATGGGAAGCTCGTGGAACTCGGCACATTGAAACATTGAGCTCGTTCGAATTCATCGTGGAATACCGCTTTGGATGTTAAATCCTGTGTATAGTCTCGAGAGATCTCGATCAAATTTACCCTTTTGATTAGACAGATCTTGCGAGATCCTAAAAAACATAATCGAGTCTGTGTCATTTAACAATATTATTAGAAATTCTTCTAATTTTTTACAATATTTTATTTAATTAACTCTCGCAAGTCTTGAGATATTATTGAAGCAAAATAATTAAAAAATAATTATTAAATATCTCTATTGAAAGTTATTATAATATAAATCGATCGTTTCTTTTGTAGTAGATATAATGAAGTAATAAAAAGAAAAAAGAAATAGTAAAGATCGAGTCTAATATCTCAAGAGATTGTTTTTAAGAAAATTATTAGAGTTATATTCGTGTGATTATATTCTTATTGATTAGTTATTACTCTTTAAATTATTTCGTTAATTGGCTCTCGAATGGAATAATTTCTCGAATACGAATATTTTTCTTATTGTTATT
>NW_006263353.1:3347990-3352038 GCF_000469605.1 Apis dorsata | reverse complement strand
AAAAAAAAAAAAAAAAAAAGAAATCTTGCGTGCACACATTCAGATGTATATTTCTCAATAGCTACTGTGGAACAATTGTGCATTACAATGGTGCATTTACCACAATACGAACTTGTTTAAAAACGAGAACAACACGAGACAGCAAATATTATTACATTAATTATTATAAAAAGAATT
This sequence comes from Apis dorsata, assembly GCF_000469605.1. NCBI lineage: Eukaryota > Metazoa > Arthropoda > Insecta > Hymenoptera > Apidae > Apis > Apis dorsata. The sequence continues at coordinate 3,351,861 of NW_006263353.1, read as the reverse complement.
CCTTGGATCACAATGATTTATTGTGACGAGAACGAAAAAGTTAGGCCAATGCAATGAAATCTCTTACATTAAAATTATTTTCTATCCAATAAATAAAACTAAAACTCGAAAAATTTTGCTCGAAAATAATTTGCATCTCGAATCGATTCCTTCTCCATGGAAGAGTTAACGGGATAATTTCTCGAGTCAAATTATTCCTTACTCTATTTGAATAAATCGATAAAAATTTATTTGAGAGAAACGCTTTGTTATTTTTATTTGAGCAAGTAAAATATAACCCGCGACACATTTTATAGATAAGAGGATCATCCCTCCCCCCTCCCATCCACGTTGTTTCGAGAAAGTAATCGAGAACACAGCGATTATTCAGAATCGCTCTTAATAAAAATGCTCGTGGATCATTTCTCGATGGAAACACGATTCTTTTCACGATTCTTCCCAGAAAAGGCGGCCTCTCCTCGCACGCGAACTCCCGCTTCCAGGTTCGTCGACCTCGCCGCACAAAGAGTTTTTATGCACCCCACTTAACAGGGCCCGATACCACATAGACCTCGTGGCATAGCTAATTTTAAATCTAAATCTCCGGCCTAATTTCGATGGTTAATTTTATTGGATGATAAGAGTGTGTAACCAATACGAAATATATCCCAACGATAAGGCGCCGCATCTTCCTTTCTTTATTTATAGCAAAAAACGCCGATACCGATCTTTCTCCATCGATTTTCGACCAATTTTCTATTCGAGTACTCATCGATGATTTATCGATGAAAAAGGATATAATATTTTTAGTAAGTCTCTGCTCTGCAATTTTCAACATTCTTCCTTGTTCTTTTAATCAAATTTAAATTGTATGAACTCTATAAACAATCCGATCTTCGCAGAAAAATTTCACTAATAATAATTAAACGCTTCGTTAAAATTTCCAATTAAATTTCTCTCGAATCCTTAAATTCAAAAAAAAAAAGAATCCTAATTCTTCGATCAGATAAATACATATCGAATTGTACCACGCGTGTATAAATCTCGTCTGTTTGACGGACAATGCTGAGTTCGATGGTGGTCGCGATGCTTGGGCCCGTATCTCGTCGCCAAGGACACCGAAGGCCAAAACGAAGGAGTTCCTAACTAGTTTCTCCGTGCATGTTCTCCGGACGAGAACAATGCCGATACACACACACACACACACACACACACGCCAATACACGTGGAGACGAGAGAGAGGGAGATTGCACATCAGAGTTACGACAATATCCCGAACTTACCGACGGCAAACTTTCGGCAAAGAGACAGACGGAGAGAATGAGAGCAGCTCGCGGGGGTGGATGGGGCTGGTAACGCTGATGCGGCGCCGTCAAAGGAACCGAGGACATCTGCCTTATGGATACACACACATGCACACAATGAGGGAGCGATAGCCAACCACCGTTTGAAATTTCAAGCTCGAGAATTCTCTATACCTCCTCCTGTCATTTTCTGACACACTTTTCTCTTCTTCTCCTTGCAATCCGAAGAATCAGATGAATCCAAGAAGTGGTTAATTTCTTCTTCTTTTTCTTTTTCTTCTTCTTCTTCTTCTTCTTCTATAACTCTTGGGGCTGATTGATTGATTGATCGATCGATGATTTTCGATTTTATAATTTTATTCGAGCGTAGAGAGTTGTGTAGAAATGTAAGTTGTAGAAGAAGGAACGAGCGCGAGTCAAAAGTGACCCAGTTTGGTTGACCGAGTAGTCGTAAGCAACAAGTAGATTCTGTCTGTAGTGTCTGGATGTGGAAGAAAGTATCTACTGAATAAGCAACTTGTTGGTTAATCGACTTTTGAACTTTGATTTTATTATATTCGATAATATATTGTAAATTTATTAATATCATATTCGTGAAATGATATCGCTCAATCGAGGTGCAAAAATGTCCTTTGTCGTTCAAAATAAATCGTCTTGTTGAAAATTTCGTAAGGGACAAGACTTGGATCAAAAGAATAGGATCAAAAGAAGGACGCGGACGGATCGTCTTCTATAATTATTACTACTCTAATGTTTCTTCTTTTTTTTTTTCCTCTCCCCTTTCTCTCTCTCTTTTTCGCTACTGAAAGAAGAAAAAGCCGGTTACAAAGTTAATTCCATCCGGGGGCTTCTCACTGCTTCCACGAATTAATGCCCCTCCCCCCTGGTAATATATTCCGATTGAATTATTTTACACAGAAACGAGCGGATTCCTTTCTTCGCGCTCCTTATTTTGAATTATTCATCGCTTTGTCGGAAATTGCTTCCGCGCCACTTTCAATTACACGTTTGTCTGTCCGTGTTCTTCCTCCTAGGCCCTTCCCCAGAAGACGTTAGATTTCTTTCCCCGCTTCGATACTCGGGGATACCCCGAGTTATCGTTCCTGCCCCCTCGCAGCAAGATTCCCCAAACGATTCAAACTTCGGGCGTTGAACTTCAAAGGGGACGGGATCTGCGTTGGTAATGCGCAGAAATCCCTTCGAACAAATTCCATGGTCGTTTATTAAGATTGGCGAGATTGGTGACGAATACGACGTAACTTCGGAACTGCCCTTTGCAATCAGCCACTTTGATCTATTTAGTTTTGCAATATAAGTGGAACAAAGTCGATTATCCGAGGGGATGATCCCGAGGGGAATAGTTGATTTGAGTGAACAATTCGAACTCGAACTGTTCGAAAGGAAAGAAGAATCTGTCGATGAAATGATTAAAAGAATAATTTTATATGCAATTTCTTTTAGTTTAGAGAGGAATCGAGAGAGGATGAGAAATCAATGCTCGAGGTTTCAATCATCCTCTTGTGAAAAATATTATATTCCCGGATAAAGTTGGTAGATAAGGTAATTTGAATATATATATACTCGTGCTATTCTCGGATAATCGATCACTTGAATAATCAAGCTTCGAATAATCGACGTTTCGGATAAGCGTATATTCCATTGTATATCGTTATACATTTCTTCGTGTAAATACATTGCACGAATACGAGAGAATGACGGGATTCATAGAGAAAGGAGAAAAAAAAGAAAGAAAGAGCGAGGAATAAAAATTTAACTCCTTTGTTTTTTCTTTTTTTCTTTTCTTTTCTTTTTTTTTTTTGCGATTTATTACAGAAATTGCATTTCACCCGTGGAAAATACGAGCAAATAAAAAGCAAAGTTTCCCAAGCGCGATTTTATCTCCGTCGAATCTGTGTACCGTGCTGTCCATTTTAATTAATAGCTGTCGCTTTTTAATTCGATCTCGCCACTCTCTGTCGACCGGGGGGACGAAAACGTTTACGCGTATCGCACGTTTCCATTACCTCAGACACGCGATCCCTCAATAATGACCGTGCGGATGAAAATTAATTTCAATTTTCTGGAAACTTTTCTCTCACGATTCATTAGAAGACCGTTTATTAAAGATATTCGCGTGCAAATATCCTCGATGGTTAACTGGCGAAGTATGTTTCGTGGTCGATATTTCGATAAAAATTTAATAAACCATAGCAAAAAAGTATCGCGAGCCGAGAGCGTAGAGCCGGGCCGGTTTTAATGAAATTTTTATTGCGATGCACGTGCCGACCCGTCCAAGGTATCCTTAAACGCGGGCCAAATTTATGAATAAGACTCGAAGATTGGTTCGTTAATATTTCCCTGAATTCATAATGGCTTGGCCGCCGCCTCGGAACACCTATATACGGGATAGACTTGTTTAAACGTCCATCGAGCGTTTCCAATAAATATTCTATGCATTCTTAAATTGTTCATTTCGGCGACTGCCTCTAAAAAGAGAATGAGCGATCAACCAATTTCGTCGTCTATAAACTGTCAAACTCCCCTCCCTTCATCCTTATTCCATCAGTTTTAAAGCCGTGGAAAATTCA
>NW_006263353.1:3344525-3347742 GCF_000469605.1 Apis dorsata | reverse complement strand
AAAAAAAAAAAAAAAAAAGCCGCGTGCAATAGAGCATTTATAGTGGCGATTATTACGCATCTGGTTTATTGTTTCGTGTTATAAGTTGAGTTAATACAAAATCGAAGATGATTTTTTTAAATAAATTCCAAGTAGTATTAATTTACATATTTTTTTTCTGAAAAGAATTTTTCAAAGATGATTCGATGCTCCAGTTTTCTGATAATCAAGATAATTGATATAAATACTCTATATTTAATGGCGGAGAGAAAGAGGATTTTCTTTTTTTTTCGGAAAATAGATTAACAACAATCTGTTTCCAAATGCCACAAAAGACTTGCGGCGATTCGAGTTCATAGAATCCATTTTGGAACCCATGGGAAAAGTTACCCCCCTTCCTCGTTTTAGAGAACCCTTCTTCTCCTCATCTTTCTCAGCCACTATCACTCACGATTCAATCTAAATCGATCTAATCTTTCTCTCGCCCTGCGAATAATCCAGGGGAATCCCTCGATGTTCCGGACCACACATACATTTTCCTTCGAACCTACCAACACATGCTAGAGGATTTAAATGCGACGACCATGGAACCACAACCGCGTGCACTTTTCCACGATTTTCCCTCGAGTTTCTACGTGTTGGAATTTCGGGCATGCCTGGTCTACGGAATTTCAACACCAACCCAACACACACACACACACCATCATCCATAGGATATAAACGATATTTGATTTCCATTTTGTAAATTGCACACTGCAGCGCTATGCACAATTGTTGATTGTGGAATTTCGGGAGTAGATTAAATTTTTTAGAGTCATCAGTCGGAAAAATTTCAAAATTGGAGGAGCAAAGTTGACATTTCTGACGGTTTTAGAAGTTTTTCCATTCATATAGAAAGTGAAAAAACCATTTCGACGAAATCCGGGGTTTTGAACTCGGGCCTAACGAAGTGGTAATCAAACGATCTGTTCATTACGCCAAAGTAACTTTCCTAATTTCGTTCTTTGTTCCGCGATCATATAGCGAAAGGAACTTATTTGGATTCACCGTAGGACACTTTATTCTCCTTTATCTCGCTTAAAAAGTTCCCGATGAAGGTTTCTCCTCCGCCATTCCACGATCTGAATCATTTTGTACCACCGGGACCATTATTTATCGTGACGCAAGCGTATTGTTACATTTCCCCCTCGACCCATACCCTCGACTCTTCCAACGGAAGTGGCAGTATTCTCGGCCGCGGAAGACGCGGGTCACCGGAAATAATGTTTTAAACCGATAGTATCTTTAGCTTCCTGCGAATCTCCCATACAGAGCGGTTCAAAAAATTACAACCAGCAAATCAGCCAGCATCCCATTTCTTGCAACGAGATCATTTTTCGCGTTCAATCTTCCATATATCTCTCTACATCGAATTTCTCTAAAAATGAATTTCTTTGTTGAAGAAAAAAAACGTCTCGATTGAAAATCCACATTCATCCAATTCTTACCATTATGGATTTGCGTATCCCTCTCGTACAATGAGATTTTCCTAATTCTTAAAATTCTTTATACGTTTTCTCAATTTCTTTTCCCAAAGAATATTTCGTATCGAGAATCAAATATAAATGCTACGTTTACGATGCTAATTTCATTGAAGGATAAAAATTGCGCTCCAAAAAATTCCTTATATACATTTCTCTCATTTCTTTTTGAAAGATTGTCGACATCAAGAAATATAAGAGTTTTTTTAACAACCTCTTTTGTACAACAAAAAACGTTTTCTCCTTCAAATACCACGCAATTTGCCTAATTTTTGACATTAAAGAGTATAAAAGAGATTTTTTTTTTTTCTTTTTTATAAAAACTGCAGCTGACGAATCCCCCTCTCACGGGATCCCTTTCAAAATCCTCCGCAGAGAGATACATTTCTCCCATTCAAACTTTCCCAGATCCGTATTTCTCTTTGAAAGGGGTGTCGAAAATCGAACGCCCCGATGCCACGTTCATCCAATTTCTCGCCACTGAGGGATGTGAGGTGATTCTCGGTGCACGGGGGCGAGAGGAAGACGGACAACGGGAGTCCGTGGGCGCTTTTTAAACGACCAAGGGCCAAATTGGCCGAAAGGGACGTGAGAGGGGGGTGCAGAGTGCCTCGAGGATGGACGTCGCCCCGACACGACCCCTTTTCCACGTGTTGCTCGCCTCTTCGTCGCCTCGGTGCACCGACTAGAGTGCCGTTAACGAGGACCCCGCCCTTATGACGTCATACCGTCGCGCTTGCGTGTGCGTGACAGTGTATACGAGACCGTTTGTACGCGCGCACACACACACAAATTGGAACACGCATGCACGCCACAGGACCCGTGTGCGTCATACCCTCACCCCCCTCGGTTCGTTTGATTTCTTTACCGCTGACTTTTTTCCACTAACCACCCGCATCCCACATTTCTCCCCACACTTTTTCCATCGTTTCCTCCACCATTCTCTCCCCTCTCCCCTTTCACCTCTTTCTTTTTTTTTCATCCTTTTCTTTTCTTTTCTTTTCTTTTCGTGACGTCTACGAATGACGACCAACACCACGACAAACCTTCGTCTTTTTCTTCTTGTTCCAATTCCAAGATTCATTTCGAATCAACGAATACCGATATGATACCTTATTTATCCTGGAGTTATTTTATCCATCCCCTAGAGCTAAAAAACTAGAGCAAATAAAGGGAAAAACTAGAAGAATCTTTTCGTGGAAACATAGAAATATAAAATAATAATAAATAATCATTGATCACGTAAGAAGATCGAGCAGTTCGTCGATCTTCGAGTCATCTTTCATCCAAAAAATCTTGTTTTGACAATCTTGAATTTCAAGTTTCTTTCTTCAAGAAAATAATTTTCTCATCAATATTTCGCGAACATCTATATTCGCTATTTATCATTTCTTACTGCCAACTTCCCTGACCCTTGATTCCTAACTATGTCGCAGCCCTTATTTCCTCGTTTACCCTTCGCACCCCACCCTGCGTAATCCGCCATGTGCTCGACGATCGTTTATCCTTTCTTTCCAACTTCACCGACACGTAGGTGAGCAACGGGGGTTGCCTATGCACGCGTTCCCTAAGGGTTGGCGAGAACAAGGGATCGAGGAGAGAGAGGGAATAGAAAACGTTGAGAGACAAATGGGGAAGAAAGCGCGCAAGGGAAGAAACTGGAAGGAGCAGCGGGGGTGGAGGGTGGTATCGACCCCTACCAGACGACTCTCCATCCA
>NW_006263353.1:3336400-3344342 GCF_000469605.1 Apis dorsata | reverse complement strand
CTACCCAGGGGTAGTTGGGATACGGGCGTCGTGGGGATGGTAGGGGCGCGGTGACGTCACGGATGTGCGAAAGAAAGGGAGTGGAAGGGGTTGGGAAGTTGGCAGAGTAGGCCGACGCACACATCACCCTCGCCCTCGTCCGTGTCTCTCCAACATCCGCTCCCTCTCGCGATTCTCGATCGTCGAATCGATTTACGATCGCATAACACTTTAGAGGGGCTCTCCTTATCTCGCGAACGGAGATCTCTCTCTCTCTCTCGATCGGTTTTTGATCGTCCAAACATCTGACTACCTCGCCGAGATGGCAAAGTCAGGTTTGCAGTCGTCGCGTGTTGCGAGTCGAAACGCTGACCGATAACGGGGCAGATGGTGGGGCGAGATTAAAGGCTGTTGCCCATTTAACGACGCCGCAGCCGGTATCGGGGGTAAACGGGTTATTTATATACTGGGTTTCGACTCGAAATAATATCCGTATCCCTCGTTTTTAAAAATCTGAAAATGAAAGATCGATGAAGAATGTTTGTTGAAGAAAAATTTGTTTGGAGGGTTTAATTTATGAAGTGAATATTTTGGATATAACTTTGAATGGTGTCTCTTGTGATAAATGTTTGTTGATTCGAAAATTCGATAAGTTTTGATAAATTATATTTAATAAACCTTGTGACTTTTTGATAGTTTGATATTTGAAACTCCTCTCACTGTTTCCAAATTTTTGTGATGGTAATTATAAGAGAAAATATTATGAATGTAATAGTATTTGTGTATTCGATTTAAGCGACGGCGTCCTTTTCACGAATGTTGCTTTGATATGTGTGACATGACAATGAGGCGACGGTTGTTGGTATTTTATTGCACACGAATGAGAGGAAAAAGAAGAGTGCGTGAATCACTTTGTATATCGGTTTTGATAGTATAACATTGACATTTTTGGTAGGAATATTTGGCCGATCGGACAACGATCGCGATACTGATTGCTCGTACAGATTATATCCTGAAATAACCATTATAGTGATTATTCATTGAAATTTGATGATTATTCATTGTTGTCTTCCACGTGATTGATAACGAAAAATTAATAGAACCCTCGTTCGCGATGGATATATCCATCCACACGTTGAGATGATATCGATGAAATTTTCGTTCATCGCGATAATAATTGCTCGTATTCCGAAATTCAATCGTATTTTTTATTTATTCAATTGCGAGAGATCCGTGATATTAGAACAATCGAGTTTCATATTTAAATATAAATTATACGGGTAAAAATCTGAATATTAAAAAATATCAATATACGTGAAATGAATGGGCATGAGATTACGTTTCTATCCACGATAAAAATCGATGTTAATTCTGTTGAAAAACAAAATATATATTTTTCGTAAATTGTAAAAATTACATTTTCATCTTTTCTCGAGATTAGCATCGAAATTCTTCTCTCACGGATTGTTCCATTTTTTCTTTCCATTAAATTTTTCTTTAAATTTTTTTCGTGCGTGTCGTTTGCGACAAAAAACTGGGAAACCTTCATCGTCCAATTCCACCAATAGATCAAGCAGTATTCCGAAACAAAGCTTAACCTCGTATCAATCCGCCATTACCTAACTCCATCAACGAGTCGGCAGAGTGACCCAAAACAACACTTGATTCAATTTGATCGAAAACGGAACGTTCGCTAATCATCGAATGGACGACAACTTTAAAAATAAAATATTCCATTTCGTTATTTCATTGATCGTTTCGTCAAAAGGAATCGCCGTATATTTTCGTTATTTTCGTTATTCACAAATTAGAACGTTCGATACGGGTGACGCAACGGTATGCATTATAGAAATTATGATATGTCGCATCATAAACTTTTCAAAAGAAAGAAACAAACAAACAAAAAAGAATTAATAAAAATAAAGAAAAAAAAATAATATTTCGTTTCGCCATTTTGCACCTTTTTTCTTTTTTTCATTTGACTTTTGACGTCCCATGGTACGTGTATTAATTGAGAACGTGTAATAATTTAATCAAAAACAATTGAAAAAGAGAGAAAGAGAGAGAGAAAAAACGAAGGCCGTATTATTCTCGAGCTGAAAGAGAATCCCTCGTCGATGACTGTCAGCTTCTTCCTAGATCGTGACGGTAATTCAATTCTTTCGTGGAAAGAAATTCTTCTCTCGACCCACACACACACACACACACATATACACAGACTTAACTCAGTCACGATCCAGGTCCGTTTCCGGAAATGTACTCTCGCGGACGCATTTCCCTCTCGCCGCGTAAATGCATTTCGCTCTCACCGCACTCAGCTTCGAAATTACACGAGACGTTTCGAAACACGGCTACGGATCGAACGAATAGCTCGGCGAATAATGGGATGTTTATTGTTACGGGAGCTGCTTGAAGCTGCTTTAAGCTGCTTTTTGCTAGTTTGTTACAATTAGACGATCCGAAGGGACAATAAACCGTTTTGTGCCGCTGTGCAAATAGATGGGGAAATCAACGAGTCGACTCATGTGGATGTTTGGCTGGAATCGAGAGGAATTTGATGAGAGAGAGAAAGAGAGAGAGAGAGAGAGAGAGGGAGGGAAAGAATTTTCATCAACAGGAAGTGTGTTTAAATTGGAAGATTGCTAATGGCGCTTTTCTCTAATGATGCGTGTAATTCTTTCTTAAGCATTGAATCGAATGATCGAAATGGATTGATTTTATGAAATTTAATTTGATTTATTATTAGTGCGTATGTATATGTTCATGTCATATAATTACAATTAGTTGTACAAATATTATTTGTTTGGTATTTTGTTACTTTTTAAATTTACGTTACTACGATATAAATGGTAATATGTTGAGGAGAGTATACTACTATTACTAAGTGGATTCATCGATAGCGCCATCTAGCAGGACCGTGCTTTAGATGCTGAGATAGTGGAGGTTAGGTTAGGGGAGGAAGGTTGCTATATTACGATTAACTTCGTCCAATCTTCTTTAAGAGTGACCTAAATTTCTTTTCGATTGATTTTTATCTAAATCGATCCTTAACCTTCTCAGGACTAAATCTTTTTAGAAATAAGGACAGAAAATTCTTTCTTATCGATCATTTATAATAGAACCATATTTCTTAAAGGTTCTTTTAAAAAAGATATAATATTAAAGTGTATTGAGATTTTTTTAAATCTTTAAAACGTACATCATTTTGTTAATTATTCGATCGAACTGTAAGAATATTTCTCTTGATTATCTTGTCGCGTTCTCCATCCTCGGACAAGGATGTCCATCTTTATGACAATCAATAAAAAAAAAAAAAGAAAAGGAAAGATAGGTATGAATAGAAGCTGCTCGTCATTGCGGTTGGAAAATTATCTCCTTTGAAAATGAAACTCGTGTTACATCGCCAAGTAAAAGAGACTTGCCAATATTTTTAAACTGAGAAGATGTCTAGTGACTGGCTCCGCGGGACGTTTCGCGGCCTCTTTTCTAGCCTGTTCGCGGATATTCATGAGCAGCAGCAACATTGAGGTTTCTGGGGGGCTCTGAAAAATCGACAGGGAAAATTGTCAGAGATAGTTCGAAATTTGAAATATTGAAAAACTTGAAAACATTTTTCAAACCGAAATTTATTTTGGGCGTGATTATAATTTGAAATTTATTTATTTATTTTTAGGATAGATTCGTTGATAATTCTCTGGAAAAAGAATTATTTTTTGTCTGAGATTAAGTAATAAAGTGAAATGAATTAGATTTATTGGAACTTACTTTTAAATTAAATTACTTTATTAAATTAGAATTATTGCAAAATTAGATGCAAGGTTCAAATTTATCTGCTTGTGTATTGGTATCTTTAAGTGTAATTCATTGTTAAACCGATCGTTTTCCCCGCTGGAACGAATCGTTTCACAGATCCAATCGTCACAGAAGGAATTGAATTGCTAATTCAGACAATTATTCCCTGCGGTTATTGGCGGTCATGTAAAATTGAAACGATCCCCGTGTACTCGCCAAACGATCCAAGACTCTTCGACTCGCGGTGTTACGACGATGGGAAATATAAAATATTACAGGGGGGGAGAGAAAAAAATAAAGGTGAAAACAAACAATCGCGAAACAAGTTCGCACGCGATTCCATAAAAACGTTTACTGCATCGTATACCTTCATACGTTGGAGAAATTTTTTTGACATTGTTACGGGTTTTACGAGATTTTTACTACGACTGTAGTTCTCGCAAGCAAGCAAGGCTCAACGTATGAGAAAAATCGTTCGAGGAAAGGCGAGAGGTGGCAAATTTCGCGCCGTGGCAATTTCACTGTGTGCACGCCCTTCGACGTTCCTCGCGAAAATTGACGCCTCTGACATCCATGATGGAACGCGCCTATAAATAGAAAGAGCGCCGTTTACCTAATTATCCGTAAAGTTTATCCATCGATCATCATGCCTGCTCATAAGTAAGGCGCTCGAGACAAATTTAGAAAAAAAAAATCCCTCCTCGCTATTTCGATCAACGTAGACGTAGTTTAAATTTGTTTCTTTTCTTCGTTCGAGGAAGACGCGAGCAACTTTCGAATTCCGTTTCGAAACGTCTTCCGGGGAAAAACTTTCCTTCCTTCGAAATTCCTTTTCCAGACGAAGAAACTTGCAGAATGAAATTAAAACTGAAATGATATCTTTCTCTCTCGTGACTAAAAATTTCTGGACTAATGCTTCTTTCGTGAATGATTCTTTGATACAGGGAATAAGGAGAATTAGTGTTGGATTTTAGTTAGCTGATGCGAAAGGAGAGAGATTTTCCTGAGGAAAAGATATTCTTTTAAATTGTTCCGCGAAAAGGTATTTGGAGAATGGCCAAAAGTGTTATGCAATTAAATAAGTAAAACAAGAAAGATTCTAATAAGATATATAAGATTATTTGTATTATTCAAAATGTAGACAAAAAGACTTCCTTTTTATAAAATCGATTTCTATTAGATATAAATAGTCATAAAATGAAGTTCAGTAACAAGAACTCGATGGCTCATACGGTTAAATTCTTAGTTGCCACCCGGATAGATCCGAGTTCAATTCTCGATATTCCAAATTTCTTTCGATTCGATTTTTCATTTCACGAAAAATTAACCAATCTTCCAATTTGTCTTTCTATGGCATCCAATGGTCAATTAAACTGCAAAATTTGAAGATAAAAAATATTATTTATGGAGAGAAAGTGTAATTCATCCATGCATAGTTGTCGAAAATGTCGAGATTAAACGAAATATATTTGAATTGATAAGAGGGAATAGTATTTCGAGGAAAGAGATTAAAAAGAAAAAAAAATTGTGTATATATCGCAATATATGATTAAAAATCCATATGTTTAAAATCTTATATTGATTATTCGTGTCAATTGATTAAATTCAAAGCGATTTCAGGCGTGTTTAATGATGCAGAGATCGGCTACATTGATTTCACATTCATGTCATAAATTTCTCCGATACATATATAATATATACATATATATATATGTATATCAAATTGTACAGACACGCATATGTAAAATAATATACCTCACAAAGGAGAATAATAATAATAATAATAATAATAACTATATCAAAGTAATTCACCTGTATCATCATCTACAGTGATCCAATTTACGTACACATGAATGGTCAGATAACAGTAATGATCGGGAATATATATATTAGCTTAATATAATCCGTCTTGATTGAATTTCGGTGAATAATACGTGATTGCAATATTGGTATTGACATTGTATAATGCAATCGATACCGCGAATCAGTGGCGTTTATCTTAAAAATTAGCGACATATGACAAAAGAAGAAGAGATATTTCTTAGAATATTGAGGAATCATCTTTGATTCCACACTAATAATATAATAAAAATTACATATATATATATATATACACATTATATATCACATAAATTCTCACGATTATAAAATAATTCTGCGATTATAAAATTAGAAAACATTTTATATTATAATCATATCTCTATTATTTCAAGAACGAGTCGAGAAAGTTACTTCGAAATTCCATCGATGCGCTTTTTCACACGGATCATCCCTCGATCGATGGATATCACGATGCCCGACACATACGTTTATCACACGGGAGAACGATTGGATTTTCTATACGAATGCGAGAATCGTAGAACCTTGTTTGGCGCATCGTCGTCCAGCAAACGATATTTCGATATTTCGAGTACCTCCAAGAGATTGCTATCTATAAATCAGGGAAGCGAATTTTTCTCCCTGCCCCTTCCCTCGTGTCCATGCCTTCGTCCGTTTCCCGGTCACTTTATCCCATCCACCGTTCCTTCTTCGTTTCTATTGCTTCATGCACCCCCTTCTGCACCCTCCTTCTTTCTATTTGTCTTCCAGATTCATGCAAATAGGCAGTGACTCGAAGTTGATGCGAGTTACCGGTGAAGAAGATATATTCGTTCGAAATAATGCGCCATAAATTCGTGGCAAGTTTAATGTACCATTGGCTGGACGGCGCAGGAGGGGGGAAGGGAGGAGGGAGGAAGCGCTCGTAATAAATCAGCTTTTCGTCCGTGTGTGCACGCGCTAGGGGGATGGAACTGGGTCGACTTGCGTTTCGTCATCGTTAACGGTGTCGTTCTCACCCCGTCGTGACCGCTTTTAGCGTTCATCGGTGGAGAGAGAGAAAGAGAGAGAAGAGAGAGAGAGAGAGAGAGAGAGAGAGAGAAGGAAAGGGAGGAAGGGAGAGAGAGATACGACTGTGTCAGGAACAATGAATCTGTGTTTTGTGCGTTGCGTTTCCTCTAACGTTCCAGAGCGGAGAGCATGAATATTCACCGATTCGAGCCTGTGAACTCCCTCTAAATGTGAGCCACGAAGGAAAAATTTTGCCCTTTGTACCGTCGCTCGTTCCACGTATAAACTCGTCACGAGGTATTTCGTGGGAATTCTCGAGTATCTAATTCAAAAATATAATCAAAGGATGTATATATATATAGATAGATTCTAGAGTGACAGGTATTCTATTTACATTTTACAAAGGGATCGAGATCTTGGCGGTAGATAGAAATATATACAAGCCATTAAATCATCCACTGCGAAACACGTTTAAACATATGGCTGGAAAGTCAAATGTGTTACGTTTACCATTAAAGTAATAAGATATTTATTATTGTTTCTGTTAATTCTTGTCAGAATTTGAGATATAATTTAAGAGTTAGAATTAAATTTTTAGTTTCGTGTAATTGTCCCAGGGATGGAGAACAAAAGCAAGCCAGAAATTGGCCAGAGACATAGATTGGAAACATCCTGTAGGATCGATCGCCGACTATTTTCCTCCCTTCCAAGTGTACACTGCATAGAATCACGCTCGATATTGCGATGCACAAAGGGAAATCACGCTTGCGGCTACCGCTTTTGAGGCGCAACAGTCAAAAATAAAAAGCGTTCTGCGTGCACAATGATACAAACAACTAGAGAAAAGAAAAAAGGAAAGAAACGAGGAGGAGAAGAAAAATAGCCTCTTAATTGAAATAAATAAATTAATAATTTGGCGTTTCAAAATTTTAATATTATCGTTTAGAATTAAGTTTAATTGTAAATATAAAACAAAACGAGAAATCATAATTCCGATTGAATCACTTTGGATCGTTAACTTTCTCTGTGATTATCATCGTTCTTCGAAACATATTTCACGACAGAAAATTCTCAACAAAAGAGATTACCAATCTCTACAATTTCATCCCAATTAGATCAAATCAGGAGATAAAACTCTGTCAAAGAAAAATTCATTATCGCAAACTCTTCCCCCGAAATGCGTATCGCAAATTCAATATTTTACGAATATTTACCGCAAAGTTTGCATTCAAACGAAGACTAGAAAATAAAGAATGAATAAACAGTTGAAAATCCGGATTAATAACGATCAGATAAGAATCGGATATATACAAATTACAAATTTCCAACTATTTTTCGTCCC
>NW_006263353.1:3330331-3336208 GCF_000469605.1 Apis dorsata | reverse complement strand
AGCCAATAACGAAGAGTTTCCCGCGTGCACCGACGATACAAACGTCCCCCTCTCGCGGCTGCCCCGGGCGTAATCCCCAGTTCGCGTGCGGGGACCGGCACAGACGGGCCGGAAATTACGGTGTAATCCTATTTTTGCACGCGTTACGTGTTAATCTTTACCAGGCGCTGGGGACCGGTCGCAATAAAGTATCCCACCGTTCCTATTGGAATTCTCGCTCGCTGTTCCGCGCCTCTCGTAAATCAGCCCCGCGGACACTCTGGATTGCTCTGGTTTGCGCCACGGCAATTCGTCCCTCGCCACGAAAAACTCGCGCCTTGCCGTTGTTTTTCCGTTCTTCCTCCCCCTAGTGCGTATGTGTATAGCCTAGTGCAGTGGTGCGGGCTTTCTTTTTTTTTTTTTTTCAATTTTTTTCACGTTCTTTTCCTCTTCCATTCCCTTTTTCCATTCATTCATTCATTCGCTCGCGAGGGATGATGAGGGATCGAACCCCGTTGTCGGTCGAAAAATTGGCCGAATTTCGAGGGGGTGGATGGAGACAGCGCGGTTTTTTTCGCCCCCTTTTCTTTTGTTTTTGTCAAATTCGGCGAATTTCCCTCCCGAGGATGTGCCTATTCACGGAATACTTGGCCATTCTCGCTTCGAGAGGAGGATAGACGATGTGCTTGGTATCGAGTTTTCCGAGAATTTATGATCGGAAAGAATCGAGGGGTGTCAAGGAAGGGGGGGAGGATGAACTTGGCAAAGGCTGGAGATCGTTTTTCAGACGAGTTAGCTCTACGAAGACGGAGTTGCAGCTGGTCTTCGTAAGTTTTTTGTCCAAGATTTCGAACTTCTGGCCTTAATACGATTATCTCGTAGGAGTACATTGTTGTAGAATCTCTGAGGCTTAGGGGTGTTGCTACGATTATTAAGGATTAATCTCGACTTAGGAGCAACTATTCGAACCACACGTTTTCGGATTTCGAGAGTTTATAGGTATTTTGGTGGTCTCAAGGCTCGTCGATTCATCGAGTCTTCGATCGTTGGAGGGGGAAAGAAAGTCTCTGATTGATTTAGACTTCGTTCGTCCTCGATGTTGAGACGATGATCCTGAGACGGAATGGGAGAAGGAAAGGGGGTGGAATTTAAATGAAATTCAGAGAAAATACATTAAGGAGGGAGGAAAAAGGCAGATTGTCGAGTGCCAAGAATGAATGAGCAAGAGAAGAATAAAAAGTTGGAAAAGGGAATCGGGGCGAAACGAAAGAATGGAAATAATAAGACAAAAGGCGCGAATGTGTAAGGAACCAGAAACGGAATGTCTCAAAATAAAAAATAAAAAGCGATAAGATTACAGTGAGAAAATGAATCTACGTGATGATGTCTGAATATGAAAATAATGTTAGGTGAAGAAAAAAGAAGAATAAATGGGAAGAGAAAAAGATGGAATAAGGAATATCCTCGTGTAATACGTGTTAAGAGGGGTTATAAATTATGTCGGTAACAGAAACCACTCGATACATTTACTGCCATGCCATAGAGTGGCTTCCCTATATCCCTGCGCTATCAAACATATATACACATATATATACCATCTGCATCTAGTACCTTCTTTTGACAAAAATATCTTGAACGGAAAAAAAAATTACTCGAATCCTCCAAAATATACCTCCAAAACTAAGTAAGTCTAAAATTATCATCGACACAAGAATCCCTCTTTTCATTTTTCCAAAACATAATCGAACCAAGAGATTGATTAATCACAAATTTTGAAAGCCTCCCAAAGAAACCACCGTTTTAAAAAAAAAAAAAAAAAAAACTCACCACCAAAGTGAAGCAATTTCAACCAATTTTAAATTCAAACAATTTTCCTGAAAGCCTCGGCCTCGGCGTATTATATCAAAACCTTTATCTTTCTCGCGAGAGCTCCCGTTGAGAACGTCAGAGGACCAGGATAGTCGTTTTTGGATAGCCGTTCCGATTCGAGAACAATGGCGATTGCCAGGCAGACGTCGCTACCAACCACGTTACCTTACTATCCACAGAGACCAGGATGAAATTCACGAGCGCGTGCATGTTTGAATTAAATGGAAATGTAAACGCGGGAATGTAAGTTCGTGTACACCTTTCCCCACGATGGATCCCCACGTGGAGGGAAAGTGTGCGTCCCCTGCCTCCTCGTGCGGGCCGGGTTTGCTCGTTTTCGAGTGTGTTCGCTCCCACGGCGGCCACTCCATTCCGTGGCTCTTTTTCGAGGCCCCTTTGTGCCCCGCCCCTTCTTGTTCCAACCGCGTTTACCGCGTTTATTGTTTCTTCAAAGTTGCCCGTTTCCCCTCCCACGGGAGGGAGGGGGGAGATTCATCCCGCCAAGTGTGAACACCTCCCTGAAACGAGATTGAAACGAGATGTAGAGAATTAGAGTAGTATTAATCCTTTCAGTGATTCTATTATTTAATCTAGCGTGAATTTTCTTCGTCGATGCCTGGAATTCGAGTTTTCCTTTTATTTGGACGAATAACTTAATAGATTTTAGATTATTTTTCTTTGAGATTAATCAATCGCTTTTTGCGTTAATTTGCGCAATCATCTTTCGTACAGTAAAATTGATAATCGAGAAAGGGAAAAAAAAACGATATCTGAAGGATATTCAAGCATAAAGTAAATTTTGTCGGGATTCAATTCATCCAATACCCAAAATATTAAACTCTCTCGATCCTTCCACGAGAACTATACTACGTACAATAATTTGAAATCGCGCACGCAATAAATACATCGTAATAAAGAAATTAAGGAACAAACGTTTCACGAAATGTACAACCAAATTTAAGGATTAAACATTCTATTCGAGGAATACAATTCTTCGACGAGATTTGCCAAGGATCAATGCGGAAACCGCTCTAATAAATATTCCACCCTCGCCTACACCCTCGTAATACCCTGAAACTAAGTATTATTCAGATACGCAGGCCTGACGGGAAACGACGAGGATTGAAGGCGATTATCTCGTCGAATTACGAAACGCCACCGTGTTGTATATATGTATATACACGTGGGCATAATTCATCGCTGCGAGTTTGGCGCACCTGGCGGACGATCGCGCGTGTATGTGTGTGTATACGTGTGTACGATGATGCGTTCGTCCCTGCTCGAGCGTAATTCATCGTAATACGAGAAGCTGGCCCGCGTGACGGATTGACGTCAAACGATTCGTCTTGAACGACCATCAACTCGTGATGTTTGCCGATTCCGGCGAAATTCCTGAAGATCAAATCGAAAAAAAAAGGAGAAGAAAAGAAGAAGAAAGAAAGAGCGAGAAACGGGTGGATAAAGACGAATCGCGAAAATTTTGAGAGAGAGAGAGAGAGAGGGAAAGGTTGATTTATACGTAGGGATTTGTTGGTTAATGGGTGTGCGCGAGGTCTGATCAAATATTATTCACCAGTTTCGCTCTGTCCACGTTGCAGTCACGTTTCGACCAAGTGAATAACCGGGCCTCGATCCACTGGATCGCCACTGTATATCAATCGTGCCAGTTTCGACGATAAACGAGCTCGCTCGAAGCACCGTGTTGATTAAGTTCCCTTATCGAGCGAATTTTTAATTACAATATTCGTGAATGAAATGGCTAGTCTTGGCAATTTTTCGAAAGAATGGTGGATTAAATTTGCATGCACGTATTTTTGTTTCTAATTTTAATAATTTTTCAATTATTGATTGATTCGATTAAGTTTATTATTATATATAATCAAGGAAGTATCCTTGATTTTTTAACTTTCATTAAAATTGAACGAAACGATTTGAAATCGAAATGATTGATCGTTTAATCTCGATGACGTTTTGATTTTTTCTTTTTTCAGAAATCGAGGTGGCTAAAATTAAATTGTAATATTACAAGGATAAAATATTTCTTATTCCGATGATAAATGAGAAAGTTAAGTTCGTTTATAATTTCGATCTTAAAAAACAAAATGAAATAGCATTAGGTTAAAATTTTGACGTGGAGGCAAATGATAAATGGTTGTTCAAACTAATTAACGTCGAATCTCAAAGATAACGTTTCTCGTTAGAATTCCTTGTAAATTAGCTCATAAAATCATTCAGAAATTATTGGTATTTGCAAAAATTATTAAAAATAATTATACGATTGAAAAATACAAGTTCAACAAACGGTTCTTACATAATATCGATTTTATTTATACGTGTGAACAAACTATCGTTATATTGTTATATTGTTCGAGATATATATTTATAAGTACATGGCAACAACTCGGTACATTGCTCGTGAGAAAAAAAAATCGAGATTATAGCATTTGTTTACGAGTATGCGTTATCGATTGCTCGAGGTGAATCACTTTTCGTACACAGCTGTGTGTATTATCTGGCTTGAGTAAAGAGTTCACGCGATTACGTAAGCGAGAAATCGAGAAACGCATACGTGACGCCTCAGGCGTCGTCACGTTTCGAGAAATAAGCATAAGGCTGATTAAACGGAGGTTAACGCGATTGTTTCTCTCGAGCGAATTCGATGAAAAGCGAAAAATACGATGTTTGTACGAGTTTCATTATCGAAATCTACTTTTATACACAGGAATTGATTTAAAGATTCGATGAATAATAAATTCGAAGGTATATGCAATAGACAAAAATATAATTTAGGTTAGGTTAGGTTACACGAATTTTATATCGATGCTCGATTGACAAATTCCTTTTTTTTTTTTTTTTTTAAAAACAGATTTTGATGGAATATGTGATAATAGACAAAAATGTAATTTGATTTAGGTTATGTGATTTCCATATTGATAGCCATGCTTTATATTCATTAATGTTTTCAAGAAAAACAAGTTTAAAAATTTGATGATATACGTACAGATACATATATGCAAAAATAATTTAGATTAAGTTATAGCAACTATTGGATATACACGTGAAATAAAATAAAATAGAAATTCATCGATATGCTTTTTACATCGAATTTCCAAGCACCATTATTGGAACTTCAAATTTCGAGCTCACGTATTTGCTTTACGATTGCTTCATTAACAGAAGTTAATCCGATCGTTTGACTTATTACTAACTCGCAGAGAAGCCAATTCATCAACTTCATTGAAAATGTCATTTTGTTTGTCATTGTCAGGTTAAATCAGGATCGTATATTTTTCGCGCTAATAATACAAGAATTTCATTTAAAAAGAAAAAAAAAACATTTTATGTACAAACGGCTTACGTTCTAATCCGCGCGTCTCGAAAATATCTAGCGCAAACAACATTGCAAAATCTAATTTCAAAATATTCAAAGACAATCGTTCCACTAGCCACTAACTCATTTCATCCGACGAAAAAAAAAAGTTATTTTGAATTTTTTAACGTATTCTCTCTCCTGACACAATAAAAACTTCATAATCACTTATAACTATTCCAATAATAGAGAAATAATAGGAAAATAAAGAACAATCTGAGAATGATGTACGAAACAACGAGATATAACGATTATCTTGTCTAATCTCAAGATTGCCAGCTGATCGATCGAAGCCCCAGCAACCACGGGTTTAAGTTCCCCGCAGAGGAACCGGAAGCCGGGTTCGAAGAATCGATAGCACGTGCACCAAGACGACCGCAACGATTACGTCGGTTGCGGGGCATCTATTATCGGCGCGCAACAAACGACGCGATTCTGCGGCGTGATCCAGGACGTGATCCTGACGAATTGTACCCACGGGGTAGCGGGGAGGAGAGGATTCTCCCATTCGAAAGATCAACCTCGCCTTCGACGAGAGATCCCGTTCGGTTCTCTCGGTGATCGATGCACCAGCGGCGGCTGCGGAACGATCGTGGAATCGTGGCTAACGACGTCTCCTCTCCGTCTATTAATTGAGTGGACCGAAGAAAAAAGAGGGT
>NW_006263353.1:3322467-3330155 GCF_000469605.1 Apis dorsata | reverse complement strand
TTTTTTTTTTTTTTTTTTTCTTTTTCGACCATTGGTGGAAATTTCCGTGAGGAGAAAGTTTAGATAAATTGTCCGATAAATTGAATAGAAGCTCGAACTGTATCCATTTATAAATATATACGGATAATTAGGATAATGGATGAATGGAATGGGAAGTTTCGTGAACTTTTATAAATTAATTTTAGTTACTTAGCGAATTTATTCATTCCGTGAGAAACGACAAATTCGCCGACGAATGTTGGAAGGTTTTTCTATTCTTTCGAACGAATCAAGGAATTTAGATTTAAATATAAATATTTTAAAAGCGATTCTCAACCTTCGCTCTTCTCCTCCTCTCTATCCGCTATGTTCGATCGATTTTAATTGAATTCGCGAGTATAACGCGTTCGAATGCAGAAATCAATCCCGTCGAATTTCATTTCACCGGGCGGACAATTCTACACGAATCTTTCGAATTTTCACACGACAGCTCCGAATTACCGTCCGTGGTTCCATTAATGCAAAACGTCGCGTATAAAATTGCGTGGAAATTTCTGTCCTCGAATCATATGCGTTCTAATTATCAATATATTGTTACATTATTAATAATTAATCGAGAAACGATACCGAGTGACATTTTCTTTGCCGATTTCTTTCTTTTTTAAATATTTATCAATATAATGAAATCGAATCAAAATTATCGTTTCTATATATGATTTTGGAAAAGTCGTAATGCATTACTCGTCTCTTAGAGCATCATCATCTACTTTGGCTCCCGATCAGAGATGGTATTTCATGTCTGTAAAAGGTCGAGCCAAGAACAATACTTATTAATCCTTCGAGTTTCGATTTATATTCCCCCGTTATTGCATATAAATCTGTATTGATTTTCAAGGATTATACATCATATATTCTTCAACCTATCTTTCTTCCTCTTCTTTTTCGAGACGATTTTTCACTCGATTCAATTACTCTTTAACTTTCGTGCGAAATATCGATTAAGATAATTAAAAAAAAAAGAAAAACAAAAAGAAAATTATCGATGAAAAATAAACGAGATCCAACGTATTTGCCAATCAAAGCGTTCGACAAAGAACGAAACGAAATACGAAGAATAAAATCATCGAAATTCACTTTGACAAACTTTCTCAATCAAAGAATTCAAGAGAGGAGTTTCGCGTTTTCACGCTCCATATATACAGTTCCTTAATTCGACTATATACGCGTCTCATCAGTCTTGTTGCACGAGCCCAAGTCCGCGTTATAGCGTAGAAGACACGTGATCCTGTGGGTTTTGCCTTGCGCAGATGCGATCCCAGTCCATTGTCACAGGTTATGTTCCTGTCATTATCATTTTCGCTCTCGATTTCTCTTCCCAACGATGCGAGTGGGCGACGAGCCGGCGGCGGCCATCGACTGGACGAGGATAAAAAACAACGGGTACGATATCCTATGCTTCTCCGTGTTCTTCTGGTTTCTCCTTTTAACTCCGCGTTTCTAACTGCAGTGAATGCGGTCATCCACGTGCCATGCTCGTATGACTCTCGTGTTCGACACACGATCTCGTTTTGCACGCCTATATCTAATCTATTGTTGCGCAATTCAGCGTTCATTATCGATCAATCGTGGCACAAATCTGGTCCCATAATTCTCCAAGCCGCCGATTATAACGCGATAACGCACTTCCCCTTAATTATCCTAGTTAATTACAGATGTAAGGGAGTATCCATTCATGTTGTTCAAAATATTTTTTCAAAGAAAAAGCATATAAAAGTGCATATATCGATATTATTTACTCCAAATTTTTTTACCAAAGGGAAGCTAAGATCCAACGACGAATCGCTTTACCTAATATTTCTCCTAATTATCCGATCGAAGAGACAATTATTCATTATTCGCCAATATTATTTCAACAAACTTCTATCTCGATTACTTCGCATATTCGTTCCGATTAAAAGCGCGCATTTTGTTCGTCTGTCTGCAATGTCATCGTTATAAATTTATCACGAAGGAAATTCACTCCGTTCGCACGAATCGCCTCGAAAGAAAACTTCGAAAGAAGACGACATCGAGCAGTGCTCCATGCGACTTGTGCCAAGTGAGTAATGGCACCGTGCGTGCCAGCCCGTTAACGCCACTCCACGTTTCTGCCTTTTTAAATATACCAACCGAACTCTCTCGGCTTCCCAGTATTACGTCGACGACTGACCACGTCGCACGTCTTTTGCGACCATCGGTTCGAATTTGTCGTTCCCCCGCTCGCGCATAGGGGTGACGATCTGTCTGCGAACGTCGCGTTTTTAATATCGATCCGCAGCGTTTCTCGTCCTGTTTCGATACGTATTCGGTTCCCTCCGGGGAAGGATTCTCGGGGTCTCGGGTACAGTAGGTACGTAACACTTGTTTGGTTAGGTGAAACACGGCCTTGAAACGGCGTTTAATAGTTTTCGCGGTTGTGTGTGGACGAGATGTGTATATGTATATATATATATATTATTCGTTCACACGATGTCGATTCTATGATATGACGCGTTTCATGATTTTCATCGTAAACATGTCGAAAGAAATTGTTCTTGGAATTTTTACTTGTTGATTGTGTATTCGTGGAATAATGGATTGTTTTCGAGAGTCGAAATAAAAACGAAAGTTGGTATACAAATATTGGTCGGTTCTTAAGGCTCCGATTCGTTGTAGGTTAGGTTTGTGTTGAGCGAGATGGAGAGGTCACGGAGTTTCGCTTCGTCTATGCGAGTTTCAATATAATTTAATAATTCGATATAAAATATTCCACGAATATATATCGATTAGTAGAAAGTACGACATTTTCTTGTATACAATTTATTTAATTTTTAATTGTTAAAACACTTGATCCTTAGTTATTAAATATTCGAATCATCTTGCATAATTTTAAATTTTCTTCTCGATTATTGTTAGATAATTTTATAATTCCAAAATATTTTTATAATAATATTTTAAATGACGATGGAGTTTAATCATAATCTTAGCTATAATACATCCAGTATAATAAACAGTAGTTACATAAGACCCGCCTTTTAATGCTCTAAACCAAAGAGGAACAAAACTTGGGCGTAACAACCGAAACGAACCCTCCAGAATGAACTTCCGCGTTTCCCAACCGGTTTGCACAACTATTTAGAGGCAGCTGCGAAAACACACGGCTTGACGGCGCGTTTGACGCTTCGGCAGTTCGTAAATTTGTGTTTAGAGCAACACTCTCTGCTCTCAAACTCTTCGTGCGCAGAGACAAAAATCCTCCTCGTCGACTCATCAATGAAAAATCGTGCCTCCTATGTAAAACCCTCCTCGATAAAACTACAATCGTAACAAGTTTCCAATCCTTCTGCAAATGCAATATTAAGATCTTGAGTCTTGAATTTTAAGAAATCTGACGGAAACCAAGAAACCGGTTTGATAGAGTTTCTAAAATCAAATGAAATTTCATAGAAGACGAAGTGCATAAGTGCATAGATAGATTTATTTAATGATAATAATTTAATTTGATGATTTTAAAGTGGAAAATTATTATTCACGCACTAATCTGAAATATGATAGTTCCATTATCCAGATATAATTAATATTTCTTTTCCCTGAAAGTTAGTAAACGTAAATTTTTCTTTCTCTTTCCATTACAATGTTTGAAATATAATGTTAAAATTTTAGCATTACATTTTGGAAACGATATTCTACGATAAATGTTCGAACAAATATCCATTCTGAATACTTTGCATCAAGTTAAAAAACGGAGTAAGAAGCTTAATAAGATGGAATCATTTTATCAAGTATCCCGCAACATTTCCCAGAACCAAGAAGTACGGCTGAACTTGGCTCGTCTCTAGAGCGAACACCGGAAACGGCGATCTCATTAGCTTAATGGGAATCAGCTGATTGAAACGCGCGAGTTCTCGAGCAAACTCGCCGTCCCCGCGATTCATCCTTATTTATTGGAAAGCAGCGATACGAAACCGATTTTCTAAAGACGTACAAATCTTTGGAAATGTATTTTCACGTATCAATAGACCCAAGAAACTTGCTACAAAAACTTGACACAAAAGAAGAAGTTGAAGAGCAGATTATTAATTATAGCCATCTATAATTATTCTCGTATTATACTTGCAGATTTGTACTTAAATCGAAGAAATTTGAGAAATATAAAGATATATTTTTCTTCTTCTTTTTTTTAATAAAGATAAAAATATAAAATTCGCTGAAATAAAATCGTTCTCGTATCGTGTTCTTCTTCTCAATTCTAATCAAAAAGTCACACATATTTTTAAATCTTCGTGGAATATTGAGACGATAAAAATGATTCAGAGGGAATAGAGAAAACGCTGACTAAGAATGAACTCGAATGATAAATGCCACTTACATATTAATTTATAAAATAGTATCATCGTCATCAAGATTAGTCATTCATTGAGATGATGCATTATCGAACACACCTTTAAAAATAACCACCAATCGTACCCCAATAAATAATATTCCGACTTTTCTGATATATCAAACGAAACACAAGTTTTCGATCGAGCCTGGCTAATCATCTCTCCAACAGCCTAGCTTTTCCCTCTCTTCTTTTTCTTCCTCTTCCTCTTTTTCTTCTTCTTCTTCTTCTGATTCACCGGTTCTTCCCTCTTTGTTTTAATTCTCCGCCCTCCTCTTCGTCTCACGCGGCTCGTCCTTGGCTTCGTTCGCCCACGTATAGACAAAATTCGACTGATGCAACCCGCCTAAACCACGCCGAAATGTTTCTAGAAGTTCCCAGTTTGCAACGCGGTACGAAACAGGCCTGTTCTCTCTTCCAGCTTTGCTTCTTGCTTTCGACAACAATATTCGTTTAATCGATCAAATTGTTGACAATCGACGACGATAGACGAATATTGATGATTTTTTTCAAAAATTCTGAAATAACGGGAAGAAATTTTCTTCTTTTCTTTTTTTCATTCTCTTCGTTGACGAAGATCGAACTAATCTGTTAATTAAGGAGTTCGATCAACGAAGATGGAATCGGAGTTGCTGCGTGGTGTGCGGTGAATCGATCCGAGCGAAGGTGTTACGGGATCGGTTTTTCTTTTCCGTTCTGCGGGGGAGACCGGCTGGAGACCGCCCGAGGACGTTGTTTCGTTGAAGTTTACACCGACTTCCGGGGATACTTGGAGAGAGTTGAATCGATGGTGCGCGTTGCGGGAGGGAGTGAGAGGTACCCGCGCGAGAAAACATCGGTGAAGTTGTAATAAGAGGAATTGAAAGGTGAGTCTGTTTGCAGAATAGATATTTCTTACCGTCTTTAAGAGGAGAATTGTTCTAGAAGAAACTTCGGGGGAACTAATTTCTTTTCGAGTCTCTTTTTAATCCCTTTGGATCCCTTTCGTTTCCTATAAAAAGAGCGTCGCTGATGTCGCGTTTGATTGGGCAAATTTTGTGTAACTTTGTGTAATTTTGTGTGATGATTTTTTTTTTTTGTTGATTCTTTCTATTGGATTCTTTAATTAAATTTTCTTTTCTATGAGAGAGAAGAATTAAATTATTTGAATACATATGTTACGTGTAAAGAAAGATCGTTTTGCGGAATCTTCCTCTACTTTTTCACAAGAGATATCACGGAATCATCTTCCTTTTTAAAAATAAATCCATTCATTCTCCGTTTTCTCGACACGGAACGAAACCACGGAGCTCATTATACTCGCAGATTCGTTCGATTGGTAGACACGTATTCCGGTAGGAAACGCTCGGATATTAGCCATTAGCCAATGCCGATTTGAGGCCACGCCATGATTATTACTTACCAGCGTGATTTTCTATTGCGAAGAATCTTGTCTCGCGAGAAGAACGCGTAAGAAGCGACACCCTACGTCTTCTTCGCACAAACCAAGCTTTTGTTCTCATCTATATGCTATATACGTTTATATTTAGATTATATTGTACAGGAAATATTTTAACGTGCAGAAGTGCGTATGCACTGGTTTCAAAAATATACAATATCGTTACACGTGTTTTGAAGAAATATTTTGTGAAAAATCGTACGAGAAAATTTACATGGAAATTCCAGTGTTCATATTTCATATATATATATGTACGAATAACTTATTTGTTATTTCGTTTCGCAATAACGGTTTTCATTGTTTAAAAAAGAAAATGGAACGTATTGGAAAAATTATAACATTTCGAACGTTTCGTTTTCAATATGATAGCATTTGTTATTAATTTTTCGTGTGCAAATTATATATATATATAAAACATTTGAAGTAAGTTTGATTCTAAAAAAAAAAAAAGAAAAAAGAGTTATATTATTTAATTCTCGATTCTCTCATGAAAACGCTGCTGAATATTAATTACCGATATAATCTAATTTCAATTCATATTATTCACATTCTACGAATAAAACTTATTCTTTGAAACGTCGTCCATTTAATTAAATTACTACCCATCGGAAATTTTCCATCGGAAATTTTATATACGGTCCGACAACTTGCTAATTAATTTTAATATTTCAACATTATTTTCAACCTCGTCAATTAATAATCGATACGTATTAAAAAAATTCTTCGCCCCGACAAAATAACATGGCGGATAGAAAGATCCAATAATGGAAAAAAATATATACAATTTCTCACTCGCCGATTTCTCCTCTCCTCTTCTTCTCACGAAAAAAAATCTCTCGAGAGAGAGACGCTTAGAAGGAGACGAGCCGAACAACAGAAGAAAATACATAAACACTGAATTCTTCTCTCCGACCGAGAGGATAAAATTCCTCTCGAGTATCGAAAAATAAATCACGGAGGCGGTGTATTCGCTTGAGCTTGAGGGAAGACGAAGAGCGAGCGAAGATCGAGGTTCAAGATCGGCGCCAAGTAGATCTGCGTGTCGAGTGTAAAAATAGTCGAGGCGGGTCGAGCCCTCACCTTGTCCTCGCTTGTCTGCTCGCCTCTTGCCGAGACTCTCTCGGCCTCCTCCTCCTTCTTCTCGAAAGAGGAGGAACAGGTTTGCGAGGAAACCGAAATCTGCCGCTCCCCCGGGAGGGGCGATCGGGGAATCGAACGACGAAAAGCGCAGTTTGGTCGTAGCTGTCGAGTGGCCGAGTGGCTCGATCGAGAGATTCGGATCGGTTTGAAGAAGATGTTCGAACACACCCGATCTCGTCGCCTGCTGTTGATTTTCACCAGCGATATAAACACTCTCCTTGTAAATTATTCCCACCACTTGAAAACTGGTTTGCCGAGGATTACCTCGTTTGAATATTACCTTTGAAATTCGGGGAAATTCAAGGCAAAGGGGGAGGAAGGGGACACCGTTCTTGGATCACGATTCCTTTCTTGGATCTTCGCTTTCGTAGCCACGCGCATCTTTGAGACGGGATTCCGTAAAGCGAATATTTTACAGGGTTTACAGGATATTTTTATTCTTTTCTTGAAAATTGTTTAACGCGTAGTAGATAATATACGATGATATTATTGAAACGAATTTTTAAAATTCATTCCTTTTAAATTGTGTATCGTCATTCCTAGATCCATATATCTATGATCTAATTACGATTTTCTGTAGAGACAGTTGGCTACGACAGTTGCGAAACAATCTTCTGAATATGCGAAAGATGCAGAATATTCAAAGTACTTTTTAAGATAATAAAAGTTTGTTTTAATAATCTTATCTGGTCCTTTGATATTTAAACTTAATATACGTATTGACGCATCAGC
>NW_006263353.1:3312876-3322218 GCF_000469605.1 Apis dorsata | reverse complement strand
TTTTTTTTTTTTTTACCAGAGATCGCAAAGATTAGAAAGATTCGAGGTCGTAAAGATTTCTTGCTCGGATTTAGTTAGGAGAGAAACAGACTCTTTAATATCCCTCTACTTTTCAAAGAGCAGCTTTCTTTCAGGGAGGCGCGAGGGAGGCCAGAGGAAGGCAGAAGAGCGCCTTTCCTCGAAACTTTTCCCGATTATCGCTTATAAAAACGCGGAAGCAACGAGCATCTGACGCCATCATCGACTCCCTAATGCGTCGTTCTCACCCTCGACTTCCTTCTTTCCTGTTTCTTTCTCTCTCTCTCTTTCTCTATCTTCGACGAGACCCATATGAACCCATTTGATTAGCATTAAAAAAAATTCTACTGAAAATTCCTCGTAATCATATCCCAAACTTGGAATTATACCAAACGATTTTCTTATCTTCATGGTTTTATTTTCTCTGACAGAGAAAGAGAGAGAGTTTTGTCCAAGGAAATTGCTCGAGCTCGCTCGCCAAATCGTGCTATGTGTTTGCCTTTTCATTTCGTAATGTGGCGAGGTGGAAGAAAATTGAAGGGAGCCGTATAGATAGGAAACGTAAAATTTGGCCTTTTGTGTTGCGCAAAAATGACGATTTGTTGTTGGGATCTCGCGCGGAATCTCTTTTGAAAAATCTATTTCTTTTATGATCCTTCCTTGAATCTAAACTATTGTAAAAAAGAAAGGAAAAAGGAGAATAGAAAATCCCGGTAGAAAATCGGGAATAAATAGAAAAATAGAATAGAATTTACGAGAGTAAATCCGTTCTCCAAAATGGCGATTCGCTGCTTAGGATCTTGCGCAAATTCACGATCTTTCTCGAAAAATCGAAACCGAAGAAAAATAGAAAAAGAAAAAAAAGAAAAAACTCTCTTTCCTCCTCGTATAACAAAAATAGAAGAGCGATGATTGTAAACTGTTAACTTGCAACCTGTAAAAATCTTGTTCGTGTAGTAATTTCTTTGAAAAAAATCTTCGCAAAAAGAGGAGGAAAGGCTTTGGCCCAGTTTCCGCCCGTTTCTTTCGTTTCTTTCATCATGTGATTAATCGTCGTAAACTGGCGTATCATACTTACTTAATTCCTGCTAAATCGCGTTCCACGTGACTTCTTACAAACCCTTGTAACGTTTCCTCACGGATCCTTAATTGGAGCATAAGTTTCCAAGATCTTACAAAAAGTCCACACCTGTTTCTTATCCTTTCGAAACTGCGTCTCAACAAGATTTTGCAAAAATCTTCGACTTCTCGACTTCGAGATCAAGTGTTGTTAAGCGAAGGAACGATTGTTTATTAAAAAAAGAAAAAAAACAAATTGAAGTATCGCGTTTCCAAGTTACAGTTTCGTTTACTCCACTCTTGACAAATGTTTAGCGAGACTCGTGTCAGCTAGGAATCTTATTGTTAGGAGGAACAGGAGAGGGTTGAAAACACTTTTACCGTAGATTCAGTTGTTGTCTAATTCTTCTCCCTGGAAAAACTCGACTATACTCGAAATAATTGGAGGATGTAATAATAATAGACTTTGAGAAATTCTTTCTGGATGTGCAATTACACTGCTTGTCTTCGGTTCGTCGAATTATTAGCAGAAGTTGATTAATATTCACAGGGGAGCCTCCTTTATCTACGACAGAACGTAATATCCTTTGTAGAGTTATTGACACGTTTTGCATTTTATATACATATCGAACAATATATAATAAATATATTAGAAATAGTAAATTAATTCTTCGCGATAAGATGAATAAAAAAATAATAATAATTTCTATTGTTCGAACTAATAAGAAAATTCTGTCTAAATTTTTCGAGCATAATCGTTCCATGGATTAAGAAAAAGAGAATCTCGAACTTTGTATCGAAGAAAGAAAGGGGAAAAAAAAAAAAGAGAGCAGAAACAGCAAGGAGTTACAGACAAATATTTGCACTTGTAACGGGATATCGAAATCGCAAGTCGAGCGTACGTGCGGCGACTCGTGGATATATCCCGTATCGTAAAACGTGGCGGACATAAGAAATTACGACAACTGTTAAATTCTTCCTTCTCCGCGTATTATTTCGTCCCCCTATGGCCATTCGTGTGTATCGATTCATTCGTTTCGCGCCAAATAGTACAATGGGCTTCAATTTGTCTCTGAAAAAAAAAAAAAAAGGAATTGGCTTTTTTGGTAAATATGGGTTCATCATACGCGAATAATTCTCGTTGGACAAAGGAAATATAATTTATCGTAAAATATACGAATTTTACGCCTAGAATTATTTTGTGAATTTTCTCGTTTTATTCTAAACGTGTACCATTGTATTACGCGATATAACATTAATATTCGTTGCAATGATAATTATATTATAACACACGCGGTATAAAAATATAATTTAATTTTTCTATGGAATAGAAATGAAATGAAAAATGATATTTAAAATTACAAGTACGAGAAGAAAATGTTTTTACTTAAAAATATAAAATAAAAATGAGAATAATTGAACGTTATTTATACGTATAAATGATAATGATTAAATTGGCAAGTAATATAATCACAATAATGATAGTTATTGTGTTAATACAATACAATATAATACACTTTTATTTGCACACTATTTAATTAAAAAACACGGATATGAAGTAATTTCATTTGTACGTCCTTCGTACATTTTTCTACGCATTCATTCCTGTAATTGTTTTATTCAGGAAACGATTCCGGAGAAACCAAAGCAAGCTATGATTTTTCTGTTGTTCTTGCGGTACACGTAAATAGTTTCTTACGTAAACGGAAACACGGTCGGATAAAAATAAAACGGTTGGATCGAAATAATGAATGATTATATTTGCTTTTCACCAGATTCACTCGGTATAAAAGAAAAGAGTATACTTTTTAAAACTGTCTTCTACAAATAAACCATTTTTTTGATTTAGCCATTTTTCAGATACAAACCAATCAGGGAAAGAAAGAAATATTATAACACGTAAGAAAATTTTCAGAGATAATACGAGTAATGAGCGAGCTAACTCTATTTAATATAAATGGCAGAAAATCGAATCGAGATGATACATTTTAAAAATTTCATCCAAAGAAAATTGGAAGAAAAATATCCCTTCCTGACTCTTTCCATTCATCGGTTGGCGGTTTTAAACAAAGAGAGATGGACGTGAATCAAATGAAAACTTGGTCGAGTAAACAAACTTAGAATGCCATCAAGAAAGTTTAATTAAGTTGAAGCGAAAACAAATCCACCGCAAAGTGTGTATATATATATATATATATATACTTTCTGTCTCCTTCCGTGAAACGTTTCTCTTCGTTTCCCTCCGCCCGTCATATTTTCATATCTGCTCGATTTCAAATTTAACCCATCATCACGAAGAGTCAACTTCCTTCGCGCGTTTAACCACGTTCACGGTTTATTTATTGACGATTCAAATCGAAGGAGGGGAAGGTTAACGCGTTAATTAAGAGAAGCTACTCTCGAGAGACCCTCCAATCGAACGCACAACGAATTCTTTCGACTGTAATTTACTAACTCGAAAATTTCATCCCCTTCGCACCTCCCTGGACATCCGCTCGATTATCCACCATCTCTCTCTCTCTCTCTCTTCACTCCGAAATTAACCTTCCACCGTATAACACAAACACCGAGCAAGACAAACACGGTATTTTCCACGATTTTAGAAAGCATATCGCGTGTGGACAGCCGAATTTTCCCAAGTTACTCTCATCTGTTAATTGCGACCCTGTTTCTCTTCTATTTTCATCGCATTAGCCCGCTATAATTGGATTCGCCACGAATTCGCCCGTTATTCCAAGGGTTTCCCCCACGGTTAAGCAGTGTGTGTGTGTGTGTATCCACCGCTGTTTATTTATCGAGAAAACGCGAATATCTTTAATGGTTTAATGGGGCTTCAACGGGGATTTTCTAATTTATGGTGATGAGGGTTTTCGTGAGGGTATGCGCGGCGCCCCTTTATTCATAGCAAATTCTCCGCTCGGATATTAAACATCCACTGTCAATACCACCTTATTCTAATTAGCATAGGGTCATCCATATTCCACGCTCTATTCTACTCCGTTCTAACTCTTCGTCGAAAAGGATGAAGTGGTTCAAACCAGCTATCCAGTTCTAAATGCGCGTCTTTCGAAAGCTCGTGTTGCTCGTGAATGTATGCGTTTAAAAGTTACGCGTTACTTTTGATGATCCTGAAGAAATTCTATTGGAACTTGTTCCAATTTTCATTTTCCAATCACGAGATCTCTCAATTTTCCACGAATACGAAAAATTCGAAACAATTCGAGAAAAATAGAAAATTGGTAATTAAAATACTTCCAAGAATTTCCTAGAATTTTCTAGAATCGAAAATTTGTATAAAGCGAACTTATCCTTCCAATTGCGTTTATATTCTTCGAAAAAAAAAAAAAGGAATCAAATATTCGTTTCGTTGATCAGAGCTTGTAATCTAAGGAAGGACTTAAAATAACCTCGAGGGCTTAAAATAACCAAACAAAACCGCGCAATTACACAGGTTTGCGTTGGCACGCGACGAGCGTGCGGATTTGATGGCGCGCGTTGCGCAACCCTTTTTTTCTCGTCTCTTTTCCTCTTTTTCCACGCTCGCGTGATTCCACCGTGATTAGTTTCGCACCTGTTCCCAGCCTGAGTTCTTCCCTCTGTTATTACCGACATCCTACTCGATTCCAGTTCACGTGACGCGCGTCCAAGTGTTGGACAGACGATGGACGAATGCGCATTAACGTTCGATCGAACCAACAATTGGAACTAATAATTTTGCACTCGAGAGAATAGTTTCTTGATCTTTTGTTTTCGTTTTTTTTTTCGAAATTATGCGGAACAGTACGATGTACGTGTACGATCGTCAAGTCTCTTCGCTCGTTCGCGTGTGTTTTGTTTACATGGAAACACGTGTTGAAATTATCGAGAATATTTTCCTCTCGATAAATTTATATTCGCTCGATATGCTCGTTCCCTTTTATGGAGGAGAATTTGATCGAATTTCGTTACATTCGGTTTTACTTTTGTCGAATCGATTGATAATTCGCGCTTGGAAAATGAACAGTAACGTTAGATATCGAAGGATGGGCGGAGGAAGGCGGTGGAATCGAGAGATCGTAACGGAATGGCCGATAATTTCCTTCCCTCTGCTACATAAGTTGGATGATAACTATCGAAGGAAGAGTTGTAAGAGGGATTTGTAAGTGGGATCCGAAGTGAGTCTACCGTAACTTGACAAACAGTTCACAAGCTTGTGATAGGATAATTTCTGTAAAGGATTAAGATGTAGAATCGCATTTGAAGAGAGTCTGCAAAGGTAATTTGAATCTTCTCTTTAAAAAAATCACTGGAATATTGATCCTTTATATCATCGATATATAAAAATTTCTTAAAGGATTTTTACGAAAAGAAAAGAATACTTTCTTAATCAATTCATATCGGTGAATAATTGTCGCTTCGAATATCGATCGTTCCTCGATACAGATGAGATTCTCGCACGAGGTCGTGGGTTGGTGAAAAAGGAAGTTGGTGACGAGGCGTCAACCGTTGAATGGCCGCTGACGAGCAGGCTGTAACAAGATTTAACTTGTGTAAAAGCGTATATTTTACAGCCTCCTGTGTCCAGTCTGTGTGCATTCGCGAGAAGCAATGCGTTATTCTCGGATAAATTTGTTATTCGTGGACAAAAAAGAAAAAGAAAGAAAGAAAGAGGTACTCTGTTCGAGTAACAAGCGAGTGAGAAACTTGCTTCTAGAATTTGATTAACGGGTCCAATTCGGGGTCCGAATTGAAGGTTTTATCAATCTCTGGATAGATATCTGAACGTGACCAGAGTTTGCGGTGTGTCACCTCGCGAAAACTTGGGCGATAACGTGTCAGCTTTCAGAAACTTGGAAACAATCGCTCGACTCCTGTTTCGTTCATTAATCAGAGTGACTGGTGGCTTGGAAACGACGTCGCGACAAGGGTAATTATGCGAGAAAATTTTCGGTCAATATCACTATAAAATATTAGTTTTACGAGAAATTGGAAGGAATTTCGAATGTTATTCTATTCGACGTTTTTTGAGACACCAAATCAATTAATATTTAACCTCGAGTCGTTCGTTGAATGTAATAAAAAAAAAGATAACGAGTATTGAAATTTGATTGTGATTTCTAAATTCTTCTTCCTGCTTTATCGTGCACAAGAATAATCGACGACTAAAAGAAGAAGAAGAAGAAACAAAATATCAAGAATATCATTGATATCGTGTCTTTTAATTCCCGATAAACTGTTCTGCGATCCGAAAGTAACTTATCCAAACAGCTTACACGCGAAAACTTCGCTTCTGGAAGAAAGTAGCTCAATTACATAAGGGGAAGTTTTCTTTTTGCGCGAGATTTTACACCGATTTTCACCGTGTTTTCAGAAACTTTTCAACGTTAATTCGAAAGTTTAAACCTTTCGAAGATTAAACCGGTGAATATCGAGCAACGGATAGTCACGTTTGTGTTTCACGGTTAATTGAACGCTCGAACGTTTTTTTTTTTTTTTTATTTTTTCCAAACATTTCCTCGACTTCGCAGAAACAGATTTGATTAATTCCGACCCCGTATCCGGAATTTGTAACATTGCCAACAATATCTGTCACACTGTTCCATTTAAACGTGTTCCAGCCGGCAATCCAATTCATGTAATTTCCTAGTTTTTGCGCTCCAACCTTTCGATCCTTGCGTCCAATATCCGTGTGGCTGGCCACCATCTCGTGGCCAGCACCGTCGTGATATTGCACGCTCAAGGACGTCGGAATCGAGCACTCTAAGAGCTCTCGAGGGGAAGGCGACGACGTGCACGAGATCGGGGGACAGTTAACGGTGAGAAATATCGAGAAGAGATACTTTGAATATGATCTTTCAGTGAGCTACTTTTTCTTTACTTGGAATGAGAATTTTTCGCACCACACGAAACGAACGTACGTCGACAGGTATATTTAATCTTTTTTTCTTTCCTCGATAAAACGAAATGTTTAACGTATGAATATATTATATTGTAAACGATACGAGGAGAATGAATAAGCTTGCGCGTAATTATGTATCTCTCGATACAAAATACGATATATTAATTCTCTCCAAAACTTTCGTGCGTAATTGTAAAAAAAAAAAAAAAAGAAATATACGAAACTCATTTTTATCACATTAAATGACATTGAATTTTTAAAAAATTCAAACAACAAAAATTAATCAACGCACTTGTGACGCGCTTGTCACAAGACACCTATCTAAAACGCATACCTGAAACGCGTTATATTCCTTTGAAATTTGGACTTCTTGCTTATTAATTAACTCAACTTTTTCAATTAACTTAACTTATTGTTATTGCACAAAAGCGATCCGATACGACATAAATCGTCTCGAAAGGACTCGAAAAGAAAGGAGGAAGGGGGGAATTGATCGATCTCGAGAAAAAACTGGAACGAGATTCGGAATTTCGGATTCGAGAATCGCGAATTCGTGGCTCGATTCGCCGATAAAGCCCACGACTTATCTCACGCTTCTCCGAAAATTATAGCATCGGTGCACCGAGCTTCTCCGTCCGTGTCTGATTAGATCTGGCCACAGGGCTGGCTATTTCATGTGGAACCTCGCTAATTTCGGGGTTAATGCCGCGTGCAACGTTCGATGGAGGGGGAGGGGTTCGTGAGCTTCGTGCTCACGCGATAACGTTTTTTCGTTTCCACGTTTTTGAAGGTGGCTCGTCTAGAGAAGAGCTACCTTCTCTTTTTATAATAGTCAAAAATTGAAACCGTGTATGTGAGTGTGTGTTCACGATTGTTTTCGAAAGTTTTGAAATTTTGAAGGAGGAGCGTGATGAAATGACAAGTGATAAAGAGGAGAAGATTCGTGTAAATATATGGACGCTTTTTCCACCGCGTTTAAACAGTAAATTACAAAATAATTCTATTAAATATCATATTAACACGGTTGAGAATCGGGTTTACTTTTAACTCAATATGTTTAATTCAATTAAAAAATAAAGCGAAAAATGTATTTATTTATTTATCAAACGAAATAAAATTTATAAATCATAATTGAACGGCGGTGACGTAAATTAATTTATTAAATTTTATTTACTTCGCACCGAAGGTAAAGTAAATATTTTTACCGATAATGCAATTCATTATATATCATCGATATCTAATGGTAAAAAATAATTGAATTGATTAAATATTCTTTTCGTTTCACGTTTCATCGTGTGCTTTTTTTTTTTTTATTAAATATATTTGATTGTAAATTTTATTCTAATCATTATTCATTTCGTATTTGTATTTATTCGTATTCAAATAATTATTGAATCATCGAGATTTAAATTAAATACGCGCAGAATATACACGAGAATTAATCCTGTTTTTATCTCTCTCTATATATAATTCTTTCAAGCTTCGAGTAATACTAGTAAAAGTTGATTTTATAATATTTGGAAAATGGAAGAAAGGGAAGGGTTAAAAGAGGCTTGCCTGACCGATTTTTGGTCCTTTGATAGAGTTAGCAGATGGGTTTTGGTGGATGGCCTCGGTGAACGCGCCATTACTATGTAATCGTTACGTAAGGTGACGGAAAGAAGTCGAGATTGCTTTCTTCAACGGAACGGATCGTTTCACTTTGATCCCTTTGCGAGATTCTATTCGACCAATTTTCCTCGACTTTATCCCCCTCCACGAAAATATTGAAGATCAATCAACAATTACGGAGTAATATCTCCAATGGTCCAATTTCAATATATCGAGAAACGTTGAAATATCTCCATCGTCTCCATGCATTTCTTTTCTTTCCAATTGTTATTATAATTAATATATGTTTTTAATAATCTATGTTTCCCGAAACGAACGTTTATCTAATGTACTTTTTCTTTTTCAAAATCATTTCTGTACATTTCTTCTCTTCTACTGAGAAGAATACAAGAATTCGACTCAACTATTTATTATTTAAATAAAATCCATACCGAGATATTTGCGTTTAATCTATCACATGCACGCGATTTATTTATCACGTTAACATACACGTGAAATACATAGAGTATGAATATCGCTCGCAATAAAACGACGAAATGTTCGACCGTTTTAATATTCGTTCAAGTGTTCCCTATTTGAAATGCAGATGAATCGGCCGCCTTAAAGATCCAGTTCAAACAAGCCCGACCGGAATTAGCACGTTAAACGAAAGCCTTGGAAACTTTCGACCATTCGATATATATCCGAATGGACTAAGCCCCCTTGGTCCAATTTAGAATCCTCCGTTCGAGAAGATGGATACGTACGCGTCGATCGAGACGTAAGAAGCTTCCATC
>NW_006263353.1:3309610-3312719 GCF_000469605.1 Apis dorsata | reverse complement strand
TAATTAACCATTGTTTCTTGCTAATAACAATCGGAGGAAAAAAAAAAAAAAAAAAGAAGAAAGAAAACAAGACCGTGTTGTTTGCCGAACGGTTGCCAATTGCGGATTACGTCATTGGTGTGTTTCACCTTTGTGGCTGTGATAATTATTTCGAGGTAAAAATATGGATTGTTCTTTTTTTTCCCGAGCGTAATTGTGATTACGGAATTGATCGAAAATTGAAGAATCGAAATTTCTGTGAAATATTTTGATACACTTGTTTTTTTTTTTTTCTTTTTTCATTTTCTTCATTCCTTTTGAACACTGGTAAATTTATTTATTTGTTTACTCAAATTTATTCAGCGTTCAATCGCGATTTCCAAGAGATCGGTTATTTTTATAAAAATTTATTTTGATGTATCTATATATGAAAAAATTATGACCTGTGGTAAAAAGAAAAAAAGAATATTAAAAATTCATTGCAATATCAAAGATATTTTATATTTGTTGCGACAGATTTTCAATATTTCATAATCCATTGTAATAATAGTCTTAACCTAGTATGTATCTGTATATACAATTCTCATCTAAAAATAAAATTGATTTACCATTTCCAACTTCCGAATTTAAACTTAGAAGAAGAAAAATTCTGGTACGTTCGTCGAGTTATGAAACCGATATAAATCGGGAGGGATCATCATCACCGAAACGTATTTCATCCAGTCCAGTTTCGCCATTTTTATATTTTTCCGCGGTCGGGTTGAAGGCGGCTCGAGTGCTCGGCGTGTACAAGCCGCGGCCCATTTTTATCAATCCGGACGATTTACTCCCGAAATAACTGTGTAATGCAGAAAAATGCTCTTCGAGAAGGATCTCGCAAGGAGAAGAATCGCGTTGAAACACGTTGCTCGAGCATCCGTCGGAGCCTCCTCCGCATCCTTCCTTCCATCTTCTAACCCGCCCCTCGCCCCCTCTCGCGAGAGATAACGAGCTCCGCACATCCTTCCAACGTGAATTTTCGCGAAAATTGCGATGGTTCCACGGCCTTCAACCTGACCATTTGTTTCGTTCGTTGATCCATCAGATTTTTCTTCCTCCCTTTAACCCCCTTTCGGAGGATTACGGCCACCGATTTCGGTGGAAGTAGCAGGTTGTTGTACGCCATCCTGTAATAATGGCGTAGTTCTCGCTCGACGAAAAGTCTCAGCGGAATAAGAGAGAGCAAGATTCGAGATTTCTTTCCTCTTCTTATTCCTATAGTTCGATTTTGGCTTTTATTCTCGTATAATATTTATTTATTAAATTTCGATTAAATATCGCTCTCTCGATCTATATTCTTTTCGCTTCGATGATACGTATGTACAATAATTCGATTTCGAGTTCGATTCGTTTATTTAAATTTTCGATGAAAATTTCTCGTTTCCAATCAAGTCAAATTTTTACACACAAAAATTTCGTTTTGCGCCGTCATGCGTTGCTGATCGGAACGACGAGGGCATTTGTAGCTTTATCGGCAGTAATTTATTAATCTTGGTCGAGAAAAATTCGATAAAATTTTCCGTATATTGAAAAGCAAGAGATTAAAAATTGTTTCGAGCAATTTGATCGATTGCTATTTAATAATTTCTTCGTTTATTTCGCATTCTTCGAATTGATCAACTTCGAATTGATAAATAGATTCACTCGATTCTACGAAATTGTAAAATATAATATTAGCCATCTCGTATCGCAATAGAGTTCCAATAGACAGAATTCTAACGCGATTCTACATTTTTCGCGTTCAAAATTCACTTTCTTCGTCTACCACGATCGAAGAGTAATTAAGATAACCGAGCGACTCGAAATTTAATGGGTGCCGTGATTAAATCGCCTGCAACTTCCACAAAATTCGCAAATACGAAACGTATGTGTACACACACGTTTTGCCACTCGTTAGCCCGGCAACTAACCGGTTGCTAATGGCGAATCCACTTTGGGAACTCTCAGCAACATCGGCGGATTTAGAATCGGGGGATCCCGTGTTATTTATCCAGTTCCTTATTAGTGGCTCGTTCATTATTCTCTGCCTGTGAAACGTCCACGTAATCCTTGATATTGTTCATTGATTAATGTGATCGTGTTGGATTCACGAATCAGAGTGAATATATGTGATTTGATTTTCTTTTTTACTCGAAGATTAAGAATACGTTCAATTCTTCTTTGTAAATTCGTGTCGTGTTATGAAATCTAAATTCGAAAATTGTAATATTATTATGCAATTACATAATACGGAGGAATTAATATATAAAAATTACAATTGAGATTTATTCGTTAAATCGTAAAAGTAATTAAGTTTACATTGGGCGAAGCAAGAGACGATTTTATCAACTCGAATTAATAAATACGTTCGTCCTCTACAATCGATTTAATCCAAAAATATCCCGCGAATACATTAATACCCTGTAATATGAGAATTTAAAATTTATATTCTCGTTGTTCTTTTGGAGATATTATAGTTTATTCTCATAACCGCAAGATAAATAGAGAATTATAAGATCGAAGCTGTTTCAAAATATTTACACGAGAAGAAAAGTATCATAATTTTTTTTGAAAAGTAAGACATCCACGGCATTGGAACGTTAAATATACATATATATCTATAGTGAAATTACCCTTCTACCACTCGTCCGATAAGGATAAGTACTGTACCTCACTTTAACAGGCTGCTGAGGACTAAAAGAAAATCACAGTGGAAGAAGTTCAACTCTCTTTGGAGCAAACGTAAGAGGGATTTCAAACGAAACGACGTCGCATCGTTGCTTTCGAATAAATCTGCTTTTCGACTACCTGAAAAAAAGGGGAAGAAGATTAGAAAAAAAGAAATAATAATAATAATAATAAAAAGAAACAATAACAGTAAAAAAAAAACACGAAAAGAGTTCGTTCGATTAGTATCACATCGATCGATTTCTTCTTCTCTGTTCCCTCCATTGGAAACGAAACGAAATTTCCGCGAGAAACAGGAATTTCCAGTAGAGTTATAAAACCGATTACAAGCATGAAAAAGACTATTATTTTCTTGGCGAGCATCGGTTGCTGTTCCTTTCGCAAGCCAGTTTGCACTTTTGACACTGTTTGCAGAAATTCACGC
>NW_006263353.1:3306715-3309553 GCF_000469605.1 Apis dorsata | reverse complement strand
TATATATATATATATATATATATATATATATATATACACGGAGGATGGTGAAAGTTTCGTCGTCGTTTCGAAGTATCAGTTTTATTTCACTTCGTTCGTACTATCGTTGTGTGTTTGCACGAGGAAATTTATTGCCGCCTCTGAGAATTAATTGTTGACGGTATCATGAATCAACGTACGGGTGTTTGTCGATGGATAAATCAGGTTCAAACACACCGTGTATAGCATAACACGTCAAACTTGCATAATATTAAACCGCTAATACGTCTGGCCCGCGCGGGAACTTTCCACTGGCGGCCATTTCTCCTTCCACGGCGCGACCTTGCCCAAAGTGTGGCGCCATCAAGAATAGGGGGAATTTTCGATGGAACTAATGCATAATCCTTTTTAATTACGCAGTGAAACTTCTTTTTTTTTTTTTTTAATGCTAACTCGTGATTTTGTAGCCTTTTTATCTTTGATTCGTGATTTTTTTTTTAAACTAGCATAATCTTTTAATTTTTATAGTGTCGTATATTCGTAATAATTCCAAGTTAAAAATTTGGCAATACTTATATTATCGATTTTTTCTTCGCGATTTAATCGCCTTTTTCGTCATAAGGATCCAGGATTTTTTCTTATTCGGAGCTGGAATTGTTAAATTTTTAATTTTTTATCCTATATCTATGAGATGCGATGCGCGATAGAAATGGTAATGGTTTTTAAGATGTTTGGTTTATGTAACTATCGAAATACGTGAAGTAAGTAAATATTGAAAAGTAAAATATTCGATTGCATAAATAATGATGCATAAAAGCATACAACGTAGAACAGAGAAAGAAAATTTATAGTATTCAGTTGAAGTTTAGTTTATGACAATGTCATAAAGAATTTTAATTTTCAACATTTTACGACACTACAAATTTATAAAAGATTACATGAACGTAATAAAGTGTAATGTGGTAGATAAATTGACAAAAGACAACAATGTAAATGAAAAAAATAACGTGATCTCAATAAATAAATTTTTACGATCGTAAAAATAAAAATCTAGATTATCGATGTACAATTTTATTATATAAATCGTTTTCTCTTATCTGCTCTTAATAATTTTTCTTTCAACAGTTTTAATCGTGATAAAGAATGTATCGATTATATGTATTACATTTTACATACACGGTATTTTTCAAACATGGACACATCCTCTCAGGCGTGTCTTATTTTTCCAAAGATCTTGTCACCTGATCTAAAAGATCAACAATGGTTCATTAATTTTAAATAGCAAATGAAAATTCAAGGCGGCTCCAAACATATTCAAAAATGTTATGCGTACATTGAAGTAAATATTACCACAGAATTTCTACGTCGTTCACTTTACACGTGATTCCGGATTTTGAAAAGAAAGAAAGAAAGAAAAAAAAAAAAAGAAGAGAGGGATGTAAATTGTATGATTTCAAGCACGTGGTTTGAGAAAAAAGATAAATAAGAGCACGTGATTAGAAATTTTGTCTTGCTATCTCTATGTCTCGATTTTCGAGACAAATATTTACCGATCTAGCTATTGAATAATCAGTTTTCAAACTTTAATGTCGCCTTGTGATCCTCCTAAGACTAGACTTTGCCATATTCCGCTATAAAATACGAGATGTTATAAATTACCACCCAGAGATCCCAACAAAAAGCTGGAAAGAGAAAGGAATAAAATATATTTTGAAGCTTATTCGTTCCAGAAAACAATAAAAAAGGAATGAAATATAAATAAAATATCCATCCAATCTAATCTATCGAGATACTATCATTGTTACTAGAAATTACGATTTTTATTGTGAACTATAAATATGAACTGTAACGAAGAAATTAATTACATAACTTTTTTTCTACACTTTAAAAATGTAACAAAACTGAAAACCTAACCTACATCAAAATATCACCATCGTTACAAATCAGAATTTCTCTCATTAACTAATAAAAATTTATAACTTCTCGATCAGCCTGCATCATATATATTTCCAAAATTTCCATTAACTGAAATTGGTTAATTGAAGTTCTGCGCGATAAAAGCATCGCGCTCTTCGATTCGATATCGTCTTAATTATTCGAAACATCGATCGACTGTCGCGAATCTCGCGACAGCTGTGCAAATCTCTCTCTCCTCTACTTTACACTCTACAGAGAGCATTATTTAATCGTATAAATAAATCCATTATACACGAATCGATAGGAGAGGATAGGAGAGAGATGAGAGGTGATCAAGAAGCGAAAGATACGGGAGAAAGATTGACCATTGCGATCACACACGCTCGATTATTTCTATCCGCGAAATGAATGAAAACAACGAATCCCATTCGCGGGATGTGTTGACACATGGAATGAGGTAACGATCGTTGCCCGATCGTTGATGATGGCCTCTCGACGCAACTGTCGTCCAGCGTCAGGTGTTCGAGCATCGATTCCGTCATCATCCGCGAACAATTTTTGCTTCGAATAGATCCGGATGGATTTTATCGATCAAATTTCTACCACGGTACGTCCAAAAACATACTTTTTTTTCTTTTGTGTATTTGTGCTTCTCTTCTTCTTCTTCTTCTTCTTCTTCTTTTTTTCGTAATAAGATGTATAATTGTGAAGAATTTGTTCTGGGTGTTTTATTGTTCTAAAAAAAGAAACGAAGGAATCGTGAGAATGTTAAAAATTTTGTTTTCTATAAGGGGATTAATATTCGAAAAAAAATTCGTCGATAATTTTCTACTTTTCTAGATACAATTATTCGAATTAATTTTGTTTTCTTCGTGTTTAAAAAAATTATTCGTTATATAAAAGACCATCAATGTTCCATTACGGAATTAAGAATAACAAATT
>NW_006263353.1:3300958-3306493 GCF_000469605.1 Apis dorsata | reverse complement strand
AAAAAAAAAAAAAAAAAAAAAAGAATTGGTCGAAAAACGACCCTTTAAGTAAAATTTAATTGCGACTCGTTAGCAGATCGAATTCGACAAACGAAATCCGATAACGCGCAAGTTACGCAATAATCCAACGTTTCTTTGTACAAATTTCGCGAGGATTTAAAATTAACGAGGTGGCCGGCAATTATATTATAAATCCAGACATCGATCGAACAGATCCGCGCTGATTTCCTCCAGTTTTGCACAAATAATCGAGCAGCAGCTGTTCCATCGGTGACAAATTAATTGATACGTTAATCGAAAGAAACGAATTGTTGAAACAATTTCAACGAAGTATCGTTCGCAAGAGGAGGCTGAAACCATGACGAGTAATGGTCCAAGAGAAGAATGAGGAGATCCATGCGCCTCGACGAACGAATGAGCGAGAATTTGAATTCTCGGGGCGAGGCACGATCGACTTTGGACGAAAGATGTAAATCAGGGAGGAAAGTCGAACTTTTCTGGCCCTCGGCGTTTCCCCTATCGGTCCCCTGTG
Organism: Apis dorsata; assembly: GCF_000469605.1. Lineage (NCBI taxonomy): Eukaryota > Metazoa > Arthropoda > Insecta > Hymenoptera > Apidae > Apis > Apis dorsata. The sequence continues at coordinate 3,305,961 of NW_006263353.1, read as the reverse complement.
CATTTGGACGACGGCCAAGTGTAACGTGATGGCGCAGTAACGCGCAATGACGTGCCGCGGTGCAACGTAAGGATTAACTCGTGTCCGAACGCAGATATCGGTTCGTGACAATTCCCGACGAGGATGATGACGGTGTTGCGTGCACGCAGATTCTTCATGAATAAAATTTTGGATCGATCTCTCGAAATTGGGTGAGATATTTTTGGTAATTTTTGGAAAATTAAAAGTTGGCTATTTCAAGATTTTAGTAGATCGTGAATTATCATTCGTGAAGATCTGTGGTTTCTTCTCGAAAAAGAATTAATTTTCTGTAAAATTTGGAAATTTTGTTAATCAAAGTTACTTGAAATAGTTATGAAACTTTTTATATTGCTTCTTTTATATATATATTAAATTACCTGGTATATGTAAAACTTGATTCACAATCTTGAAAAATTGAATGGAGAATTCGAAATTGGAAAATCGATGGAATCGACATCGTTTGAATTATACACTTAGGCATTATCGTACTGACAATCAATAATGGGACGATATCGCGCTACCTACGTCAATTATTTTCTTTTCATCTTATCAAGTATAATTGTGTCATTATCAAGCAAACGTGTTACATTTATTACTTTATTTTATCTTTATTTTTTGTTATAATTTCTATGTTGTTAATTACTCTCGATTAAGAAAAGTTAAATATTATATTTCATCGTAATCCGTCAATAAAATTCGACGATATTCGTATAACGTTCTCAAAACATTTTTATGTAATCTGATAAATGGTTTTTCTCACGGAGACCGCTCAAACGCAAACGTTTTTTCTGGGTAAAAACGGTGTTGACGTTTAATCACGCCTCGATCTAAGAATTTTCTAATCTTTTCGAGGATATTTAACCTCAACAATGTAAGCAAACACGAGTGGCAATTTTCAACGTATAATCGAATCCGGGTTATTATATATTTTCTTCCCTCGTAAATCACAGGAAGTGATGGATGGACACGAGGCATAATTGATCGTTCTAATTATTACGTTGTTTCGACTCATTATTCGAATTCATTGTCCGCGAGAAAAATGACGAGTCGGTTGTTTATCAACGCAATAACGACTCTTATAATCTTCGCTTTTTTTAAAGAACTTTTGGAAAACTAATTTCGCGTATCGACGAAAGTGTTTTAATATCGCGTAAAGAAAGTTATATTTCGCGATATTTAAAAAACGAGTAAATGTATTTTGACGTTTGCTTGGCGGGAAATAATATTTCAATGCGGAATAAACTCGTGCAAGCTGTCGAACTGTGGTGGATAATCGTTATTGTTAGATCTGAATTGTATGAAAGGATTGGCGATAGTGTATCATAGACGATATTATATCAAATGAGGAACGAACTATTATTATTATACTACGTTACCTAATCGACGAAAATAAACGTTGAAGTCTGGCAACTGATACTGCGAGCATATTCATCATCAAATGTTTGTTTATAAAATCATCTAGTTTTTAATAGAGATAATGTATTTTTCTTAATTACACGTTTCTAACTTATTCATTTATATTCATTGTCTTTTATTTCGTATTAAATAAAAAATATATATATATAATTTATAGAGAACGTGTCTGAGAATGAAAGTCTATAAAATAATGTATTTTATTCGAATCAAAGAAAATTATAAACGAAATGGTGGAGGAATATTTAAATTTTTGATTTCTTAATAACTCTTATATAATACTCTTATTTTTATATAAAAAGATATTGGTTAAATTTTCTAATATTTTCACGATTTCTAAATAATTATTCTACGAATTCTTGGAACGATAAAATGGTGGATGTAAAGTACACAATATTACGAATATCACGAGGTTTAACTTAGCTTGCAAGATGACGGATACATCATTCATTAAACTCGATGCAAACTCTCGAAATTTCCGAACCTTCACTTATTCCCTCTCTCTCTTTCTTTCACTCTTCCTCTCCCTCTCTCTTTATTTCGAAGATTATACGGTGGAAGGCATCGATAAATTTCGCTATCGTTTAGCACAAATATTCCTCGTTAATTGGACGATCAGTATTTATTGCCATGTAGCGTTTCTTTCGATTCTTGATTAATGCGAATCCCATGATTGATAACAAGAGGCAAGCGACACAAGAGATCTTGAATCTGACGCGAGATGATACGAAACCAACTCCGATAATATTCTTATCTCCATTAATGAATTCGCTAATTAAATCCTGAATCTTTATTTTGCCAGACAATGGTTGCGATGCAATGAGGAGACAGATCCATTTTTTAAAGTTGATTTTATCCAAGAGGAATTTTACATCATCTGACGTAACTTAGATGTATTATAGATTTCGATGAAAAGAAAGATTTGTTTTTGATGATGAGAATTTGAAAAATTTACCAAAGATTGAAGTAATATATATTTTTTTATACACAAAGATTTATATCTCTTTCATTATCCCTTCAAAAATTAATAAAAATGAATCTTTACACGACTCGTTGCGCCATTTCTTCTTTGTCGAAAGTATTATATCAACAGACTGTTTATTCTCGTTTGAAAAAATTTTTGGCGCAGCAAGAGTGTAACACGCTTTCTCAAAAACGGCCAATTATCCCGGCCGATTCTCGTCAAGTGGCGTTTTTAATGAACGCGCAACAAGCTCGTTTAAACAAATATTTTGACTGCAGAGTGCACTTAACACCCTCTTCTTTCCCCAGCCCATTCTTCCCTCGAAACCTCGTGTCGAACCTCGTGCAATTTCGCCAGAAATTCGCGCATCTCTCTCGCTCTTCCACTTTCTCTCTCCTTCTCTCGTTCATCGGTATCATTTACATCGATCTATTAAAGATTTAATTATCATTGCGTTCCATCGTTTTATTCTACGACGTCTCGTCGTGATGAGGGTCGTAACAAACTCGTGACTCAGAGACGAGATTTTTCTACGGGAGATAATTGGATAATTGGCGAGATCTCCCTCTCCACATAGATCCGTCCTGTTTAATACCGATCTCGTGTACGTGTATACGTGTAGAATGATTTAAGATCAATTTGCCATATTAACGAGAACGTGTGTTTAAATGTTGAACATGGTACAATACCGGTTCGCGCAACCAGAAGTCTCTCTCTCTCTCTCTTTCTCTCTCTCGTTAATTCAGTGCCATTGATACATCCAGTTCTTTCGTTCCTCCATACTCTCTTATGCCGTCATATTTATCCGCCACTCTTGCTGCCTTATTTAAAACATTCTTTTATTTCCTATATTACGCGAAATATATACGCTTCCCTCCAAGTTAATTTTCTTGATTATTTGTCTGCACTCTTAACTTAACGATCGAAATAATTGATCCTCTTATTGTCTCGACTTATTCTCGTTATCATAAGCGTTTGCGGTAAAATTGTATGAAAATTTGTAATAAACGTTTCCTTTAAGTTGTATCGCGATTAATTTTTCTTTTTTTTTTTTTTTTTTTTTTTCAAAATTTCTTGATCGATCGAGAAAGAAAAAGAAAATTTTGCTTCTCGATTCTCATCAGTCTCAAAGCTTTTGACAAGACTGATGAACGTGACGACTGGTATCAGATTTCGAAGAACTTCGACTGGTATTATAGGCTTTTCTTTACACTTTTCTTTACAATGCATGAATCTACGCAATTACGTGTTTATCTTCGCAAACTTCGTAGATACCTCCGCGATTTTCTCAATCCTTGAACATATTTAATCGTGAAATCTCGTATATTTTTTTTCTCTCTCTCTTCTTTTTCATTGTTTCCACGATAATTCCTCGATGTGAGCATTGAGATTCATCAACGGCGTTTATTGTCATCAATCATCGTTGTTAAAGCAAAAGTATGCGATCCAGTGTAGGAATCCCTTTCCAAAGGGGTATACAATACACGAATGTTTGAACGAGATCTGGGACCGATCCGTGTCCATATATCACGATTCCTTATCGCGTATTGTAAATAATCAAGCCGAAAACGTCGTGCAACGCGCGTGTAAAAATACGTCTCGTCGTGACGTCAACAAGAGTGGTTTCGAATGAAAGAAAAAAAGAAGAAGAGGGGGAAAGGAGAAGGGAAAGAGAGAGAGAGAGAGGGAAACATTAACAACAAAAACCTCGTTCCTGGTTAGAATGGCACTTTAGAGAACGCTGCCCGTTGAATTTTATTTTTCCCCTCCTCCTCTTCCTCTCGTGTTTTCGATGTTACCATATTTTGTACAGGAAGTTTCAAAAGAGCAAGCTACCCCTATTGTACCGTGATACATCACAGCATTGTTCAGTTTACTCTAACTGAGCTTACTCTAACTCCCTCTCCTTGCCTCTTTATCCTCCGTATTTTACCTTTTTAACGTTTTTTTCTTTTTCTTTTTCTTTTACCTCGTCTCTCCCATTTACCTTTCTCTTTTCCATCTACTTAGTCGTGGCAACAATGGGATTACATTTTATGACGTGGGGACTTTTTTTCGTTTTGCAATGAAACGTGAGATAGCGCGAATTTCTGTATCTGTTGCAATCCGAATCATCGATTATGCAAAGATGAGACTGTGTTGGGGATATCGATGCATCGTATCGTTGTGGGATTAATTTTTTTTGATTATCGATTTTATTGAAAGAGAATAGTAATAATGAAGAATTTTGCGTAAAAGCATCCAATCTGATGATAATATTTATCCATGTATAGAAAAATTCTCAATATAGATACTTGTTGATATAGATTTGTGTAATGGTAGAATTTTTCAGAAAAAATTTTAAGTACAAAAAAGTTATTAACTTCTCCTTTATAAATATCGTAATTAATTATACTTTCGATGAAATATTATAAATATTATGATATCAATGGAACTTTTGATGAAAATGTAAATATGTAAAATTTTCGCAAGCAAACATTATAATATATATTTTTTTTGCCAGGCTCCCTAAAAATTAAATTATTGTTACTATTTTGTTCGATAAACATCCACGTTTGAAAGTTACGTTCGTATTTACAAATCTAGTTTTTCTGTCTAGATTTAT
>NW_006263353.1:3297354-3300673 GCF_000469605.1 Apis dorsata | reverse complement strand
ATCAATTGTCAATCAAAGAGATCGGGCATATGTGTTCCGAAACATATTTGAAACATTTCGCCAAACATCGTTATCCCAATGCAAACGAATGGACGAACGATCGTTCGTGCTCGACCGGATATCCGGGGACCGATGCGAGGCGGCGAAGAAGAAGAACGTCGATCCTATTTGCGTTTCGAAATTCGTCGAGGAAACTGTCGATCCCCGCGCATCAATTTCGCGATTTGGCGCCGATCCATCGATACATCAACGTGTCTCGTGTAAATACAGAAAAAAAGCGAGGGAAATCCTCCTCCCCGTCCCGTTTCTTCGAACGTTGCTCGAAAATCGAAATTCTTATTCTATGACACCCTCGAATCGAATTAGAGATTATCGATTCGAAATAACGTGATGGATTGATTATATGAATTGTTGTAATAATAATAATGATTTTAGTTGTTCAAATTCAATCGCAGAAAAGAAGACGTTTATAAACGCGTGATGATGAAAATTGATGGGATATGGTTTATTATTCTTTTTTCATTTAATCCAGAATGTGATTAAGGAAGAATTTCGACTGTGTGTCTCTTTATAGTGGAAAATTCTAGGGGCCGTAAAGGAATATCATTATCTGTTATTAACACTTTGAACGTTGCAAGGAGTTTGAAGATTTTGATGGAATTTCAGGTAGAAAGCTTCCGATTCGAGCACTCGTTTACAATAATTTCTCTTCGAAGTTTTTGTCCGAATTTCTTCTTCCTCTTTCTTGTTTCATTAAAAGGAAAGACTTTCTCGCGAAGTTGTTCATCGAACAAGCAAATTTCAAACTCGAATCGCGATAGGTTGAGGTACAAAAAGTATTTCTAAAAGTCATCGTTCCATCGTTACACGTTTCGTTCTCGAAAGGGGTTTGATCACTGGTTTCGAGGGCATGATTATATATATATAATCGATTCGTGTGTGGAAAACTGTGATGAAAAGAAGAAGAAAAAAAGAAAAGGAAGGGAGAGAAGAAAAATGATGAAAGATCGAAGCTCATGCAATATGCATAGAATCTACAACACTGGCAAAAGCCAGGTTTATCGTTAATCTCCGGATACCAATTACAATACACGTTATCGGCGTTGTGAGAAGATTTTTTTCTTTAAATTGATCGATGATGAAATTGGTTTTTCGAATTTTGTCGAGAATTTTGTGTAAGATGTACCACCTTTTACGAGTGTATATTTGGATTGAAGAAGGTATAAAATGTTTGAATGAAAAAAGGTAAAAAAATTTGAATAACGATTCCGAAGGCTGAAGTAAATTCGATATGCAAAAATGTTTATAATTTGAGTTTGAGTTATTACACGCCTGTATAATAACACTGGTCGATATATACATATGATTAAATGGCAAGATAGCGAATAATTATTCTCGTAAAAAAGAAAAAAAAAATGTACAGTCCATTGTGATTCATCGAAATAAATTGTATTACATATGAAAATATGAGGAAAAGGAACAAGAAAATAAATAAGTTACACGAATAATAATAATGTACAATATGAATTTAAACAATTTGTCACGTAAAAATTATCCAACGAGGTATTAAAAACACATTATAATTATGCATGCATTTTTGCATTTGTAATTTATGTACATATATTATTTATTATATATACATATATATATATGTATATACAAAAAGAGTTGCTTTATTTACATATTTATTTGCATATTCCTCCTCCAAGTTCGCGTATATGAATTCGTAATTCAATAAATCGCAATTCATTGGAAATTTTACAATGATAAAACTATATTGCTTAAAATCCGCTTACCTAAATATTTTGAAAACCCAATCAATTACTTGTCCCAGAGATAATCTTCGCCAATCGAAATTGTTTCTTACTTCTTATTCTCAAATATAATATTCGCGATACTCGAATAATCATGGAAATCTTGGGAAATCCTTCCGTGAATATGTAAATCTCTTATAGGATAATACAAAAAGAGGAAATTGATGGCAGAAACGTTCTCTTTCCGTTCACGGTAACATTCGATAAACATTCGACACGATTCGATTTTAATACTACGATTTGTAAATCGAGGATATCGATCGATAATGAAAGTTTCATGAGCCGCGCGAATTTGTATCGCGAGATCGTCTCGAACGAGAGAGAAGGTAGGCGGAAGGGGATGAAAGGAGGAGATCGGACCGGATCTCAAAGGATTGCCTTTTACGCAATGTTATTTCGGCTTGTCACGGCCCATTATATTCGTCTCGTTGAATACGCTTCCAGTCGAGGGTCGGAATCGCGCGAGTTATCGATGTATTCAAAGCGAGCGTCTCTCTCTTTTCCCTTTTTTCTTTCTTTTTTTTTCCCCCTATAATGTTTCTCCGCTGCACGGCGACGCGGCGGTCGAGCGAAATGATTTGAAAAGCTGGATGAAAGCTTCAATTAAATTTGCAAGCGATCGCCATTTGCGACGGAACCGCAACGTTTGGCCAACCGTGGCAAACGAATGGCCGAAAGAGAAATGTTATAGAGGAGAGATCCGGCCGCGTAACAATTCCACCGATCCTCCCTGTACGTTCTTTTTATACGGCGAATAATTAATCTGAAATTCCGCTTCTTTGTTGGCCAGAGCAGAGGCTTGTTGTTCGAGTTATCGATATGCAAAGGGATAGGAAGTTTTGTCGGGTTTTCGTATCGAGGATTAAGTTTGTGGTTCGACAATTCGAGGTGTGGTATGATTTATGGTGTTTGTATCTTTTTTAGTTCTATGAAAAATAAAAATTTAAAATCCTTGGAAAATTGTTAAAATTGTTTTCTATAATAATAATAACTTTAATGCCCGTTAATTGTCCCTTTTCAATTGCCTTTCTCGTTCCATTTCGCAATCCAGGCAATTGGAGGCAGATGTAAAATATATTAATTTCCGCGTGCAACGAAACGATTTTTTCAAAAAATTGTATTACATCCGATGTAACAAGTACATAACAATTGGCCATTGGGGAAATTAATGGGTCATACACTTGTCATGAAATTTTAATCATCAAAGTTATTCCACGCCCCGGATATAATACCAGTTGAAATTTTCGCTAGGAATTTCTATAGTGCTGGATCGATCGAGTTTCTTCGTAATTTCCTCGAAACTTGCACAGGAGGCCTCCTAGGTAGTATAATAACCTTAACTTTAAACAGTTATTAACGATCGATGAAACGTTGCAAGAAGAAAATTAAACTTTCCTTCTCGCTTCCACTTTGTCTTGTCAAAAAATTTTTCCCAACAAAGCCTCGCCTCGCCGCACAATTACTTTGCGGATCGTTCATAAATCGGGCAAGTGCATCGATCTCGA
>NW_006263353.1:3288285-3297202 GCF_000469605.1 Apis dorsata | reverse complement strand
CACGAAAAAGAGAGAAAAAAAAAAAAAAAGAAAAAAGAAAAAAAAAAAGAAAGGAAAAAGCGCGCACTTGTCTCGCGCGAGCTTATCGCCTCGTCTCGTATAGAGAGGTGCGGCGCTCTCGATATCGTCGTCGGAACCGTCGATCATAGAAGGAAGCAATCCCCCCGTGAAAAATTCCTGCGAAATGGTGTAAAATCCCGTTAAAACGATTTTCGGTCGATCAGGTATTTAAAAGAGGAGGAAAAGTACGACGGGTGCATCGATCGATGCAAGTCCATCGAGGCAAGTAAATAATAGCGACGAGACCCGGTGTCGGTCGATCGATCGATCGATCATCGAGCCAACTTCTTTTGGGAAGCAAAAGGTTTTCCATGAAAATTTAATTTAAATGGATCGAAATTTCTCTCTTAAGGATACATATATATATATACTCTTATTCTCCGTATAAAATTTATTGGACCTCTTTTGCTCAAAAATTCCGATAAATTGAGATCCGAGATTCGAATTACCGAGATTCTACAAGATTGTATTAAGAAAATCCTCCTCAGGAAGGAAAGGGAAGAGAAATTTTGAATTTTTATGAATGAATGGAAGCTTTCATAGCGATCAAGAGCAGAGAAGAAAGAAACGTCACGGAGTGGAGAAAAAAATTTTCATTGGCCTCGGTTGATCGAAATCACGAGATAAATTTGCACGCGCCCTCTACCCTGATGGAACTCGGTTCTCGAGAAGCGTCGCCGCATTTAACTCGAGTTCTGCCAATTGTTCGTCTCGTGACTACTGATTCTCGTAATCGATCAGCTTCCGTGAACCCAAGAGACACGTGCTCTCTCTCTCTCTCTCACTCTCCTCTCCCCTACCCTTTGTAAGTAAGTAGTTTCTTCTGTCGGCGAATTAATCGTCGCTAGTCGACACGCTCGATAACGAACCCGTCTGAATTGAGATCGTTAAGTCCGTTTGACCATGCTTCTCGCGGAAACGGCAGGAAAAAAAATCTCTTCAATTGAAGAATCTCATTGCTCGGTCCACTTTTTGCGAAAGCTTGACTCATCGTCGTCTCTTACGATGCTAATTCTAATTTTTAACTAAAAGAAAAAAATTATATGTGTGTGTTTTATATGTACGATTTTTATCCTATTGTTTTGAGAGAAAATTTATAAATTAAAGTAAAATAATATGGTAAAATTATTCCCTTTATTCATAATTGTATTATAATATTAATCCTTTACAATTATTTTAAAAATATTTAAATAAAATTACATTTACTTGAACGATATTATCGATTTTTAAAATTTTTCAATTACAATTTCAGAAACCATATGATCACGCTTCAACATCGTTCCCCCATGACCTTTAATACCATTGATAACAATAATGGAATATTTTTTAATTAATTCGATAATAATTCTATTATACTATGCTCGTATGTACGTCAATGATATCCAAAAAGAGAAAAAAATCTAGGAATAAACAACGGCCGGGCAAAGAAAATTCTTCTTGTCTGTGATTTATCGTCGCTGATAAATTAGTGTCTCGCAAGTTCTCGGATAATCAGGCATTACGAAATAAGCGATAATCGCGATGGACCAACTCTTACGTGCCTTTATTCACGAAAATCTTGTTAGAAACTTGTCATCGTCACTGTTCTCGGAATAACAGAAATTTATCTCGCCTTCTTGCCGTCATCTCTTGCCGCTTCCGCAAAAAAAGACGTCGATCCACCGACGTTCGTGGAAATTGACAGTGGAAAAATATCGTTCCCTCTTCGTTGCTCTTCTCTCTCTCTCTTTCTCTCTTTTTTTCTTTGCAAATCACAGTCTCCCCGTTTCGATGAAGAGGATTGAAACTTCTTTCGACTTTTCTGGCCGCTTCAAGTTTAATCCTCGAGACTTTTCTTGATTTAAGATGGAGATTAGAAATTTATTAAAATTAATCGTTAATTAATTCGATGTATCGATTACATGGTAATAATTTTAAATCAAGATTATATAAGATCGTTTCATTTACGATTTTAAAATTTGATTTCCAATTACTGATATTTAAATTTATTCCAGCAAAGATGCGAGACCAATCAAAAAATGAGGAAAAAATATAAAGCCAAATAAGTTATAAACAGTAAATTAAATAGTTAAATTTAATTTGAATTTAAACTTAGGTAATAGATTTGAAATTAATTTTATCCTGTCATTTTCATGAATCAACATCAAATGGAATAATTTCATTCATACCAATCCAGAGTTTGATTATTCGTCGAGTTGCAATCTCCAAATGTTTCGTTCCACGATTCCCGCCTGTCTTCTCGTCCAGTCTCAATGTACACTTAAAGTTTTACGCGAGCCATACCGCGCTCCTGAATCTTTAAACTTGATTTTCACGGGCGGAAAACAGGATTGGATATCCACTTTCAAGGAAACTCGTCTTGCACCGCCATTTTCCCTGAAAAGGATTAAGATACTTTTGATTTCGAACGTACTCTCAAAAGCAGTGGATTATTCAAAAAAAGTCAGAGAAATATAATCTATACGAATGAAGTCAGATTCTATTTTCGATATAATAAAAATATGCTGAAATTTGAATGCTAAATTTTAATTAAACCGATAAATGCCTCTTCGATTTCATTAGAAAGAAAAGAAATATTCAAAAATTATAGATTTTTGATCGTCGATTATATATATATAAGTTTTCTGTAAAAAAATTTTAAAAATAATTTTTTTAATTTTTGCACACGTCATTCATTACCTATATACAGTCATTTTAAATTTCGTTATTTTCCAATTCTTTTATTTTACATTGCCAAAGATTCTCTTCGATTTTTAAATTTTTCATTCTAATCAATACAAGATAGAAAATATCAGAAGCTAAATTGATTGCACCGTATGAGGAAGAATTTCATTTGGTTTCTTCGAACGTAAGAGCTTTTTACAAGGACAAAAGTTTCGGTCGAGATTCTACACAGAAGAAAGGCGTCGAAGGGCGGGAAAAGCATATAAAAGGAAAAGGCTAGAGCTGTTTCGAGAGTGCACGCCGCGATGAATTCTTCCCTATTGGCTAAAAACACCCGACGAATCTTTCGTTCGTCGTGTTTTCTTCGCGTTGTGTGTCCGCCATTGTTCCACGATACACATATTGAGTAACATGTGGCAACAACAAGGACTTCTGAAATAAAAATATAAAGGAAATTATGAAAGGAAGAACGTTTCTATGTCCCACGTGTCTCTCTATTTGATCGTTTATACGCGGTAATTAAGTATTATTCTTCCTTAAGAGAAAATATGCATAAATTTGTTTGTCATGAATAATTGGTAACATCTGTGATGTGATAAATATTAATTGAAGATCGGTTTTAACTTTGACTCATATGTAATTACATCTGCAACGATGTTGCAAAAATATATTTTTTCGAGAAAGAATCGTTTGACAAATTAAGTAATTAACATTGTAATTGGACTTCCTGTTTTCAAAAAATTGAAATTTACTTTTATGAATAAAAGAAGAACACCTAAAATGGTGTTTAATTTTAGTATTTAATATTTGTATAATCTATAGAGTAAAATATATTTTTCCAAAGCAGAAATTTATTTAATAAATTTTATATTGAAAATTAATTAGTAAAAAGAAAAAAAAAATATCGTTTTTAATATATGATATTTGAGAATGAATATATCAATTTTCATTCAAATTCATTCAAATATCACAAGTGCATTTCAAATGCATTTTTAAAAGTGCATATTTGTTTTTGATTCGTATCGTATAATTTTTTTAATTATATTTCAAGTTTTTTCTTTATCTTGAAAATTGTATAATATTGCAAATTTATATTTTTACTATAATTACTACTGCTTATTAATACTTTGAGCATTTATGAGTCACGTAGTCATGTGTTTTCATGTGAATGCATATCGCGTTAAGAGCAATACTTGATGACCTATTGATAGGTCACGCCTATCAATTTGACCTAATTTTTTTCAATTTTTGACAATGAATAACAAACATACCTTAACGCTTGATCAAAAGTGTAATAAATAGAGTATCTCTATCTAGAACGTTCTAGAAACTATACACTCACGTCTCCATCAATGGAAATCATGCGCCTTGAGGGACGCAATCGATAAAAACCTCGCAAAATTAATTACACAAATTTTTTTTTTTCCAACTATATAACCAAAAGAAAACTCAGAAGAATACTGTAAGCCTTCGTCAAGTTACTTTTAAATTTGTTTTAATTTGTTAATTTAAGTTAAGATAAAAGTTTCACGGATAACCTAAAACTCATTATTTCCACGACTAATTTCTTTTTATACTACTCTCTTAAAAAATTTTTAAAAACTCGTAAAAGATAAGTTTCCAGAAAATTACGCTTTTACAATTTTATCTTTCGTTTCATTTTTATTTACTTTTCGTATTTTCGTAAAAAAGTTTTAACAACTCGAAAGATAACTCGTGCAATTGAAATAAACTCAAAATAATAAATCAAATCGCAACATTATTATACACAGTCACAAGTGTTCATCGGCAAAGAGAAAAATCTCTCGAGAATGAAATTCTCCTTCGAGCATAACCTAGTACACAACCTAGCACAGAATTGAGGTTAGGAGCGAGGTATCGGGCTTTTTTCCACGGGAATTTCCACGAGTCGGATCTAGCGTCACGGATCTAAGTAGAAGGCAGTCGCCTGATGCTCGTATAGACCACGATTCCCTTGATATACCTACCTAGACGAGGACGAGGCGAACGAAATTGACTGCGGCGCCGTGTGTTTCACGGTGGCTGCTCCACTCGGCTTGGCCGCACAAGTAGCTCGTTCCCTTCCCTTGTGATTTCACGGGGACGCGTCGACGAGCAGCATCGCGGTTTCAAGGTGAACCGATTAAAGCCGAGGAGATCTTTTCATCTTTTAGAGTAGATTTTATTGGAGTAGGTATCATTGAAGATTTGTGAAGGATGAGGAGGGATAAGAGTTCGGAGGAGAGGAGAGAATGCTGGTTATTGGCTTCTCGTATTTTATTGTGATCTCATTCGAAGTGATCTAATCTAAAAAATTATGAACAGGGCGTTTCTCTTCGAAATAAATTGGAATTATATTACTTTTGATATCATTTTGATGTTATTTTCGAAATATATATATATATATATTGGGAATTAAATTTGGTGAAGAGGGAGGATATTGTTCCAATACAGTTATCTTTTTATAAATAAAATTATCTTCTCTACACGAAAAAAAGTAATCGAGGAGCTTATTGCATCTATATAATCTTGTGACAGCATGATTTTTTGGATTTTTCCAGGTCATTGCAAAAATATTTTTGAAAAATGCCGATTAAAATCTTAAAAATTCATCAAAAAAGGAAAATCGTCTTTCAATCGATAAATCAACGGGTTTGGCTAAGTTAAACGAACAATAAGAACAAAAAGAGGAAATCAAAAGTTTCGTAATGAAATGAAGTTGGATACCTCCGGGTTAAAATTTTAAAAAAATTGCAGAGTTCGATGAAAATCTATTATCGAGAAAATAATACATCAAAGAACAAAGAACTTAAATAAAGAATAAGAAGAAAAAGAAAAAAAAATGTAATTTTTTTAAAATCCTGAATTAAAAAAAAAAAAAAACTGCAGAGTTACTGACCTAAGTTAATAACAGGCATAAAATAATATTACTATTATACATGGTGTTCTTTGTTCGTTTATACGTAATTGGATGATGATTCGTCGATCGCTGGTGTGTATTAATTGTCAAGAGCGAATATGTTCCGATAGGCACGCAGAAAACAAGTGGATCATGTGTCACATGACACATGAGGCTGACGTATCAGCTGAACTGGAGCAGATGAATCCGGTTGCGTTATATGCACGCTTCTATCGTTATTTACATAATTCGTAACGTTTCGGCGAGATTCATAGAATACGCACGAGGGGGTGGATCAGAATCGATCTAGAATCCGCAGAAATCGAACGACACTTCCGATAACCCTGCACGATTCTTTTAAAACAACCGATACTCGACACGTTATTCGCGATAAAAAAAAAAAAGGAACGTAAAAATAAAATGATAGGAAAATGATAGTGAAAATAAATAAATAATCGAGAGATATAAATAAATATTTTTTTCGTCGTGGATAATATAATAGAAAATTATAACGAAAACATCGAATAAATTTAAAATTTCTCAAAATTCAGTATCGAAAAAATTAACAAAATAATTCGAGAGATTCAATTATCCGAAATTGCTGGCGAAAAAAAAAATTAATCAGAAAAGAAGATAACGATTCTTTCTCTCTCTTTTTCTCCGTCTTAAAAAATTCACGTGCCCTCTTCCAATCAACCACAAAAGGAAGCCCCCAAACCCCCACCGTATTCACCAATTCTAAATAATTTCCACAAACGATCCTCAGAGTCGATCGGGTTTTCAAAGACCGGCGAACAGTCAGCGGTGGACTCGATAAAGAAATTCGTACCGTCTCGTTCATTTCAAACGGAGAAACAACTCCGGTTAAAGAATACCCGACCCGCATACGAAATATTCCCGCGGGGTACGAAGCGGTCGACCGTTCGATTGCGACCCGGTGAAATGGGTTAAACGTGGCACGATAAATAGCCTCCAATTGATTTCGCATTGTAACCTCGCGGAAACGAGGATAGGACGCTCTCCCTGGTACGCAGCTATTTGGAGTGGAATATTTCCTAATTCCTATTTTTCGAAAATCAACCGAACGAGACAATGGAGAAGAGGAGTCGTGACCCGGTCGACGTTGTGTAACCCACACGACTCGAATTCAAATCGTTTTTCGAAGCATTGCGAAATATAGCATGTTCGATGGCGTTAACGAAGAAATTGTTCTCGTTTTCCTGTCGAGGAAGCTTTTTCTCCCTCTCCCTCCCCTAACGATCGATTGAGATTGAAATTCTTTTTAGGGGAATAAAAGTAACCATAACGTGAAGAAAGGATGGAAAAATCTCTGACTCGGAATGGGAAAGTGGGTTAAGTTGGGAAAAGCGATTTTTCAAAAGAGATATAAAATTTTTTTTCCTGGATATAAGATCTTTTCTTCCATTTTCCTCTCTCTCTCTCTTTCTCTTTTGATTCTTTTATGCTCGGTTCCGATGTTCTTTCGCGAGAGATGAACTTTTTTACGAGAATTTTTTTTTGATCTTGAATGATCGTCTTGACTTAGCTCTCTGCTGATTCATTGGATTAAAGTTTTTAATTCTACTTATACCGTTACGATTTCATCTTCCCACATTTGCAAATTCATGAACTCGATAACAGTGTCTCTTTTTTCACTTTCTTTTCTGTCTTCTTATAACATTATATTTCGTTAAAGATATCATTAACTTTGTAACATCTCTTTTTAATATCTGATTCGAAAGATTTTTTTTTTATGCTTTTATGCGAAAAGTTTGGGCCTTTAAATTTTATTTTTCGATTCTAATGTTGCCTTTAAAAATCTAGCTTTTATTCCGTTTGAAAATATAATAAATGATAATTCCCTCAAATTCCAAACAAAATACGATCTATCATATGTACTCAGCTACACAAAATTTTAAACAAACAAGTTCGCATCGTAGCCTTCCTCTTCTCAAACACGAAGATCCGAGTAATACCGAGTGCTCACGTGTTTCCAGTAAAATCACTGATCACGTTATATCACAAACATTGAACGATCGATTTAGACGGAATTATGCGTGATTATTATCAAATTCATACGTTCATACAATATGCAAATACATGTGTTTTTCAAGTTTCCACAAACACGAGGCCTAACGTGTCATCACGATAAACAATAGAGCAAGAAGATAAGAAAAAAGCTTTTAACCAGTGACTTACCGCCACTAGTCCCTTCCACTTACCTATCCCTCCCTTCTCACGTTTCGAGGAAGATAGTCAGACGAGTCGATGCTCGTCGCTCTATCGCCGCGAATACCTCCATCTCTCTCCATGTGCCGAACATAATAACGTGAAGTGGTTTACGGATTGCGTTCAGTCACAGTACGCGCCGTCTTCCGATCGCATCGATCTCCCATCGTACATATATATATATATATACACATATATGTATATACACACCCGGTGAAAATAAACACGCATCGAAACTTCGAAGCGTTGGAAAAAGAAAAATCTAACGTCTCTCGTAACGTCGCGACCATCGTTCGCCAACAGGGACGCACAAAACGCGCGCTCGAAATACGAATCGAGGCACGCGTGCGAAAGCAATCGCGAACGTCTGTCTATTTGCACAGAGACCGAAAGGATAGAAAGTAGCGAAACGCGACATCTGTAAACATAGATCGACTAACCTCTTACTCGTGGTCGTTCCGCGGTTAGATTCAAACACGAGGCCGTTAAGGATAAACGAGTACCACGTCGGTAACATCGTTACGCTCTTGTTTTCCGAAAGCAGACAGTACTCGAGGGTGAAGGAAGAGACGGAATCCCAAGAGAGCCCGGGATGACGATCAAACCGTCGTCCATGGTGACCGACTATCTGGTCTTCGTCGGTTGCATCGTTGCCTCGTTCGTGATACCGTTATGGGGGAAGTTTCGCGGCAGGCGGAAGGAGACGACCAAGGCCGATTACGTGTTCGCAACGGGTACCGTATCTATGGGCGCCATGATGCTGTCAATCGCGCGTGGCACGCTTGGCGTCAGATCCTTTCTAGGTTATCCGTCGGAGCTGTACTATAGAGGGAGCGCCATGTGGGAGGTCATCTACGGTATGATGCTCGCGTATCCCATCGTGTGCTTCATCTTCGTCCCGGTTTACTACAGCCTCGGGATCACGTCCGTCTATCAGTATCTAGATATGAGGTAATTATCTACGAGAGTCGTGTTTCCATCGGACCCGCGATCATCATTTCGCGGGAATAACGTTGAGAATAACGCTCGCGCGGGAATTGGATCCGCATCCTTGAAAATTCGCTC
>NW_006263353.1:3283984-3288108 GCF_000469605.1 Apis dorsata | reverse complement strand
TTTTTTTTTTTCTTTTTTTTTTTTTTTTTTTTAAATATATATAGGGCGTTTCATCGTTGAAATTAAATTAAATTGTACTTCCATCTTTGAAACTTTCTATATTTTAGGATTTATTCTTTGATAAAATAGAATAATTATTATTTAATGATTAACTATATATATAGGTATAACTATTCAAAGAAAGAAACTTGATCTTCCATACTTACAAAAAATTACTCAACGTTTTCAGTATAATGAACAATTTCGAAATTATTTCGGCCATTATTTCAATTATTTCTAATCTCTGATGAAATACCCTATACATTGAGAGGAAAATTGCCGCCAACCGGAAGTTTTTTTTAAACACATCACGTTTTTTTTTTTTTGTATGAACACAACAATTAAGTAATGGAAGGCACAATGTAAAGTTAATAGACTAGATCATTCGAGATATCTTCCCAGAAATAATTCGCCTCGAAATCACGCGGACACACGTGACGGATCACGGGGAAAATTTGAATTCACCTTGTACACGATATGCTCTCTCGAGCAGCTCGATATCGTCGTTTGCTTGCCTGGAACCAGGCTATTTTACATTTTCAATTTACGTGGTACCAGCCACCGTATAAATCCGCCTCCTATTTTTTTCTTTCTTTTTTTTTTTTTTTTTTTTTTTTTTTTTTTTTTTTTTTTTCCTTTTTTTTCCTCTCGCTAAAAATTCTTATCCGTCTAGATAGACTTTCTCTCGGATGGAAAACGATTGTTTCGAAAAAGTTTTTAGAGTTGAATTTTTTCCCATGAACCTTGAGACGATATTCCCGCTTAACGATTATGTCCGGCTGTAATATACAAGCGGAGAATAGACCTCTCGTAATTATGCTAATTTCCCAGGTTCAAGTCGAAGCTAGTCAGATGCCTCGCAAGCTTCTCCTACGTGATACGAAGCCTGCTGAACTTGGCCGTCACGATATTCACGCCTTGCGTAGCTCTTAAGGCTGTGATTGGCTTGCCTTACTGGGCCAGTATAGTCGGTATTACATCTATATCTGTCGTCTTTTCAATTATGGTGAGTGTAATTTTACGTTCAACGGTAATGTAATTTGTGAATGTAATTTGAAAAGAAAATTATCGAGAATTGCTTGCTCTTGAAATGAACGCGATATTGGATTATTTCTAATGTAACTTTTAATGGAAAATTGTTATTTTTTTTTTTTTTTTCTAAGTAATTCTTGAAAATTTTTTTTCTCGAATGTATACACAGTCCAACAGTGTAATTTTCAATTTAAAGATGTGAATATAACTTGAGACAATTACTCCCGGATAATTAATTTCGATGCATTAGCGAGAAATAATTTTTTAAAGCAAACTCTAGAGAGTTTTATTCTCAAATGTATTCACGGTTTAACCTGATTTCTTATATCAATTTTTGGGACAAAAAAAAAAATGTTGAAACTCGCTAATCGTATTTATTTAGAATCGGAAATAATCGTGAAATCGAAAGTTAGTCTAAATCAATTGATTAATACATTTAATGCGGATGACGTGAACGTACGCGTCATGGGAATTTCCATGGCAGGTGATCGCGTCACGAACTGAAAAAAATTTTTTTTTCAGAATATAGACGTGCAAATAAATAAAAAAATTAACAGTTCATTTTTCTCGGTGGTATTGAAAGGTTAATAAGACCGTGAAATTTTCTTAATATTTAAACGCTAAATATTTAGAGAGAAATTTATCTACCAAATCTATAGATATTTATACACTTATGGAAATCTTACGAAGCAAACATCGTAAAATTTAATCTTAATTCCATTTTGTATTTTAAACTTTTTTTTCCTTTATTATTAAAATGCGAATAAACACGAGCATTAATCTATAGCGTCGAACTTGTTATGCTAAAAAAAAAGTAATGAATAATTTATATGTTCGAGTTTATAAAAATTCAGCAAAAAATCAGCTCGAACTCGCTTCGTAATCATAATATAATATACTTATTTGATGCTATTTTAAATACACATTTTAGAAAAACATCTATCAATATGGATACTCGTCCACTGCGATTAATAGAACGAGAGAGAGAGAGAGAGAAAAAAAAACAAACAAAATTTTCTCAAATTCAAATTTCGAAGAAATTCTCTTAATTTTTATTTTTACATTCTAGATCTCGATCCAAATATTTCACGAAGCTAACGATATTGCCTCCGGATCATAAATATTCATTCGAGAAAAGTTCATCGACCATCGACGATTCCACGCGATTTACACAGCAACGACAAAAGAAAGGAGAAGAAAGCCAAGAGGGCGATGATTTTTCGCGCTGATTCATTTAAAATCCTTACTATAGCCGCCGCATTTTCGCCCCATCAATTATTCTGTATCCGAGAGGGGTTGGCCGTTCGAAAGGGCATTTCCTCCCATCGAAAGCATCGTAAATACAACACGCGTGATCGTAAAATTCCCGTGGAACAACGCAGGAGGCAAGGGAACCACGCGAAAATGTCCATTTTATACTCGCCTTTCCCGTGCGTCGTACACGTGAATTCATTTCCGTGTCGTCCAATAATTTTCAATTCGTTTGAAATATTCCCTTGCATATTCCCGCGTCCAAACGCGCGATTTTCGCTTTTTCGTCCGTCGGATTAAATATCCATCTTTCTCTCTCTCTCTCTTTCTGTCTGTGTTTGCAATTTTTTTCTTTTTTTCTTTTTTTTTTTCGTAGCTCGCGAATTTATGGTGATGGTAAAGAAAATATTAAAAAAAACGCGGTGCTTTGCAATTAGAGAAATTTGTATTCGTAGCGATTCAATACAGGAATTGAATGTGTTATTGTGTGCGTCGTTGCGAATATATTTGAAAATAAGAGAAATTGTTTTTTTCGAAAATCGTTATTTTTCTCTCAAGTGGATTGCGTTAAGAATGAAAGTTGCTATTAAAAGATGATAAAGAGGGAGAGAAAGGTGATAAAGATGAAAAAATGATAAAGAGTGGTAGAAAGGAATTACATCTCTTAATATTGAGAATTAATCTCTAAAATTTGAATCAGATCACAAAAATTAGTTATCGTTCAATTAAAATTTAAATTATCCCATAGAAATTTTAAAAGGGGTATAAAAAGTTAAACCACTTCAAAAATTTTAAAAACAATTCCCAAAAAATTCTGAAAAAAAAATTATCGCTTTAAAATTTTGAGTAAAAAAACTCATGAATTTCATGTTTGCATTCGCAGGGAGGACTGAAAGCGGCCATCCTCTCAGACGTTATACAAGGTTTGACCATGATCGGTGTCTCGCTCGTGATAATCGTGAGAGGCTCCGCTGATATCGGCCCCAGTCAAATTTTAAACGTGACATACGAACGTGGCCGATTGGATTTTTTCGAGTAAGTGTAAACATTGGTCGAAGCTAAATGCTTGGATTAGAGTGACGTGGAATCCTCATAACACGTTTAGATTGGATATCGATAATCTTTATTGGCTTAATCGAGACATTGATCCAAGTTTCACGTGAAATCTAGGCGAGATTTTAAATCTGAGTTAAATGAAAGTGTTCACGTGTTATTATATCATTAATATTTATCTCGATCCTACTATTTTTTATTATTTTATATATCCTAATATTATTATATTTTCTTATTTATAATATATTCTTATTTATCATTTCAAAATATTTGAGATAATTAAAAAAGTTTAATAATTTTCTTCGTCATTCACGTTTAAATAAATATATACAGATTGTTTACAAAGAATAATGGCGAAAATGCAAATAGAAAAATGTTTGTTTTCTAATTCAATTCAATTTCTAACAAATAGCATTAATATCATAAAAATTTCTCCTATCCTATTTGTGCATATAACATTACAGAAATATTTGTATATCTTTAAATACAAAGATTTTTCTTATTTTTAATCTTTCCACTGTATATAGATTCTTTTAATTTCCATTTAAAAGATAAAAATAATTTGCATCCTGAAAGAAACTATTATATAGAAAACTTTAATTAAGAAAGGGGAAAATAATTCTGAACAATCGATTTCAAATGCACGCAGAACAAAATTACCGGATACTCATCGCGTAGCTTCCAATTCAATACACTTGTGCCACGAGACGATACAAAGTAGAAAGAACAAAGTAAAACCTTCGATTTAA
>NW_006263353.1:3279366-3283729 GCF_000469605.1 Apis dorsata | reverse complement strand
TTAAAAAAAAAAAAAAAAAAAAACATTTCCCAAGCATTTTCATTAATTTCGTAAAATTTTGAAAAACAAGAAGATTATAGATCAATTCCTCGCAAATTAATCGAACCGATCTCTGGTTTCAGCATGAATTTCGATCCCACACTTAGAGTGACGACTCTGTCGGCAACTCTGGGTCAATTATTCATGAGCCTGTCCATCTTCGGTTGTCAGCAAAACTTCGTGCAGAGATATTGTAGCATGACTAGCGAGAGGAAAGTGATCAAGTGAGTATATAATTTCTTTTATCAAATCTTCCTAAATCAAATTGAAAATTTAATAATAAATGAAACTGCAAAATCGATTTCACCCGGTTGGATATAAGATGGAATTATTAATGGAAATGGTTGATATGGGTATACGTACGTACGATGATGTTTCTATCTCGATAAAAATCAAATTAATTTCGCGGGTAAACCACCCGTATATTTCTCGTAATTGTGAGAACATTGAAAAATTGGAAACCCGTCATTTTGACGTATTTCGTACTTTTATTGTTAACCGTGTTACCTCGCATTTTCGTAATAATTTAGCGAGGAATAAATTACACGGCTCGCGGCCGTATCTCGCGGTGAATTTTCGAAATTCCTCGAACCATTGATTCCCCGAAATCTATCTATGGTGTTTCGGCCGAGAGAAAGAAAAAGAGAAAAATATTAGACGGTATATTCGAGAAGTTTGCGGAATACAGAAATCGCTTGTGTACGCTATGACTTCGAGGCATGCACGATATTAGCATTTTACGCGGCTGATATGTAAATAAGTATTGTGTAGATAACATTACGTGTTACGAGATTCGATATATTTAAACGTAGAAGTGATTTTTCAATAAGCGATTTGTGTATTAAAAATTCGATAGGAAAGAGTTTGGATAGATATTTTAAAATCTTGAGAAACAATGATTCTCGATCTTTTCATATAATGAGTAATTATTTTTCTTCTTTTCTACATATGAATTTTGATTATACACTAAAAAGATTGCCTTTCCTTTACAATTCAATTATAAATAAAAAAAAATGATACCAGTATTTTTAATAAAGTTTTCTGAAATGATAGTTTGTAATCCTTTATTCAAACGAAAATAAATTTTTGGACGAAAAAATTTTTCTAGAAAACCGAAAAAAATATTTTGCTGAACTTCGTTGACCTAGATTGCTTGCGATATCATTAAAAAAAAAAAAAATGATCGAGATAAGAATTAATTGGATTAATTTCTTACGGCCGCCATTGTTGCCGCCATTGTTGACCCCTTAGAGCGGCTTTCCGCCAAGCAATCGGAACTATCATCGACCACATCTCTTTACGAAGCGTGAAGGAAGAATATGTCTTGTATCCCAGAAATAAAGTAAGAGGGGTGTGAGTTGAAAGTTTGCGGATCACTTAGTCGACGTGTACACGAAATCGACTGTTTTCCCTCGAGCTAGAAAGACGAAAGGAGGGAAATCCTTCCGGGAATGATCTCAAAGAAACTCTGTCCGATTGATCGTGTCTACTTTTTCTTTCCGCTTTTTACTCGCTCCTTTTATTTCTTTTCCTCCGAATTGAGACAATTGGCGGGATCACAGTGATATTGATCAATGTACAAAACATTTTAGAGAAATTAATTATACGAAGTTTTTATACGAAGCTTGAAATAACTTTCCTTGTTTTATATTCTCTTATTTTAATAGATTTTAAATTGGAATAGTAACAGTGAATTTCATGATTCTCAATCTTCCAATTGAGATACTCGTTAATTAAATCCATTTCTTGAAAAATGTATATTGTTAAGTGTTTAATAAAAACCAAATAATTAACTTTGATGGAATTGTGCAGTTTAGGTTATGGTGTGGTTCAATTGACGATTGGCATTTCAATTAAAAGGTCAATCACGTGCGCAATATGAATCATCATCACGCTTGCTAGAAATTATTCCTGCTTGAAGTTTATCTTACTGGATATTATTATTATTATTATTATTATTATAAGCTGACTATGAGTCGCGTGTCTTTCAGTGATAACCATTTCACTTGATTATATAAATTCTTACACTTATCTAATCTTCTTTTACTTGTGATTGATCGGTCTTTATCCTTGTTTATCAAAATTAAGAAAAAAATAAATAAATAAATAACGTTCCATTCGATTATCGATTTCTCCTCGCATTTTATCGAAACAAGTTAAGTGAATTTTAATGACGTGTCTTACAATTAACGACATGACATTTAAATACGCGAAACGTATTTTTCATTTTTCGTTCAGAACCATTGGAACAGTTGGAAAAATATTAAATAGTATCGAGACGTTCGTCGTTTAAAAAAAACCACATCTCGCTCCCCTTTCATAACTCACATGACGCAATAACTCCGTTTTTCATGGACGATGAACACCTACGATGAAAAGCAGACTGAAAGTAATTTGCGAACTTCTTTTCGTCCTTCCATGAGGATAAAAGTTAAATCTTTGAATGATTCGAAACGAAGAAACCATACATCCGGTCGATTCCATTAAGATTTAAAAAAAAAAAAAATTCATTCATTCAAAACGTGAAAAGATTGACGTACGAATTCGAGAAATATCCATATTTTATTTATTCAGCTTTTGAAATTCGAAATTATTAGTCAGAAATCGCGGGAGATACGAAACTCTTTCGCGAAAAAATAATAACTCAGCCATTTTAAAAGGATTTAGACAAATAAAATATGGATAATTCTCCGCAGAAAAAATATCACTTCAAATTTTACGAGTTTAATATTCATAAAGTACCGAACAAAAATATACGTATACTCTGCTAGTGACGTTCTTCGTAAATCTCTATTCTGAGAATTTTTTCCTCCAACATTTTGTCAAAATGTAATTCTAGAGTCTAAAATTATTTAATAAAGGGCTAATTTTTAGAGAAACTAAATATCACTACAGATAGATACTATTTTATAAAAGAAATAGAGTTTTGAAATAATATTTACATAATGAAATATAATATTTCAAATGTGCATAAATTGTATATCCTATTTTCGAAACCAAATGTAAATAGGAAATAATATTTTACTTAAACGTAAAATAATATTTGATTTAAGCATTAGATATAATAATATTTTGTAAATTCTAAATTTATGCAAAATATATAAATTTTTAGAATTTTATCTCGAAATATTTCAATCTATTTTGCATTACAAATAATATCGTACAGTTTAATATTTTACACTTGAATTCTAAAATTATATTTTCGATAAAAAATTAGAGGGAAAAATCCTACGTTGCAAAGAAAAAAATTACAGCAATGCCAATACTTTTGTCCGGCTCTGTATACTCGTCTCTTCGCATTTTACGAATGAAATCTCCAATTAAATCTTGTACAACCAGAGATTCGAGCGCGAAAAGATCTCGTTTGAGGTTTAAACGAGTCGGACACGCGAAAACCTTTGGTCCCTCGCGTGTCATTGTTTCTAGATAGAGAGAGAGAGAAAAAAAAAAAAAATACGAAATACAAATTAACAATCGATTCCAAAGGCAATTTATCCCTTTCGGGATAACGTAACACATCGACGAGGACAGGACCGTTTTATTAGTGCATAAATTCGAACAAACGAAGTGTCGGTACGGTCGCGATAAAAACCTCGGCCCGAAATGGATTTTTATTAGAATATAATCGCAGTCATGGCTGCGTTCTCCACTCTCGCGATAAAAATGTTTCATCGTATGGATTTTTATTAGGGTATATAACAGCGCGGGCAAAACTACCGACGATTTGTCGTTTTATTACACATTTTCGAGGGCCGTTGATAAAGTTCCCATAGAGAATGGAAAAAAGAAAGAAAAAAAAAATTGCTGCTTACTTACGGAAAAATTCGAACGAAATTTTAAGATAATCGTTCGAAATTGTTTTAAAAATTTACGATATATTCTGTATCTTTCCCTCTCTCTCGGCATTCGATTGAAATTCTATGGAAAATGGAACTGTCGTGGGATTAAGAGAGTTTCAAAGTGTCCTAAAAAGTTTCGCGAATTCACTCCGTCTCTTTAACTCGGCTGAACAGATTTCCACGCGGTCCATCTTTGGCCGAAATACCTTCCGATTCGCGAAATTCCGCACTACCCTTTACCACATAATCAATGAGTCTTTCGGCTGGCACCCACGGTAGGGTCAAATGGCAGCAGGCCAAACTTTTAACGTTAGATACTCCCTCCTCTGGCTAAGGTGCTCAACGTTATCGAGTCGACCTCGCGTGTATCTAAGAACGACATACGTTGTTAAGATCGAGCAGCGAGAATAGAGACTAATANGAGTTTAAGTGTATATTTCGTATTTCAATGAAAAAAGAAAAAATATAATATGCATGTTCCAGGA
>NW_006263353.1:3268551-3279274 GCF_000469605.1 Apis dorsata | reverse complement strand
CTATGTTGGCCAACATCCCTATAATCTTCGTCCTGTTCTCCCTCTCCTGGGTGGTTGGAATGGTAATCTTCGCCAACTACGCGGACTGCGACCCCCTGTCGCTGGGATACATCTCAAAATTCGACGAGATCGTGCCGTTCTACGTGGAAGATAAATTCCTCAACTTTCCAGGCTTATTGGGCCTCGTAATGGCTACCTTGTTCAACAGCGCCCTCACCATGGCTATGTCTAATCTGAACTCTCTCGCCACGGTCACGTTCGAGGACTTCTTCGGTCAAATACCCTCGATGAAGAACTTGAAAGATAAGCAACAGTTGCACCTGATCAAGCTGATCAGCGTTATCTACGGCATACTGATAATAGGAGTGAGCTTCCTCATCGCAATGCTATCGGGAGTGATCGAGTCGTCCATGCTGATGACGTCGGCCACCTCCGGCCCCCTGCTCGGCGTTTTTCTACTGGCCATGCTCGTTCCCTGCGCCAACTGGAAGGGTGCCGCGGCCGGGATGATCTTCAGCCACGTGACCACTTTATGGATCACGTTCGGCCACCTGACGGTCAGCAACAACGTGGAAACGTTACCTCTGTCAACCGAGAAATGTCAGAACGACACGTTCTCCCCTTGGATCACCAAGCCAGCTAGCATACCTTATCTCACGGCCAATAACTCGTACGAAAATGGACCGTTGCTTAGGAACGGAACTGACGAGGAAATGGCGGGTATAGACCCTATCGAGTTCTTGTACAGCATCACGTATATGTATTACGCGTTCATAGGAAGCATGTCGACGGTGATCGTCGGTGTTATCGTGAGCTTGGTGACAGCCGACCCGAAAGGAGACATGTACGAGGAGCATCTCCTTCACCCTCTCGCGGTGAAGATCTCCAGATTCTTCCCGGGAAGGCGGAGATTATACGCGAGCAGCACGCGGTTGCAGAACGAGCAGAACGGGGCGAACGCGACTTCCTCGTCCTCGGTGACCTCGATCGCGAATGGCGCGGAAAAGACTGCCACTCTTCAGGGGGTCGTCGATGATGGCGGGAACCTTCATATCGACGTCGGTTACATAGAGAAGCTGAACGCCCTTAAGAACGTCTCGCTCGACGTGACCAACGAGGTCAACAAAGGGACGAGGCTTTGAGGAGTCTCGAAGATTTGTCCGAGAACCGAGGCTGATTCCAAAATATTTCATCCGAGTGTCCAACGTTAACTAACTTATCTGGGTGATATTCTTTCTTTTTTAATTTCGAGGTCCTATGTTGGTAGTATTACAGGCGATGATGCTGAAATGTAATCTTTTTAGTAATAGTTTTCATCGATTTCGTATAGAAGTTTTCACGTATATCTTTAATTTTTGTATTCAGAATTGGCGAGCGAGCGATTTTACAGGGTAGACGGTAGTACAAAGTCGTAGGCTTCGCTGAGCCACGCGTTGAGACGCATACGTGTGATTACTTGGCCTACCGTACACGCGTATACTTAATCAGAGTAATTATGTTAAGTAGAGATTCCAAGAAGAATGAGTGTCTCGGTATCGAGAACTGAAATCCGGTTCATGCGAACGAGTCAGCTTTCTGTAATTGCAGATTAAAAACGATGGCATTTATCAGTGCACGTAGAACTGCAGCTACTTTGTTGATTCGATTGTCTCATCGTGTCTCATCATGTCTCTCCTTATCTTAGAGATTATCTTGATCGTTTCACATTGTTTTTCGACTGACGAGTTTCACTTTGATTCACGCGAACGTACATTTAAGATAGTTCCATGTAAAAATATATATATGTATGTATGTATGTAATACTTCGTGGAAACAGCCAGTCATTTGCGAATTTCGATTCGCAAATTTGCCACAAGAACTCTGTACGTTATACGTACACACGCATGTAATACTCATTGTCTCAAGTCAGGAACGGAATCGTGGATTGTTTGTGATATTCGTTTAGAGAGTTCGATTATATTTGGACGAAAATTTAAGATCAAGTAATCAAGATTTTAAAAGAATTTAAACAAATTTTGATTCAATCTGTAAATACCGCGATGAATATCTTTTTGTACATATCAATTTTCATTTTTGTTTTAATTTTTATTTTTAAATTTTCTATTCCTATTTCGTCAAAATATATTATGTAACAATAATACGAGAAACGTTCCTTATTTGCGCTTGATTATAGACGAGGGAAAGTGATCTTTGACATTTGATATAGAAACGCTTTCACCGGTGGCTTTCGTCTCTCCGATTCCGCTCCTGCATTAGTTTGTAACGAAAGTATTGAATCGTGATAAGATTGTGAGATATCAAGCGGATGTTAATGCGTCCGTTGCGCAAGATTTCTTAAAGGTATGAGTTTACGTTTTGCGACAAGTATGATTCACTATGCAAATGAAAGAGGCGTGTGATGACAGAGCGCGAGTACTATTCGCGTAAATTGTACATTGAGTGTGCCTCCGTTACTCGCGGAGCTTCGTCTCTACGTTATTGTAAGTTTTATATGTCATAGATTACGTTATTTTTGTAACATATAGATATAACAAATATAATTGCGTTAGATATATGTATATCAAGTATCGAATAGATCTGTACGAAATATTGTGAATATTTATTTTTTTTTCTTCTCTTTTTTTCTTTTTTTTTTTTTTTTTGCACAAATATATCGCGTTTTTTAAGTGTTGTGTTGAAAATTGACGTTTCATTTTTTCAGCCATTACTCTGTTAGTTATATCAATTCATCGAAATTTTTTAAATTGCGCGCGTTCTGTCCGAATTTTTCCTCTAGTTTAATCGATAATATCGTTCCACTCGGTCGATAACCCATGGTTCAGGAACGATGCCCTCAATCAGTCAGCGAAATCATTCCCAGTTCCGATTATAGAGGAAAGATCTATCATTTTGCAAAATAAAAATCTGTAGCAATACGTACATTCATCAATCAGAAATTCACATGTCTCGACGTGTAATCGCGTTCGACATTAATCGATGATGTCAATCGATCGATTAGATAACGTTATTACCTGTCGTTTAAATTGCTTCAATGTTTCCTTCAACACTTTTCGAATCGCGTTTCAATGCAAAAATGAAACGTGGATTCATATCAAAAATCGTTTTGGATTAAAAATGAATCATATAGAGAGAAAGAGAGAGAAAGAGGATAAAAAATCGAACGACTTCATCGTTAAACTTTTAGGAAATTTCGCGTTACAAAATCTATAGACCGTGTCACTTTCAACAAATGTAAATTTGCAAATTTATGAGAAACCAGAGCCAAGAGAATGGCCATAGAATCTCTTCGTAAAGATTGGAGAATATAATCGAAATTGGATGCCTTAAAATTTTACTATAATTCCTGTCTATATATAATATAAAAGTTAAATCACGTCATACGAAAGTTAGATCGTATGAATACGGTATAAAGTGATGCTATAGAAAATGTGATTCGAAGAGTTACGTTTTCTAAAGCAATGTTTCCCGATTCTTTTTTGAGTCATGACCCTATTTCGTAATAGCAATTTTCTTTCATCCTGACTATTGCATAAAAAGAATATTTTTCGTAAAGTAAAGTGAATATAATATTTTTTAGAGAATGAATCAAAACTTGGAAAAAAAACGTATTAAAAATCTGTTATAACAAAAATAATATAACCTATTTAATATATAATTTTTCTTAAATCTTAAATTTAGGTTAAAAACCGATTTACATCTTATTTAATTAAAATGATTTCGTAAATGTAATAAATATGATAATTGTAATAAAACAAAACAATAAACAAATTCTTATTGTAATAAAACAAGAATTTCATTTCTGATTATAATATACTATGAATGTTTATGCATTTAAAAGAAATTTAAATATATAAAATAAAAAAACTTATTATTTTTTATTGTTAATTATTGTAAATTATTATTAATTTTTTATTATTTTGATGAAAATACAAATTTGCATAATCATCCACAGTCTGGTAATGATTTATATATTCCTATCTCATCTATATTAATACATACAAACAATTAATAAAAGATAAATTACTCACGTGACCATACTGATGACATTGTACACTGTTAATTAACAATCAAAATTCTCAAGATGAATCAATGAAATCCCATTTACGAAATAAAATGATCGACAAACAAGAAACACTAGAACAAAAAGAAGATGGACGCAGTGTGAGCGAGAATCGATATCCAGTGTGAAGTAGGCAGCAAAAAACGATAGTCGATTGGTCGTTGTTCTTCCTTCCTCAGTATTTCGGTCCTTTCGGTGTCTCGTGTCGTGTCGAGAGACGTCTAGGAACGTCACGATTTTCTCCACCTTCTACACGATTTTTTAATCGTGATCCACGCACAGTTTCAATCCAATCCCTTCGAGGGATTCAGTGACCAATAGAAAAATCATTATTGATTTTGAGAAGAGGATAATTTCTAGAAAGGATACGTCGCAGCTACAGTGTACATCATGGCGGTAGAATCGAGGTAAAACGCGCGAAGCGATGAAACGATGTATTGTGTAATTGTGTATAAAGGTTCATGTTTCCTTGTGGAATCGTTAGCCCGATTGACTTCGTGTAAATTCGGCGTAGTTCGGCTCATCTCGAGAAACCGCCATGTTTTACTTTTAATTTTATGAAGACGAACGTTATTTTAAATTTTTTTAATATCTTTTAGTGTTTGTTGAATATTTCTTGTGAAGAATAAATATTTTTCTGAAAGAAGTTTGGATTGATTTAAATAGATAAAGTAATGTAAGTAAATATCTTCTATTATACTTATTAACACTAAATTTATCAATTATAAGTATGTGCTTATACATCTGTATTATATATTGACAAAAGTTAAAGAATTTTATCCTATTATGAAAATAATTATATCTGATTATATATTCTCTTTGAATAAGGATTAATGTTGATATGTTAATTTTATCAAAAATACTTATATATCTTATATAATTAAAAAAACAAAAGATTTGAAACCGATTGACGCAAACTTAATAATTCTAGTATTAAATTGAATTCATTCATGAATACTAATAGATTCATATTATTTTGCTTCTTTTAAAAGTAATATTGTAAATCACTTGACAATGACTTGATACTTTTATATTATAAGGATAGTAACATAATTATTAATCATTGTTTCTTTTTGTATTCTTCTTGTTTCTTTGATTACTTTGATACTTATCAAAATATTTAGTATATATTTAGTGTATTAGGCATATTTAGTATCTTACTAAATATTCTAACTTTCTATTTTAATTAATATATTTCTTTTTTTGAAAAGTTTATATCCATCAAAAGTTATTTCCCATATATTTCTTTATAAATGTGCTCTTTTACACATTTCAATCAATATTGCAAAATATATATTAAATAAATATTATGTGAAAAATAAAATGATTATATGAATCTCAAAATAATTTCTAAGAGTTTTGCAACAAGAAATTTGCAAAAATTTTCATGGTATTCAGATAGCAATATTTGAAACTTAGCTCAAATCAAATATATCAATCAAATTTCTGCATATTTGTGCATGATAGAATTCAAGAGGCGTATTTGGTGATTGATAACGAAAAAAAAGGACCAAAAAGTTACGAGTTGTATCGCGATTTAACACGTCCGCCCCCAGGGGGGTGAACTGGTTCTCGAACTCGTGAAAAGACGCCCCTATGGCCGTGAATCCGCGAAAATAAGCCAACAGAAACTTTCTTCTTACATATAACTGCACCATGCAAGGATTCGAGTATTCCTCAGTGAAAACCCTCTCTTCGTGAAATTTCCTTCGACGGTAATACCAGTTTGAAAGCAGAGTTTCTAAACTCATTCAACTTTTCGTTAAAAAACATTCAAGGTGAGGGTGTTTAATGTTTTTGAGAAAATTGAGATTTTGTATTAGAGAAAGAAGGAAAACGATGAGAAACAAGGCAAATTTATCAGGATACGGAAAGGTTCTCAAAAGTTAGTGGAGGTTATGTGTTTCACAATAAATCACGGATTCGTGGGCGGAACCGCAGTGATTTCGAAACCACGTGAGATCTCAGAGATTCGTATCAAATTGCTTTTGGCTTTTTGGAACCCTCGTTTTTATATCGAATTCCTAGTGCAATCATTTCGAGAAATGTTTCCTTTGCTACATATAATTTATCAAAAATAACGAAACTATTTTCTTCAATAAGATATCTTTATTAAAATAATTACTTTATATTAATAAAGATCTAACTTTTGAATCATAACAAATCCTATTATATTGTAAACGACTCTAGCTCTCGAAACCAAGAAAATCGTGTTCCAGAAAATTACCAAGAGAAAAATTTCAAGAGAAAAGCTACGCCATTCTTTCTCACATCCATTTCATTTGAGATTATCCAAGATCCTAGATAAATCTCTATTCTTAAATCTAATGCTCTGGATACTTGCCACCTCGGCCTCATATTACAACTAAAACTGCCAGATTTTCTTAACTCCACGCCTAGTTACCTAAATCTTCCTGATATTCGTGTCCTGTCGATAATATCATTTTAATGTATAGCAACCAATCGAAATGCTGTTGGATAATCGATTAACGATCGGATGATAGTGATACGCGTCCCACAATGACTGTAATCGTTGGCGAATAATTATCGATGAATCGAGAATGAGCTAGGACAATTAATGGCACGATTAACAAGTGATGATGATGATTTCGTTTCAGATGGATGCCATGTCAACTGAAAATCGAGCCGAACATCTGCAGCTGCGACTACGATGGCATAATCCTGGTGTCAGGATGCGCACCGGGATACGACGAGCCCGAGCCTTTCAAAACGGTTCTGTTCAGCGCTGCCCAGATCGATTCCGCCCTGGGCGTAATCGGTGCGGTTTTGCCCATCAATTTACCCGCGAAAAGGCTCATTTACAGTCCGACCGGCCCGCTCAACATGGATTACCACGACGTGCGGAGCTTCGCCGAGGCGGCCACTAAGGGCGTAAAGAGGTACGATTCAATTAATATTATCTCTCTTCCTTCCTCCCTCCCTCTCTCTCTCCCTTTTTCTCTCATTATATATATACTAACTTTTAAAATTTTGAAATTATTTTTCCAATTGCAATTACATTTAATCGTATGCTAACTTTATTATTGATTAAGAATTAAGAAATATCGACAAATATTAATTATAATTATAATACATTTATGTTTTAGAAAATTTTAACGTAATTTTTTATTAAATTCGTGAATTTTTGAAATAGGTTTAGCGAATATAAACTAAGACGTTCAAAAACAATCACTTTTATTTAATTTTAATTTAATGTAAATGCATTTGTTTTTTAATCATGCAAGATCATAGAATCGTGTTTTCTAAAATATTTAAAAATCGTCAATAATTTTTTAAAATCATTATTATTGTTATTTAACTTCCAGTACGGAATTATATAAGCATAAATTCGTCATGTTTAATTTTTTTTGAAAATAAGATTAAGTAGTCGTAGAAGTAATGAGAGAATTCATGGTATATATTTATCATTTATTTTCCGGAAACGCAGACAAGAACACACGGATTATCTAAATCCGATCGCCACGTAATTACGTATTAATTGCACTGTAATAATAATTAAAGATATTAAAATACAGGTTCATTTGACGGATTACTTTTGTTGAATAACAAAGATTTCGCGCTGGATAACTCGGTTAACTTCATCTTCTCTTTGAATACGAGTATTCAAATGTTTTTCGTGACAAAAAAAAAATATCATCGAGGGAAATGAAAAATTAGTCGAATCGAAACAAATCGTCGTCCGCAAATTTTCAGATTATCAAATCAATAATTCGACGATACATCCAAGTGAATTTTAATTCGAATAATTTCAAACTTCCAAATTTTAATTATCTGACTTTTTTAAAAAAAATTTCATTATTCTTGTCGTTAAATCTAAAAATCAATCTGAGTTCTCAAGTATCTGAATTCTCGAGTGATAATGTGATAATCTCGATGATAAAAATATCAAATATCTTTTACTCTCGATATTACAATCTTTAAATAACTTTGATCCTCGGTATCATTATTTTCAAGTGACTTTGATTTTCAATTTCATGACAAATACGATTGCGTGACTTCAAATTGATTTTTCCATCAATAATACAAACTTCGTCGCCCGTATTGTTTTTCAATTAATCGTGATTATCGATGACTCTGACGAATAACGCTCGATAAATCTCGCATCAAAGATATCTGAAAATTCCGCGATAATCGACGCGGTCTTTACCTCGTTAAATTCTCGCGTAAGTGAACGAGAACACGGCTCGGTTCACCTCCTATCTCCCCTATTGGAAACGTTTTTTCCTCCCCCTCCCCGCTTCGTATGATGGATGTCCTCCAAGAGGAAAGATAAATGGGTCTCTTGAATATTTATAAGAACACACACGGAATAGGTATACCCCCGAGAAAGAAGGGTTGTCCGTGTGCATGATCGGCTGAATGATTCATCGGATCTATCAGTTTTTAACGGAAGGATCGACCCTGTCTATTTATGACAACGGCACGTTTGATTCGCGAGGTGTCTCTCGCTTAATAAATACGGAATGAAGCGAAGCTGTGAGACTAGGGTAAATATTCATGATCGAGGGCCACCGCCCAAGGTAACCACCACCCCTCGATCCGCCTTTTACTGTCGCGCGCTTTTTACCGCGGAATAAACGTTCGAGGTTCGACGAACCTTTTGATAGATTTCTTTTGCTATGAACAAACAGCCCCTCTCCAATCAGAAACAATATCGTTTGTCGAATAGATATGACGAAAGAGAGAAAATAGAAAACATAGGGGAAAAATTTTGAGAATATCTTTTTTTGTATCTGACATTATTAGGATTAGAAAAATTCTCTCCAAATGTTTCACTTATCCCATTAATCTATTCTTTCATATTCATATTTCCTAATTTTTCTGCGACAACTTTATTAATAAACATTGGATAGAGGAGGGAAATGCTCTCGACGAGTAAAAGAGAGTAATATCGAACAGTCACTATCGATACATTATATCCCGAAGAGGATATATTCTCGAGGAGAGAAACTCCCGAGAGTTTCAAATTGCAATATTCGCGCGTCAAAGCGAAATGCAATAGAAGAATCGTAGCCAGCGCAAAGAGACCAAAGTAATCAAGCGTCTCCTCAGAGAGAGAGAGAGAGAGAGAAAGAGAGAAAGAGACTCCAAGACATCTAATTCTATCCATTATCCGCTCCCGTGCTTCCTTCTACAACTTCTCCATCCGATTCGAGGCGATTAATCAACCACCCCCTCCGCGGCGAAGAATCCTCAGTTTCTCACGATCCCTCTCGCGAATCGTCGTCGGTTTCCAGTGCACGCGCGAATAAAGCGAGATTCCTCGCGATCCGCACGGCCCCGCTGTCTCGAATTTCAGTTGAAAAATGAAATTCCGCGGCCCGAGATCGTCGCCAGGGGGATTCCCCGCATACGTGGCGCGGTGACAGCCGAAATACCGCGACGGAAACAGGGAGGAACAGGGTGGAGGAGCGACTTTCGACTTTTCGTCCGATATTAGTCCGCGCGATTCCTTGATTTCGCGCGACGCCTGCGGTGCAAAGCTTAAAGCCGCGCGACGTGAGGGTTTTTGGGGAAAGGAAATTGCGTTCGAGAGATGAGGCGACGCTCGCGGGGAGATGAGATATTGGTTACGTTATGCTGTCTTAAAGGGGAGAAAAGCGACCGTTTCATCTTCCGTCTCGCGCTTTTAAATTGAAAGACTCGATGCCTCGAAACCTGGATGATAAATTTTTTTTTAAGAGTAATTGTGAGTAATTTGGATTGAGGAATTATAATCTTTGGATGTAACCTTACAATTTTTAAAAATTCGACGAGTTTGTGATAAGAAGTGGATTTATTATTCCGGTCCAGATCTTCGTTACTCTTCTTAGTTCTTTAATGAGAATCGATAAAAGTCAAAAATTAATATTGATTGGTTTCTATTCGGATGAAAAGATTATTTATATGTGATATTATTTTAACTTTGATCTCTATAGATTAGTATAATTTATTTTTAATTGGATGATAAATATTAGGTTATTCTTAATAATTATATATTGTTATTGATATTAATATCGTGTTTAATTGAACGTATTAAATATATTTTGATTATTGAAAAGCATAATTGAATTTATTGCAATTAAAATCTTTGATTGATTATCTCGTTCGTTTAATTGTTATTTTTATATTTAAATTATATTTAAATTTTATATCGTAGATGTAATTTTTTCGATGGCTGCATTAATATCGCCAATAATATTTTTACGTTGAATTTTAAATATATATATATGTAAAGCGCATTTCATTACGCACAATTTGCCGTTTTATAATGAAACAATGAATAAAATTTTATTGAAATTCTATCCTCGGTTACCTTTAAATGAACGTACAACGATTATTATTTAACGTTTAGTCGCTAAATTTTAAACGATTTTTTATCAAATAAACTGGCTTCTTTTTTCCTTTTTTTTTTTATTATGCGATAAAAAAAATGCTTTGTAAAACCTGAAAAAATAATTTGATTCCAAAGAAGTTAATTCGAAAACGATCGTTTCATTATTCCCATTTCATAGAACATTGATCTCGACAATGGTACAATGGATATTCGATTCTAATTTTCTCATTTCGCGGGCAAAATTGACATTGATGTATTATTTCCCTTTTCGTATCCTGGAATGATAGAATTAATTTTACCTACGTTTGATCACCCTTTCGGCTTCC
>NW_006263353.1:3265032-3268334 GCF_000469605.1 Apis dorsata | reverse complement strand
CTCTCTCTCTCTCTCTCTCTCTCTCTCTCTCTCTCTCTCTCTCTCTCTCTCTCTCTCTTCCACAGATCGAATCTATTAAACCGAAAATTCTTGTTTGAACAGAGCGTTGAAAGCTGGTGTCAGGTGTCCACTGTTCGCACTCCTGCCGGATATCCGCTTCGAGAACGTCGAACTGGTCACTCTTCTTGGAGCCCTCGAAGGTTTCTACGTGGTGAGTATTCACTTACATTAATCCACTTGTATCGCGAAATGTCAACACTCGAAAAGTCAGAAATCAGCGAAACTCGAACCATTTGTAATTTCAAGACAAATCAAAAAATACATCTTTACAATATAGAAATGTAATATCTTACTGATTTATTCAAAATAGATGAACGTGATCAAAGGATACGTGTATTTAGTAAAAATAGTAAATTTCTATCTGGCATTTTTTTCTTTTTTTCAATATTGTAAAACAAAACAAATAACAAAATTCCAGCGTTTTCTAGCGATATCCAAAAACGTTAAATCAGATATTTTAACGAGTCTGAGACTCTTTTCAAAGAGGAGAGTCTCGTAAATAGTATTCGACTCGAAACATAGTAATTGCCGAAGAACATCCCCCAATCCGCTGAACTCAGTTTGTTCCTTGTTGGCGCAAGGGCGTACGGATGACGTTCGAAACTAAAGCAGATCGAGTCAGTCAAAGGGGGAAAGGGGGGGAGGGGAGGAAAAAGGAAACGGCGGAAACTGACTGGGGACACGACAGATCGAACAGTCGGCCGGAAGAAAGTGGAGCAGCCGAAGATTAGTAACGTCAACGTCGCTGATAAACGCGCGCCGCTCAATTGTAGGCAACACGGCTGGTTAAAGCGTTTCCCAGATAGTCGGTCGAATTGTGGTCGCTGCCGCGCCATTTAAACCAATCAAACAGAGACAACGGAGAGTGCTGGGCGGCGTGGTGACTACGTTCGGAGAATAGGAAGCCCGTGGCCTGTGTTTGAAAGGAATTCCAGACCTTGTGCCCGTGTGTTTCGGCAAACTCTGATTGGCTTGCTCGACCCAAATCCACTCGTCGGCCGAAATGATCGAATGAATTTCGCCCCGAAATCCTCGTCGTCGTCTTAATCCATAACCAACGACGTTTTGAAGCATTATTATATGTATATATAGATCGACAATCGGCGAGACAAGGTGACAGTCTTTGAACGAAGTCGTCTTGGCCGAGACTTGCTTCGTTAACTTCTGGATAAACGATGAATTTGGCCAGGATAGGGCCAAGTGAACGTTCTAGATTACCTCGTTATCCCCTCGATGGTCCACGTTAATTACTCGCTGGAAAGCAATTTCACTGAAAAGTTTCGTCTCTGATTTATTTACGACCACCGAGCCGTCGTGGTCCGTGGAAAATCAATTGGCCGGTCAAGGTCAGGCGCTTCCTCCACCCCTTTCGGCACTCCTTGACGCGCGCGACTCTCATATTCCTTACTATCGATGATTTTTTTTATTATCATGCATGTATGCGAATAAAAATAAGTATGAGTCATCGTTGAAGGATTCTGTTATTCCACGAGTGTACGCTTTTTCGATTTATTGCAGAAGAAAGTGCAGTATTGGTTGGATATTTTAAAATTTAGAAGGAAACATTGATTTGAATTCGATTAGAAAATCTATGATCGGATCTTAGGCATCAGAAGTGATTCGAGAGTATCGCAAAGATATTTCGACAAAGGTAGGGTGCATGATGTCGATAAGACAGGTCGCTGTCCTTAATTCGATCTTTACCACGATAATCATGGGAATTCGGTTACTGGAGCGAATAAAATCGTATATAGTTCCGGTTCGTCGACATTTTGAGTAAACACCGGCGCGTGACAGGTATCAGATGCGAAACGCGCGGTCAACAGAGCTATTAAACAACATTTGTCACGCGCAGTTGCAACATTAGCTGTGGATGATGGATAAGTATATCTTACGAGTCCGCCATTGTTCATCGATATCTTCCCGAAATCGAGATCGAGATCGATTTCGGCTTCGTTCCTGTCCAACGATATGATATACCTGACAATCGGAATTACGATCGGAAACGAGGCATGTTGTGTCGTAGTAGGATTGCCTGTTTGACATTGGTCAATCGTATCTGCATGGTATCTTGCCTGCGAAATTATCGATAACGCCACACAGGAGACAAGATTAATTAGCACGAAAGGCTGATAGTGGTGACATTTAGGTTAACGTGCCGCTTTGTTGTCATCTGAAAATTACGTATACGAATTTTATTTCTTTCGCGTGAATATTATAGACGTTTTATTAAAATTTGAATCGATATAATTCAAGATAGTAGTAACTTTCGAGAAATGAGTGAACGATCATCAGAAGCGCAGAATCTTGTGCTTTGAAAACACTTGTTCGTTTATCTCGATAGCACTTTCTGTTCCTGAGATATCGTCGTGTAAAGGAAAGGGTTAATTTTTGATCCTATACCATTCTCCATTCTTGTCGCTCACATAGATCTCAATCTTCTCATTAAGATCTATCTCAAACTTTATTCCTAGGAAGAGTGTATGCATTTCCAAGAAATAACGTAAGTCACTAAATCTCGAGTTCACTTATAACTTCCGCATCGTCTTAAATACTTTGGATAAAACTTCATGGATAAAAGAAGAGTAATTTTCTCTACTTTTTCAATGTATTCTAATAACATATAAACGAAATATTTCCTATATATTAATTACTATTAATAATTCATTCTTAAAAATTGAAATCTATCCATTCCTTCATTTCTCCTAAATGATTGCTATATGAATTATTTTCTGTTACTATCTCTTATCAAGAAAACCCAGTCACTTCCAAATTCCAACGTAACGAATTGGAACCAAGTCTGATCCCGAGAAGATCAACATCTTATCGATGATCCACTTCCCCGACCTCGGTTTCTCCACCCCCAGAATCTTCATCCCTTCCTCTCTCTCTCTCTCTCTCTCTCTCTCTCTCTCTCTCTCTCTCTCTCTCTCTCTCTTCCACAAAGCCTTGAACGGACAAGCGACGAGAAAAGAGAATGCAGGCTGGGAAGGGGAAAAAGGGGAGGAAACAAGTGGAATAAGGGAGGAAACGGGCTGGATGGAATCGCGCGAAAAAGCGGATGGAGGAGGCCGGGGCGTCCTGCGCTCGTTAAGGGACTACTACGGGCCGAAATGGATCCGGTAAAGCAACAAGCGAGGCACGTATCCCGGTCTCATCGTCGTGCACGGAGGAAATACCGATAAAATAATGAGAGAATGGGTAAATTCAATTCCACGAAAAACTCACTCGTTTCCAATCTA
>NW_006263353.1:3260461-3264929 GCF_000469605.1 Apis dorsata | reverse complement strand
CGTATCCGCCTCGTGCTTTAAACCGCGAATACGCGAGGGAAGGAGGGAGGGAGGGAGGGGGATCTTCTTCGCTCACGATGGTGAACAGTATAAGACGTTGTGCGGGGGAGAGGGATGAAGAGGAGTGGTCTTGCCAAGAATAGTGGATGCCTCGCGTTCCGAAATCCAGGCGGCCGGCTGGCCGACCTAATTAGCGAAATACTCGAGGCCCAGGAAGGATCTCTTCGTGTGTCTGGATCCATTGACGCGCTTTCCCTTCTTTGCGCCCTCGCTTCCTCCTCGTCGTTTAGCCAACTCCTTCCTTCGGAGGACCGGATGCGAATACGGGGCATCATTTTCCAAATACCTAAAGACGCCCTAGGAATTCCGACGCCGCTTCTTGTACCTCGTCCTCTTCTTCCGTGCCCTAAGATGCTTCTCTTCATAGTTTCATCCTTCCCTCGAGGAAACGATTAATACTCCTTTTTTTTCTTTTTTGTTTTTCGAGTGTCTAGAGAGGTCTCTTCTCTATCTTGGATATTTTGCTTGTAACTTTGTTTAGAGATTGCATTTATTTCGGTTACATTAGTGGTGAGTTTTTATTTTCTTCTCGAAGAAGAGAGTTTTTCTAGGTATAGTTGTTTTCGATGTTGTTGAAATTATTTTTCTTTCTTTTTTGATTTTTGAGGGGAAATGAAGCTTTCGTTTCCTTTTTTTTGATTACTTTTGTGGAAACATGAGACT
This sequence comes from Apis dorsata, assembly GCF_000469605.1. Classification (NCBI taxonomy): domain Eukaryota; kingdom Metazoa; phylum Arthropoda; class Insecta; order Hymenoptera; family Apidae; genus Apis; species Apis dorsata. The sequence goes on along the minus strand of NW_006263353.1, from coordinate 3,264,206 downwards.
TCTTTTGTAGTAAATTTTTTCCTTCTTTTTTCTTATTTTTTTAAAAATGGAAATTTTCTTTTCTTTTCCGTTTCTTCCATTTCTTCTTTTATCTCTTCCTTGAGTTAACTTCTATGGAATGATAAAATGGTCTTTTTTTCTAGTAATGATTGTTTTCTTCTTCTGGCATGTTTCTACTTTCTTTTATTTCTTTAGGAAAAGATACTTCTTTTCTTTTTTTTTCAATTTTGTTTTCTCTTTTCTTTATTTTCGGGAAAAGGAAGTTTTTTTTTACTTTCCTTCGAGTTCGATGTTTTATCAATGTTTCGAAGAATTTTCCAAGTTTTTTCGTCGAGAAAGAAGAAAGTGGTCAACGACGAGATTGAAATAGCTTCAGGTATTTTAACCCCGCTTCGAATATTACTCGACTTTCGGTGCTTCAGGAATTTCAGTTGCTTCGATTGAAATTATCGGGCTCTTTTAAACATTCGGAATTTCAGCCGTTATTACGCCGATATCGTTTCGACGAACTACGAAGAAAGTTCTGATTGGGGTATATATATCCCAAACTTTCCCAGGGCGCTACGAAATTTGCCCTGAGAATGATGGAATGTAATCGATCGCGAGATTCGATTATGAGATTATCTTGGTGTCATACCAGACGAATATTAATTCGAATATTAAATAACCCGTAAAGGTAAAAGTTTCGAAATTGATTTTAAATTAACTTCCTAACTATCTAGTAATAACAATTTCTTAAAAATTTAATTGAAAAAACTTCGACACATTTCAAAAGAAAAAAAATACGTACAATTTTTAATCTACAAAGCAAAATAATTTTACTTCTCTAGAATATTTAATTCATTTCGATAAAGCAATATTAAAAAGCATCATCAACCACCATAAAACGTTAAATCTTAATAATAATTTGTCAATCGATTTAATTTCTTCGACCAATTTTTTTCAATGCAAAATAAAATGAGAGAATCATCTTCGACGAGAAATAACGTAAGAAATAACGAAACGTTAACAGACAAATCTGTCTCTCGCTCTTCACCCTTGGATAACAAGTCCAACGTATTACGTCGATGTGTTACGGGGGAAGGTAGAAGGGATGTATTTAGCGGTCTAATCTGTTACATAATGTTGCCTCGATTTCGTCGCAGGGTATCGCCAACCACGTACGTATTCGTAAACTATTCACCTATTTCGAAATAATAGACAGACACGCGGCTTCGATACGAGCAGCGAATACATTAACGCGGAACTATGCCGGGCGTTCGGATAACGAAGATGAGAAACCTATCTTGCCTGAATCTGAAACTTTCTCCCAAGAAAAAAAAAGAAAGAAGCAGAAAAAGACGGGAGAAGGGAGGATTAAGGGTAATTTCGCGATTTTTTAAAGAGGAGAGAACGGTTAAGGAGGAGGGAGAAAGAGAAAAAAAGAGAAGAGGAAGTTGTCGAAGAAAAAAAGGAATGAGGACGTCCGTCGAATGAAACGTGGGTTTTTCGAAATTATGAAACGATTCACTAAGAGGATTATCTGCTTTGATATTTTTTTGAGAACAAAGCTTGGAATGAGGGGAGCCGCGTTAGAACTCGACGTGTCTATGGCGCGAGAGAACTCTCCGTTTCCTCGCCTCTTGAAATATTCCGTATAAGTTTCCGCCGGAAACTGGAGTCCTCGCTCCGTGAATTTCTTTTCCTTATTCCCTCCCCTATTCCCTTCTCACGTTTCTTTAACGCGACCGTTGACCTCTTTGATCCGTATCACGTGACTCGTAGGATCAATTTTCATTTTTTTCTTTCTTTCTTTCTTTCTTATCTTTCTTTTCATTCGAGAGAGAATTTGTGCGTTGATTGTTGGAAGATTGAGGGATTAAGATGGTCATTTTTTTCTTTCTTTCTTTCTTTCTTTTGTTCCTTATTAATGGTATATGATGAGTATCTTTTGAGAAAACCGTGTTTCAGTCACGTCAGGAGAACGTTACAACCCTTGGACATTGGTCTTGCCCTCTCGGGGTTAATTCTTTATCGATTTTTCTTCCCAGGCTTCCTTTGGAGGAAGGTCTTTGGAAGGCCTGGTTTCTTTTTATTGGTATGGATAGTACGATGAAATAGATTTTTTTTTTGTGTGTTATAATTAAAGATGAGATTTGTATAGAAATTTTCCATGAAAATAATTCCGGCAACTCCCTCGGTTGATAGATAATTAAGAGTTTTTTCAAAGTTATTGTCTTACGAGGTAATTATTGGTCAATTAAATATGTCCACGACCTATTTTTTCACTTCATTCCACTCTACAGTTTACAGTCACTGTAAAATTATAACATGGAACAGTGACTGACGTAAGTTCCAGATTGACCATCGATCCGTTCGAGTCCCTGACCTTTCCAACAAACCTGCCAATAATTCAATCAACCCCCCCTTCCATTCACCACCGACATGAATTATTAATTTTAGCAAAAAAAAGTTGAAGTTTTCGTAATAAAAACAATTCCCGTCCAATTCCAGCTTCGCAACAATTTCACAATTTAATTGCATATACTTTTTCTACGATATAATTAAACGCAATATTTACGAAATATTCTTTTTTTTTTTTTTAATGTTACATACATCTGTATCCACGAATCTTCCATTTTCTGTTCTTTCTTTCTGTCACAGCCGTTGTACGAATTCTTCTATCATTGCCAATAGTTCAATCGACAATTTCATCGCTCTTCTGTTAGCCATTAAAATAATTAAAATAAATTATTAATCGCATCAAATATTGTTTAATCAGTTTGCATAACCACGAATCCTCTCCACTGCTTCCTGTTATAGCCGCTAGAGGTGCGAGAGACGTGCCCGGATCGTTGCTACAAGGCGTGTCAACTGGGCGTCTGGAGTCCGATTTGTAGCAAGAAGCTTCAAGGTATCGTGAAGCTGGCCTCGGCGCTCGAGAGTGGAAGATACGTCGCGAGAGACATCGGTAAGTCGTCGTTCCTCGAACCAAAATCTTCCTGTCTGCTTTGTCTTCGAGCGGACTAAAAAATGTCCCCGACATCCTTTCGTTTCATTTCGTATCCGATTGCCCGTAAATCCTCGTGTATCCCTGTCTAGAAAGAAATCTTTGCTAGAGGCCATTTTTATGGAAACGCGATACTAGCGCCATGCGACAGTTAACTACTCATTATACTTACGTTTATTTCATTCATATAATTGTTATAATTAAATTATATATTATTCAGTTTAATTTCAATCGATATTTTTACATATCAATTTTTATTTTGAATTCTAAAATCTAACAAGATGTTTCAAGTACGTTGAAAATTGAGGTTATGAAAGAAATTGTAGTATATTTTAGTTAATAAATTTTTTTTTTTTTTGTGGATTCGAATGAATATTCGATGGAATTTTTGCTTATTGCATTTATCATGGACAATGTTGAAATGTCTCGCGTATGAATATTGCAGGAATTATATAAGAAAGTATTTTGCAAGGGTCCATCAACCCCGATATCTTCTCTAGGCGGAGAACGCGCGACGATTTAACCGTCCTGTTCGCGTTCCTCGCGGTCGAGAGAATGTAAATTTCAGGCCGTTCCACTTGCACGTACCCTGCAAGAATCTCGGGCGTTTAATTAAGCGAGAAAAAGTCGCGTATATATACGTCTCAACGCGACATTACGTCGGGACACGTCGTCCATGCATTTTCTCGACGAATGTTTAAAAAATTCCGAGCCTCCCTCGTGCACGATTAAAAATTATTGTATTTAATATTTCAG
>NW_006263353.1:3259658-3260257 GCF_000469605.1 Apis dorsata | reverse complement strand
TTTTGACGATTTTCAAAGGAAAAAAAAAAAAAAAAAAAGAAAGAAAAAAAAATCGGCAAGCATAAATTAAAAATTTGCTTTATACTTCGAGGCAATTTCATAATTTGCCACTTAAAAGTTCCCCCCTCCCCCCTCCAGTATTACCGGCTAAATTTTGTATTATCCAATTATGTCCTAATTTAGAAAGTGTAGAAATTTCACAAGTTTCTTCCTGAACTTTATATTTATGCAACTCTTTTCATAAGAAAGTTCTTTTATTTAAGAAGTTTAAAAAGCTAAGTCAAATTGACTAACTTCAGATTCTTTGTCTTTGCAATTATTAAAAATGTGCAAGCAAGTTTTTTTCACAAAGTTTAATATTCATTTTCATTCAAATAGAAGGATAATCGTGCACATTGAATTATTTTCATAATAATAACTTCAACTTTGGTATAACATATTTATAGACACAGTATTATAACTTTTATCTTTTATAAATCGTGATATTAATTAGAAGACAAATTTATAAATTCGATAAATTTGCACTTTTGAGAAATAATTATCGGAAACAAAAGTCCACGCAGTGATATACAGCTTTTTTTTATTCGTTTTTATTCGTC
>NW_006263353.1:3251856-3259468 GCF_000469605.1 Apis dorsata | reverse complement strand
TTTTTTTTTTTTTTTTTTTTAACTTTCCCCCTGATGGTTGGCTGAAATTTTTATCCGTCGCTTTGAACTCGTTTCAAGATACGTGCATCGTATTAATTTCTCCGTTGGAAAAAACGATGGGAACCGATGGAAGAAACGTGTCGCGTGAAAATTTTATACGAAAACTCCCGGAAATCTTCCATTCACGTATCTCTCTCGCGTCTCTGTCACGTAAAATAATATTATAGATGATAAAAAAACGCTGATCCTTTTGGCTGAAATAACATACGATGAAAATATATTCAGGAGGAAAGAATCGTTCAAAAAAAAGTAAAAAAAAAAATACAGTAATATTTTCTGATGATCTTTAACGACTGAATTATATCTTTAAAATTAAGGTTAATTTTTCTCGTTAATTTTTTTTCGTGTATTAAAATATACCAAGAAGTATTTCATTTATGCATGCCATAGATTTGAATTTAAACCGAAATTTTGTGCCTCGTTAAACTCTATTTAACCGCGTCGTTTTATCATTTTTCTTATCTCTCACTGATTCCTCTCCCCATAATATTATGCATACAGTTTGTGTTAATTTCTATAAAGTTGGATATATATACTCTTACATACAAAACTTGTGGAGCAATGATATTAATTTCGTTATATTTAACTCGATGTTTCTTCATATATTTTACTGAAAAAAGAAGACAAGAATTAAATTAAAGATCATACCCTTATTCGTGTCATTAGAAGAAAATTAAAAGTAATGTAGAACGTTTTTTTTTTTTTTTACACTTCTACTTCCACACACCGTGTACCCAATCTCTGTTTTGCCCTATTCTAATCCTTCTTTGATGAAAATCCTCCCGATACAAGTTTTGAGGCAAGAGAGATGCACAAAAATGGCGAACCGACATAAATCTCGAGAAGGTTGAGAGACAATTTAACTGTGCACTCGGTGGAGTGGCAAGAACTCATATCCTGCGTTGCTCACCCGTAAGAACGGTGAATGTCCACGTACCACTCGTAAGAACAAGTGAGCCGATGTCGCATTTTCTGGCGTGTCGTTAACTCTATTGCTGCACCGTGTGGCAACTGCAATTCACGTTTATTACATATAAATTCCATAACGGAGGATTCGCGGTTAGAAAGAAATCCAGAACAATTCCGGAAATTATTTCCATCCTTCCGCCACAGTTCCCCCAACAATTCGATCTTTCCCCCGTTAATTGTGTCGTGTTAAGTCAACACCGAATTACTGTGCCAGCAATAATTCACTCATAAGTGTTAGAAACCATTCTCGTCTCGTCGTGCAAAGTCATAGTTAACCTAAATTATTGGAGGAACGATTAATTCGTCTGTGCGAGATAACAATACAGAAACAATAGGAGTGAACGCGTTTATTAAAGTACAGAGGAGCTAGATATTGGAAAATTTTAAATGTACGACGATAATGCAAGATGATATTATCAATGATAAGAATAATAGGAATATAGAGATACATTTATTATAAAAGAAATATAATTTAATTTTTGTCAAAACGATATTAATTAAAATTTAGAAACCCTCCAACAAATTTTTCTTCGAAATTTTTTCCCTATCGCGAGATATAATAATCAAAAAAAGTGGTTAAATACGGATTTAGCCACGTAATTCCGTTGTATCTTCCTCATTCCTCGCTTATAAAACCCACACCGTTCCGAATTACCCTCGATAATACCCCTTTCACCCCGGCGAAATCTCGTTTCCTACGCTAATTTCACGTGATTTCCCCGCAGGCGGCGCAGATCCCGAAAGAATGGCGCCACCAAGGGTCGAGGAGTATCTGGCGGAGCTGTTCTGCGGCTCGAACGTGTCTATGCAAGTGGTATCCGACCAGGAGACACTCCTCCAGGAGTACCCGTTGTTCGCTTGCGTGAACCGTGCCGCCTCTATGATCCCGCGGCACGCTGGCAGGATTATTTTCCTCACCTACGAGCCACCCAATCCCGCCTGCATACTTGAAACGGTAATGTTCGTGGGCAAGGGCGTTACCTACGACACGGGAGGTGCCGATATCAAGAGTAAGGGCAACATGTTCGGGATGTCGAGGGATAAATGCGGGGCGGCGGCCTGCGCTGGATTCATGCAGGTCCCTTTTCTAATTGTTGTTTAATAATTAATAACGTTGGAGAGAGAAATGATAATGTTGAGAACAAAAATGATCGTACTGAACTTTCTACTTAATCATTTCACTTGCAGCAACTTGATTAATATATTTTTTTCTCTAGTTAATAGTTGGATCAGAATAGATATACTTCTGTCTCCATTTTTTTCTTTTGGAATCTGGAACAACCAAATGATATTTTTGTTGAAAAATAGGAAAAATTATAGATGCTGATAATGTATATTATATATTTTTTATTGTGAATTTTGTGTTCTCTCCCACAGGTGGTGAATTTGCTGCAACCACCGACAGTGAAGGCGGTGGCGGCTCTCTGCATGGTGAGGAATAGTGTCGGTGAAAATTCGTACGTCTCGGATGAAGTGATCACCGCAAAATCCGGCACGAGGGTACGTATTGGAAATACGGATGCGGAGGGCCGTTTGGTCATGGCCGATGCCCTTTGCCATATCAAAGAAATGGCACTGTGCTCGGTCAATCCGCACATTTTCACGGTCGCAACGTTGACGTACCATGCGATACTCACAGCTGGTCGAGGATACTCGGTAAGTACTCCTTTCTTTTGTCATTCAATCAAATCTTTTGCTTCCAGAGAACGTTTCCCTCCTCGTAAAATTTGTGTATTTATTTTTATATCCAAAGTGTTCTTGTTTTTTAGTCGAGCTTTTTTTCTATTTTATCTAGCTCGCGTTTAAACGAATAATTGTATACAAATAATTTTCTAATTCGCATAAATCGAAGTTTCAGAGTTTCGTTTGTCGAATGAAATTTTAGTTAGAATCCGATTAAATCTACTTATCCGAACTTCTATTATTCGAGCGAGGAGTCATAGCCTGGACGAGGGGAATTAGCGGAATCCTATTACATGAGTTCTAGTTATATTGTTTATTCTCCAATCGGATCGGATTCGATTCGATAAATATTTCTAATCGCGAATATTATCAATTTATCAACCCCGTGTGTGTCGTTTGACAATTATTCGTTTCGTTTATTAAACGAAATAATCGAATTACTCAAGATCGCCATGGACAACGCCGTGGCGCGTTTGGTGAGCAACGCGGAAAAGCTTCAAGCTTCGGGCGAGACAATGGGCGACCCGTTCGAGATATCCAGGATACGAAGGGAGGATTTCAGTTTCCACGAGGGTCGAACGGAAGGGGACGATATTCTGAATTCGGGTAAGGAGAGTTCCGGTGTGACGAACAGGGGCCATCAAGGACCGTCCGCCTTCCTGATCATGGCCTCCGGCCTGGACAAGGTACAGTGACAAGCTTTCAAAATGTGTTAAGTAGACGATTTCTTCAGTAGGAGCTGGTGGTAAATTTTAGCACGGCACTCGATCGGGGACACCTCTAAAATATTCTCACTTGAATATCGCCCCGAGCGCTGGCGATATTCCCGATCCTCCAACAGGTGCTCCAATTCTGGCATTGGCCAAACAGTTTCTCTTTCGCGACTGCGAGGAGGCCAGCTAGACGGGCCAGCTTGTCGAAATTTTATTATTTGAAATTACGTTTTCAGCTTTCCTGAGTCAGGATCCAGTCAATCATGTTTTTTTTTTAATTTTGTATTTCGTATATACGTATATAGATACAGAGGAGCAGATCTTCGATGATCAATCAAGAATTTTCAACGTCAGAATAAACGAAAGAAGAAATGTATCTAATCAATCATTCTTCTTCCCCAGATCACCGGTTTTATCCCGATCCCATGCAATGGATGATCAACTTAACCTCCCCATTTCGCAAAATTAATTTCGTAGCCGATACTGTACGTTTGACTATAGTTAAGACTACATCGCAATCGTTTTTAAATCCCGATATCCGTCAGCGAATCAGTTTTATACGCAGAGTGCACTCTTCTCCCTTTACTGGAGACAGCAAGATGAATTTTTTATGGGCATCAGTATATATCAGTTTAGCATAAGTATCGCGAGAAGGCATTAATGGGAGATTAAAAAGCTTTTCCATTACAATAACGTTTAAAAACTCATTTAGCCCCGGCCTATACTCCCCTCCGCCCGCCCTCGGTTCGACCACCCTTCCTCATCCCCTTCGTATCGATTGCAGCACGGTGCCTGTAGCTGCTCTCCTTTAAAATACACGAACATCGACATGGCCCCACATCTGAGCCTACCCCACGAGCTACCCTACAGCGGTAATCCGGTTCTTGCATTGGCCTATTGCTACTTAATCCAAGGCAAATGTCTCACTGTCCGAAACGATCTGCCGTTCGAGATGCAGTACGTTTGCGAAGTGGACTGCAAGCCTGTATGCCTTCAACCATGCCAACCCTGTCCACCTTGTACTCCGTGCGATGTGAAGATATGTGCACCTCCTAATTGTTCTTGTTGTCCTCCGTGTACTCAACCTTGTGACCCGTGTTGCCCTCCAGTTTGCCCGCCTGCCCCCTGTGCCCCTTGCCCTCCGTGTGGGGGAGAAACCGTGACCCTTGTTCAACCAGTGTGCAGACCGAACGTACCGAAAGGGGTGTGTTAAAGATGATATTTCGTTCGTAAGGATGTTTTGTAATAAAGTTTTCAAAATTTATATATGGGTTTTTTTTTTATTCTTGGTTTATTTGTTCATTTATTGATGTTTTTTTAATATTTCGTATTTGAAAGAAAAGTGTGACGCGTTTTATTGGCGGTTGGTATGGAAGAGATCCGAAAATATTTATTGATTGTTGGTAACTTTTTCTGTCAATCGTATTTTCCTTTTGAATCGATAATATCCATATTCTAAGTTACCAACGGTATAAGTACAGATTCATAGATGAATGTATCACTTTTTGAAATTTATATATCATTATACATCGTATACATTTTTTTAAAAACTTAGCTCGAAAGAGAATATTGTAATATTGATTCTTTTTTTTTTTTCATTTTTTTTTTATTTTTGAATAGATTTCTAGTTCTCAAGAGATGGCACTGTTGACTAATTCTTATTTTATCTCCTTATATTTGTTTTTTTATTATTTAATTTCTTTATTCATAATTGTTGTAATTCAATTCTTGAAAATTCTTTAAAATCAATATACCTTTTTAACAAGTTTTCTTATCTGTCGTATATGATAAATATAAATGATTTATATAAAAAAATAAAATGTATCTTTTGTTGAAAATGTAGATCATATAGTGATCGACAGGGATCTTGTAGAAATCTTCAATACCTACATAGATAATGCATCGAACCTAGCGATGCATTTACAATAACATAGCTCTCTTCTTCTCTTAATAAATTATCTATTCTTTTATTTACACGCAACAACAACAAAAATAGAGAAAACTTTCTCTTAGTCATGATTTTCTCAAAAATAACCAATTCTCTCCCGGTTTCAATCGAAGAAATTGAAAATTACGCGCATTCTACACAATTTCAGAGAAAAATCGTGACATATGCCGATAATCTTTCTTGTCGGTCGTTGCGAATCCTATCCATGGAATGCAATCTAGGCGGGCGCGACAGTGGACAAGAATCGTCGAACTTTCCAGACTGTCGATTACCGGCTCGTGACAGAGCGAGTTACGCTAGCACGTCGAAGCGCGGGGTGGCGATAACACGCGCCGGTATTGTTGAACCTTTCCTATCGGGAAGTTTATCGGCCGGCTCTGATAAAATGGACAAGAACTACATGCCTCGCGTCGACAAACGGAATCGCGATATTGTTCGTCTTGATTGCTAAATTAAGCGTTATCGGATAGGAAGTTTGAAAATACGATGCCAATCCTGAAGATTCTTGGAATAATATCAAAGGTTGATTAAAGCAAATGATATATTGAATTTGTTTTTTAAATGTAAATCACACTTTGATTAATATCATTTTCAACAAAATAATCAAACTTCCACGAAATGAGACAACTCTATTTTTGTCATATTAATACGTATATCGATATAAGTAGTTAATAGTCACGTGGCGCTAGCGTCGCGTCACTTATTACAGTATTAACATAAATAACTATAATTTTATGCAAATTGTGAATTAAAAAAAAAAGAATCGATCAAGACGTATTTATAAAGTTATATAAGCTATAAGCAATTGAAGTTTAGATAAATTAAACAAAGTGAGATACAAATAGACTGAGAAAGCTGTATCTTCGTCGTACGGCCATCTTGCTTTCTCTATTACGCTTTATCCAGTGCAAATTTACATTGTGCATAAATAAAGCTCGAGCTGATATTTTTGCACACAAACTTTTGTGTTCGTTTTTTTGGTTTCTTCGAACGATAGAAAACGAGAAAAATACGAGCATGTAATAACTGTATAAGAGAATTATTGCAGTTTTGACGAATTAGAGTGGTTAATGGAAGGCAGAAGTCATCGTTCGAAGCCACTGAACACTGTTTTGACGGCGTAACGCGCGGCACGGCTTGAAACGAGCAGGAGAATAACGTGGAAGGGAAACTTAATTACGGCCACGTCCTTTCTTAATTAAGAGAAAATGTTTGGCGTATCTCGGCGAGATTACCGTGTACGAGTACTAAGCTTCCGTTTGCGCTACCTGCTCGCCTGCTCTCTCACGATCGAAAGCCCGATCCAAAACTAATTCCTCCATTCTTCCACGCGAACGACCGTGCCCGTGTCTCCGTTCCTTTTCACCGCTTCGATATATCGGCCGTGTTTGCACACACGCGCGCCCATCGACGCCTCTTTCGCCTCTTCGCCCGAATCAACGGAGATTATCCTTATCAATTCGAATCGTGTAGATAATAAAAAACGATTCGAAGATTATGGAGATTCGCTAAATCTCGATCGAGCAACTTTCAACCAATTTTACAATTCTTCGAAAACGTTTCAAATCCAATCAAGAATTGGAAAGGAAAATTATTCCCAATAAAAATTACCGTTTTAAATTTACCATTATATCACCAATAATCTTCGAATATATCATCGTACCGAGCTCCCGCGTTCCACTCTTCGCCTATTTAAACGGCAAGTTCATCCGGGACAAGATCGAGCAGGCATCGTCCATCCGATCCGTGTTCATTCTCACCGTTAAAAGCGTGCGATCTTCGGAGGGGACGAGGAGACACGCGAAAACGTCGGTCACGGCGGGAACACGTCTCCTCTAGCATATAGCCTCGGGCCGGTAAACATGGTGGCCACCGGTGGCATTATCGGCGCATACAATGCCGCACACGCCGGTTGACATTGTTTGAAGAAGTCGAAGGAGAAGAAGAAGAAGAAGAAGAAGAAGAAGAGGAAAAAGAGGAGGAAGGTATCTAAGAGTAATCATCTTCTTCGTCGTACCATCTTTCATCTTTGTTTTCCTCTTTGTCTTCGTTCCTTCATTTTCATCCTCGTGGTCAATTTTGTGCTTCGTCATTTTCGTCGACGAATTGAGAAAGGTTTCGCGATGGAGGCACGCTTTCCTAAGGGAGCGGAGGAGGAGGAGGAGGAGGAGTGGGAGGAGGAGGCGGCAGAGGGATTTGTGCGCAGAGGGAGACCGAAGGAAGCGAGACAGAGACAGGC
>NW_006263353.1:3250653-3251494 GCF_000469605.1 Apis dorsata | reverse complement strand
GTGTGGCGGGTTCGACGGCCGGCTGGTGGCCCAGTGACCGGGACCGGTTCCCTCCGCGGTTCCTCCTTCCGCCTTCCTTGCAAACGCACAACTGCATCATCTCGACTCACCTCCTCTGCCCCTCTCCGCCCCACCGGCCCGCTCCACTACTCGCCAACCCGCCTTCTGCAGCCTTCCTTCGCAGTCTCTTCCTCTGCATGCTCCTTCGCGCTCGTTCCACCGCGGTGGAGAGTTGTCTCTATCATCGGGACCCTCCTCGCTTTCTTGTTTCCACGTTTCTTCTTGTCTCCTTTTCTTCGACACGTCCACCACCTTCTTTTTCATCTCCTATTCTCTTTCTCTTCTTCTTCTTCTTCTTCTTTCTCGTCTTTTTCCTTTTCGTCTTACGCTTATTAATCGATGGTCGTCGTTATCGATCGTTGTTGCTGACATCAACAACGTTTCTTTTTCTTTTTTTTTTCAGCATCCTTTCCCAGATACTCCTTTGCTACTTTGTGTCTTTTCATTTATCTTGAATTTATTTATCGATGATTTTTATCCTTTTCTTCGTCGATCGCATATTAAACATCCTGGCCCATCTTTTTCTTTTTTTTTCTACTGTGTATTAATTGTGTCGTCTCTTCCCATCCCTTTTTGTCACCTTTTATTCTCAATTCTTCCATTCCCTTATTCTTCCTTCTCAGGCCTTATGTACCTGTCCAATTGAAGCGAAAATTGTCAAGTCAATGGTTTATATTGTAGTTGTTATTACGGGTCTAACGTCAACGTCCTCTTCTTCGTCTCCGCGTATATCACGCGAAAGCGACACGCGCGAAACATCCTGGTCCGCCTCCTCTCTTCG
>NW_006263353.1:3246570-3250617 GCF_000469605.1 Apis dorsata | reverse complement strand
TCTCCTTGTTCCCTGCACACGAACAACTCCGCCGCTACCTCTTCTTTCATTCCCTTCTCTGCCACCACCACCCCCCTGCTACCTACCACCATCGAGAGAAAACATCGAGAGTACCCCCCTCGCTCCTCCGCCTCTAATATTTTCCACAGCCTTCCCATTCTCACCCTTGCTCCCTCGCCCGGCCACCGATGCTCCACGCAGACTGCGCCTCTCCTGCGCCTCCTCTCCTCCTCCTCCTCCTCCTCCCGTGGAAAGGTCACGTTTCCCTCTTTCGTTCTTCCTCCCCCTTCCTCGTCCTTCTCCCTCCCCCGCGAGTCCTCCTCTGTCAGTGATCGAGCGGCAACAGCCACGGATGGACGCGACACCTATTTATCCCACGCCCGATTCGCCAACCGAGACGCGCCGCGTGGAATGACAGGGGAGGGGAGGGGGAGGGAAGGGAAACGAAAGATGGAAATCGACGCGTGAATATATAAAGCACGAAGTATATGGAAGATTGGATGGATTCGATGATCGGTATGGGTCCCGGGGTATGATATACCATCGGTCCAAGGGTTTGAAAGGAAAAGTAGTTCTATGTCCGAGAGATCCGGAGGGAGCGAGAGGCGGCCGAGTCGAAAGGGGGAGAAAGACGGGAAGCTCTCTCTGCTGCGAGGTGGAAAGGAAGTGAAAGTACGCGGAGGCCTGCGTTTACTAGGCGCATCCGAGATTTCGTGCTGTCGTTCCTCGCTCCGTCCTTCCCTATCCTTCCCCCTCCCCTCTCCCCCTGTGTGTATCACGTTCGACGTCGAACACCGCGAGGAGGGAGCGCGAGGGAGCACCGATAATTTGTCGGTTGCCTCGTAACGAGCTGAGAAACCAGGAAGAGCAGGAGGAGGAAGGAAGAATCGGTGCACGCGCTCCGCCGCTCTCTACAACCAGCCAAGCAGTTACGCGTCTGTCTGTGCGCGTGCGCGTGGAGTGTATATTTTACGTGCACGTATGCACGTATGCTCGATGAGCGGTCGCGGTATATTATATATATATATATATATATATATACATATATATTTATAATATATATGTATATATATACGTAGCTTCTATGGGAAGGAAAGTGATTTTCTTCGAAGCACGCTGACCCCGAGACAAGAACGACGGCCGAGGGGGATTGAAATCGGGATTATGCAACCGAAGAAAGGGGGGGGGGATCGTTCTCCTCCCCCCACCTTCTTTTCTTCTCTTTCCTTTTCTCCTCTTTTCCACCGCCCGCTTCCTCGTTGCTGACCCTGATGCGATGGCCGGCCACTTCTTGCAACATCGACCGTTTCAATTATCGCCTATTCATCGCCGTTGGTCCCGCGAACCAGGAATAGTACTATAGTATCGAATGAAATGAAACCGAATGGATTCACGGATTGATCGATGTTTTATAGGTGTTTTTTTTTCTTTTTTATCTTTATGGCCGATTCGATAAGAATCATGATGATGCATTAAAAAATTCTCTTCTCGTCGAGAGAAGAGTTTATTAGGGAGGGGGAATTTTAATTTTGATTTTCATTATTTTTATTATTTTATCAAGTGTAAAAAAAAGTACGAAGAGCGTAAGGGAGAGTCTATAATAGAGTCGAAAACAAGGTCGGGTCGAGCTAAACTTATCGCGAAATTAAATTCAACGAACTCTTCGCACTTCGTTTCAAATTACCTACGTGTCTGACGGCTCGCGGATGGGAGTGTAGACGGCCGTGTAGAACGGCGGAATATTTTTCAATGGGTTAATATTCCTCGTTCGTTGCAGGGTTTATTCCGTGTTTCCTCGTAATAAATTGTCACGGTTGAGGTTGTTCGCGGCAAAAGTGAATTGGGGGGATATCGTACGCATCAAGGTGATGAATAAACCCGGCCTCCATTGTTGCCTGTGTGTGTCAGAAAAGAGATCCTCTTCCCACCCTGTTCTACGGAGCAAATACTATTACTTTTCAAAGTACACGTAACGAATTCGAATATATATATATATATATATTTTTCTTCCCGAGGTTTTCCCTTCCCTCCGGTCTAGCATCGTTCACAGGTTCACATGGCGGATCCCCAAACGGCATTACCCACGGAGTGGAGGGAATTATCATTTCGAAACAATAAAACTATCGTTTAATTAAAATTAATACCCATGCCGTGGCCAAATTATTATTATGTACGAGGGGATGTAACGAGCTCGAACGTTTGAACGCTCGAGACATCTTCATTAGGGGCGATGTCGTTATTTATGAAGGAAATGTCTTGCATCTGGTGATGATGCTTGTTCTTTTCTTTTCTTTTTTTTTGGAAATTTAATAAAATTTATGTGCGCGAATTACGTTGGAGAACGAATTATGTGTATTCTACGAAAAATCATGAAACTTTTCGGGCCAATCGTAAATTATTGAACGTAATCCGAAATCGGATCAACGTTTTCCAACTTCACTTCGTAAAATATCTGAAACTATTTGACGCACGCGGGACGAATTTTATTTACAATTTTAATCTCTAAAATGATTCGAGTGTATCTAAAGTATCGATCGAGAATGATCAAAGCGTTCCAAAAAAAAAAAAAGAAAAGAAAGAAAAGAAAGGAAAAAGAAGCCACGTCACCGAAAATCGGAATACCGGTCAAGCGAAGCAGCAGCCCGGCGATCCAAAAGGAAGAAAAAGGCCCGCTGTTGGACCAACGATGGGGACGTAAATGGCGGAGCGCGGCGGTAAGTAGGTGAGCCAGCGAGGCTGACAAAAAAAAATCGGGCTCGCTCGATCGCCGTGAACTATTCGTGGGCAACGCGCTAACGGTATATTTCCCTGTTGGATCTGCTAGTGGTATTCGTGCTCGTTCGCCGATCCATCGGGTCTCGAATTTATTTTCGACATGCTCCCTTCGTACCGCGCTGAAAGGAGGCCAGATCGATTCCTGGAAACGCCCGTTTAACTTCTTCCACAAGAGAATCGGCTCGATTCTCTTCTCTTCTCTTCTTCAAAAAAAAAAAAAAAAAAAAAAAAAAAAAAAAAAGAAAAAAAAGAAAAAGATATTGCAATATATCGTTGAAAAATTCTTGGGATACGATGCGATATTTCATCGTCGTATAGGATCGACAAGGATCAATATCGTTGTTATTATATTAAGAATATAATAGGAAATAATCGAGAGATTAATGGATGACCGTGCGTTAAAGAAAAGAAGAAGAAGAATTTCGTAGATTGGCGGATTATAATGGTTTGTTGAATAATTCATTGCGAGATACGATTCTACGGCTTCTATAAACCGAGAAATTGGTTCGATTCTCTTTGGCCGATCGTAGATACTAGGAGAGACGTCGCGTGACGAAAATTCTTGGGCCAAAGAGGAGACGTGATCCGAATCTCATCCGATCTTTCGCTTCCGTGCGTATGAGGCATGAATCATTGTAAGTGTCGAACGTTATTATAATCAAGAGAGTGAATCGGATAATGGGCTCAATAGCAAGAAAGGAGAGATTAATTTTCGATCGTAAATTTTTAAAAAAAAAAGAGAAAACTCACGTCGAAAAATTCTACTCGTTATCATTTATAATATCGTTCGTAATAAATTTTTAGCGAAAAATTTTCGCACGATTCGAAAATTCTTACTTGCGTATATACGTTGTGCATCATCTGCACAGGAGAAGAAAGAGAAGAAAAAATAAAGACAAAGAAGTGGGATGAATGGGGAAGAAAAATGTCGGCCGTCTACGGATTAAGCGGATTAAGAATCGTTGGCGAATCGGAGGGAATAATTCATGCGAGGTTGAAGCTCGTTCCGCGACCTCCGGATTAGATCGAAAATGGTAGCGCTCCTCTAAGGCCTCGGCGGGCAAGAGCAGAACCACCAACGTGATGGTGGGGGAGGCGCTGTTCGTTTATTTATGAGCTTAACGAGGCTTTCGTTTGTTCATTTGGTATTCCGTAGGAAGAGGTCGGATATAATTCTCGTGGTATCTGAAGCGGCAATTCCAGGCGGTTCCATTAGAAACTGACTTATAATTAGAATCTCTGCGAACCGTCACGCGTGTTTCGTGATTCCTG
>NW_006263353.1:3244420-3246488 GCF_000469605.1 Apis dorsata | reverse complement strand
ATATATATATATATATACAGGCAGGAACTAACTTGTTACAGGTTCCACTTGTCAATTCGAACGCGTTAACTGATATTATTCCTGTGTGTTGGAATTCTAGCTGCGTTACAGGGAGACAGCCTCGACGTTAAGCGACAAGCATCGAACTTGATGTTTCCTATCGATGCTCGAGGAGATCAAGATCGATCGATCGAGAAGATCGATGTAATTATTAAGTATACAAATTGAATCCCTTTCCTTTATCACAAAATGATAAAATGTAACTTACAAAATCCGTAGAAAAATCTATATCCATATCCTACTTTCTATTACAATTGGAATATAACATCTCCTTCATTCGATTCTTCCTTTCAATACTTTTAAAAAAATAACAAACGGGAAATTTCAAATAATTTAATTTTTCGTCGATTGATCCAATCTAATTGAATCGATCGTGCATTTAACTATTTTTCGTATGGGTGGTCGGTGGAATTTCGACGATATATTTTATATATATATATATATAAATTCAACGTTGCTTTTAATCGCCACCGTTCACTTCTCACCGCGAGCAGGTTAAACCGAGCCGAACGAGCGCGCGAGTCTTCCGAGTGCTCGCCTCGCTCTTGTATTTTCCGTCTGCTTATCGCCCATCTCTCCCACTTAGGCTTTCCCCCGCGCGCTCACCTCGCGCACACTTGAATTCCATTCTCATAAATATTTGAAATTCGTAGCGCGCTTATTAATCGCGCGATTAATTAATCCCTTGCCGCGTATAAGGGACCGTGGTACGGATAATAACAGGGTGAAGTTAATTCCGCGATGTTCAACTCGGGAGCCATTACTCGCGAGTCCAAAGGGAACCCACCAGTCGCTCCGACTACTGATACTTGGCCACGGATATGCACGTATCTAAGTACGTATATATAATAAAAATATATACATATATATATTTATGCGTATTTTGTTCTCTTCTTTCTTTTCCATCGAGGAAAAAAGGAAAGGATAATTTAATAGTATATATATGAGTACATATATATATATATAATAATCCAATCGCACGAAAACTCGGATCTCCACGGATACAAGCGGTTAGATGACTTGTTGCCGCGCAACGGAGTTAGAGCTACGTGCTATTGACCTTTACGCTCAATGATTCGCCATAGGCTCGCGTCAGTTTCTCAAGTAATTGGCCGAATAAATTATTGCGAATATCACGCGAGTCATCCTCGAATTTTCGCCGATGAGAGCCGTCCGCCTTCCTCAAATTCGGGAACCGTCGGCGGGACGTGAACGAGGGAGAGGTGATGAAGCTCGAGTAAGAGATAAAGAGACGTCGAGGATGTTAGATGAAGTTCTTCCACGACGGGTTTCCCGTGTCTGCTAACTATTTTTATCATCGCAACGTGTCTAAACTGTGTAGAGCCATTGGAAACGCAGTAACGATTCCAGAAGTGAACGACCGGTAATAATAGATATAATTTATAAGAAACTCGACTCGGTTCGAGTCAGTGAAATCAGTCTACGGTCAATGTGTTGAAACGAGCACAGACATATATATATATACACATACATATAAGATATACGCGTCGAAAATCGAAATTATAATTGCGAGAAAATGATTATTTGCAAATTTGAAAAATTCCGCGTAATCTCTGATCATCGTCGATACGTATAGGCTGTATAGGAACACAATATTTCCATGCGCGACTTTACGCGCGCGCGCGCATACGCTCGGCGTCATTGGAACATCGATTTAAAGAACGAGTGGAAAAAAGGAAAAAGGGAAAAGGAAAGAAAAATAAGAAAGGGAAATCTCGAGGTTCGAGCACGTGGTCACAGCCGCTACGAAAACAAATATTCATTATGCATGCTAATGCACGAGGAGTGGAATTCGAGACGGTGTCTGTCGGTCGGGAACTCGAGTTTCTCGATTGGTCTCGGGTCTGGATGAAGCGAGCTGGCTTTCAACGAACGCGGATGAACTTCTTCACGGCTGGTTGCAGCCGTGGTTGGAAGGGGGCACGCGAACGAATCTAACCGTCGCTATCGAAATCTAGTCCCCAATCTTGCCTTATGCGCGACTATA
>NW_006263353.1:3240524-3244192 GCF_000469605.1 Apis dorsata | reverse complement strand
CGATCGATACTTCCGGTCCCGAAAAGCCGATATCGCCGAGAAGGCGGGGGAGGAGGGGTGTCACCGACGATTTACGTTCGACCAAACCTGCCTCGGCAATTTATCCGTTTTCTCGGCCTCGACAGCCTAGAAGAGCTTCATAGTGGTGGTGGTGGACGTTCATTACAGGACTTTCCTCGAATTCTCTCGCGAGTCACAGCCAATGCCGTCCCGTGTCAGAGGAGAGGAGAAGAGAGAGAGAGAGAAAGAGAGATTCTATCTCGCGTGTGTCTCGCGTTCTCGAGCTCGGGTCTCGCCTTTTCCTCAAGGAAGGACACACGGTGGAATTATATAAGAAGCCCTCGCGACATCGGGCGGAGGGAGGAGGAGGAGGAGGACAGCGAGGAGACAGACGGATAGAACGTAATCTATTAGTCTCGGTCGAAGAGTGTCGGCACAAAGAGTAGTCATAGCGATCGTGAAAGATCGCGGAACCGGTCGGCCACCTTGGGAAGAGAGAATCTCTCTCAAGATTAACGAGAAGAAAGGGAAAAGCCGGGGATGGGATAGGGCCGCCGCCGTTCAAGGTATATAATTTTTTCCCCGATCCTCGCCGGATCGTTTCCTCCCTGCCCGCGAATCGTGGTCTCGATGGAAACCACACCACAACACGGATACATATATTTTATATATATATATGCATTTTATATATATATATATGTGTGTGTGTGTGTGTATAGAGAGGAGACAGGTCACCGATAATCGCCACTGAACTTGCGTGTGCCCCTCTCCTCGCCCCTTTCTTCACCGGAACGCGAACCACGTAGGCTCGAAGGAAACGAGATTCTCAGGCTGGTTTCCGTGTCAGCGGCGGATCCGGCTGGCCAGCAGGTCTGGGTTAGGCAGACGCGATGGACAAAGGCTAGGCGGAGAGAAGCAGAAAACTGGAAGAAGGATCCTCCACCAGGAGAAGGATCGGCGAAGAAGAAGGAACGACTTCTCGCTTCGAGCACCCAGTATACACATCGCGAGACGAGGAACCATGGAACACCAACATGGATGTGTCTCTCTTCAGCCGAGACAGTGTATATATCTTCCTGCCTTCTCTCTCGCTCTCTCTCTTTGTCCGTCGCTCGATCTCCAGCTCCGTCCTCGTCCCTCTCGGTAATCACCTCTCTCTCTCTTTCTCTGGCTCTCGCTCTCTCGCTCTCTCGCTCGCTGTGTGCAGCGGAGAGAGCAGCTGTGGGGTAGGGTCGTTGGCCGCAACTCGCCGTGACCCAGTGCGAGCGCTAGGACATTGACTCTGCCATCGCCCTCGCCATCCGCGATGCCGCCTGCCCGTCGTCCCTGGCCCCGCGAGGCCCCTCCAGCCCCCACCTTCCCTCGTCCCCGCACCCGGGGACCTCCACCTCCCCCCCCCCTCGCACGCTCGCCCTCCCCCGCTCCCGTATCGCCTTCCGATTCCTCTATACCTCGCTCGGTTTGCACCGACGACGACTCGTGTCTCCCCCGCCCCCTCCTCCGCCTCTTTTCTCATCCTCTCATCCCTCTCTCCTTCTAATTCCTCTTCCTCCGCCTCAGCTTCTTTCACCTCCTCTCTCTCTCTCTCTCTCTCTCTTCGTTCTCCACTTCGTTCGATCTTCTCCTCCTCCTCCTCCTCCTCCACCACCGCACACCTTTCCATACACTTTTCTCCTCCTTCCTCCTCTTGTTCTTGGTCTATCGTATTCCCCCGTTCCATCCTCCGCGCGTTCGTCTTCTTCCCGGTTTGCTGCTCTTTTTCGATCGCTCGCTTCCTCCTTGCACTCTGTCCCATGCCAGCGGCCCGATCGATTCGCACGATTTCGCGTGGACGGAACACGCGGACCGATCCCGCGCGCAACTTCGCGAGGGTGAAGCTTGAGGCTCGTTCTCGCTAATACTCTTTATCATTGTTATTGTTATATTTGTTATATCATGTTGTTTGTACGATTGATCGAATATACGATTGGGCTTGTGTTTACGGAAGAGAGGAATCGCGATTGCGCGCGTTCCACGCGGGAAGTGGCGCGTTGTGGTTTCTTGGTTTATGAACCGAGGCCCGTGGTAACGATCGATTCCTTTTCGCAGCATTTTGATCCTCCCTTGTTCGCTCATGAGACGATTCTCTTGCTTCCGTTTCTTTTTTTCTTTTTTTTTTTTTTTTTTTCCTTAAGAAACCATTGACGATGAATATAAAGTTAAATTTCTCGAAGTTGCGGTAACTTCCTTATTCCTTGTTTGAACGTTCGATTCTCTTGTTACGAGCGATCGATGCCACTGTTGCAGCCTTTCTTTTCTTTTCTTTTCTTTTCTTTTCTTTTCTTTTCTTTTTCTTGTCTTTTTTCTCAAGAGAACATCGACGAGGAGAGGTTGGAAAGAGATGCAAATAATTGCGTCAAGAAATTTTCTCGAAGCAGATTGGGATGGTTTATGGCTCGGGGATGTGGAAGGGGGGAAGCGCGAGGAGAGACAAAGAAGTAGTTTGTGAAGTGGAAGGGGGACTTGACCCGTGCCAGGCAACACTCGAAGTCAGCTGACTTTGGCCGCGTCTCAGCTGAGATCTCGCATCAACGTGTTTCCTTAAGTTGACGACTCTGATTCTCATTTGATTCTCGATTGAACGTATATAATCTAACTAGAAATTTAAATTGTCGTATTATTAACAATCTCGTAATCTAACCTAATCCAACCTAAAAAGTAGCGAAATATTCGTGAGAAAATAGGGATAAACGAGCCACCTAAAATCGCTACGTTATTAAAAATTAGAAACTAACTTAACCTAAGCTAAAAAAAAGTAGGAGAAAAATTTAATACAATTGAAAAAGTGATTTTAAAAAGAATTTTAAATCATCGTAAACTCCCATAGATCCGAGAGAAAAATGCAATATTTCAATTGATATCGACGAAACGAAATGCTCTCGGTTCCATCAACGCCATCCACGTCCACGAGGAGGTTCGAAAGAGGCTCGTCTTCGAAACCTGATTTTCTCCGTTTCACTTTCACGGATGCGCGGCGAACGAACGAACGCAGCCCGTGCCACGCCACGATGGGCCGGCGTTAAACTTCCTCCACGGTGTGGATGGCAAGAAAGGTGAGAAAGGAAGGTCGAAAGACGGGAGAGAACGGACGCAAGAAAGAACATGGAACGCGGGACAAAGACGAAACGACGAAGAAGAAGACAAAGAAAGACTTCTCACTTCGAGAAGCGCAGAAGACGATCCAACAGCGTTTTCTAAACGTTTATTCTCGGCCCGTTCCAAAGTGGAGGGATTCCTGGCCGAGTGGTACCAGGAAGAGAGGCGTCCAATTAGGTAGCCTAGGAACAGCGGAAGCTGGCCAACTTCCCGATCGTAAAATATATCCATCCTGATAAGCGAACGGACGAAGAGGTCCTCTCTCTTTCTCTCTCTCTTCCTCCCTCTCTCTCTCTCTCTCCCTCCCTCTCGAGCGTCCTAATGAGATGCACGGAGAAGGACTCTCTTGCTTTCGCGTCACGTTTCCTCGTGCGCAACCAACGACCAGTTCGTGCATATTGTAACACCGAAACCGTGCATGCTTCTCGTCCACGGTATACGAATTCTGGATTCACGCGGGGCCCCATTTACGGCCCTTTTCACCCAACACCCTCCTCTACCTTCCCCTTCTAGCGGCGGTAGATCGGATCCTT
>NW_006263353.1:3236470-3240300 GCF_000469605.1 Apis dorsata | reverse complement strand
CCCTGTCACGTGTTCCTGGTTGATTGATGGGGAAGGAAATGTGGTGGCGTTGTGCGTGAGCCTTTTTTTTTTTCTTCTTCTTCTCCTTTTTTTCACGTTACCGGCTGCGGTTTGCCTTTTTTCCTCTCCCTGTTTTCTCGTAAATACAGCAGGACGACGATATATATATATATAATATATAAAAGGTATATAATGGACGATATTTGAGTTTGTTTCGGTTTCTGAACGGCTAATTCTTCGGGGGAGAGGGATACCAGCTGCCATCACGAATCAACGTATCCACGATTACAGTATTGCTGTAATAAAACGTTCGGTATACCTGCTGCGGATATACCTATATATCCGTTCCCCGATGGACTTACGCTTACTTCTTACTCCCGCTTATCACGGCCGAATCTTTCCTTTCCTCTCGAGGAAACTCCACCCTCGAACTTCCTCGAATCACCCACGTTTCCACTGGTTTCGTTTTTTTTTTTTTTTTGTTTTTTTGGAAGGGAGGAAGGGAAGGGACAAGTTGAACGCGTCCGCGGCTCGACGATGCCGCGCACGTTCCTCCGGTTTTCGGCGGCCGCGCATCCCGTTATGCATTTTTCCACGGGGGGAAAAAGAGCGAGAGGGGAAAAGGGGAAAAGGCAGAGCGACGGACGGAGAGAGAAAAAAAAAGAAAGAAAAAATGGAGAGAGGAAAAAAGAAACGGGCAAAAAATCGACGCATCCTGTGCTCGCAGCCTGGCCTCCCTCCCCTCTCTTTAAGAGAGATGAAGAAGTGACGTCCGATCGACCGGCCATAGTCCGAATATACTCGAAGCTACTACGACAGTACATCCTATCCGTCCTCTTTTCTCCCGTTTCTTTCTTTTTTTTTCCCCTCTTTTTTTTTGTTCTTTTCTCTTTTTTTTCCCCCCCTCTTCTTCCTCTCGCCACCCTCTCTTTTCCCGTACGCTCCCCCTTTTGTGCGCGCGCTCTCCCGCGTATTCGATTACGAGAATCTCGTGTTACGCGGCCGGCGCGTGCAACCTCGAAGCTGCATCCCTCGAAACGATGACAGGCAGGGGCGCATCCGCCTAAGCGATTTTAATTCACGGAAGGTTCACGGAAGGATGGGATCCCGATTCGCGGGCGCGAACGCGTTGCGGTAGGAGGGTTAGGTTAGGTTTATGAACCTAAGGTAATGGATATGGATATGGGTCGGTTTTAATTCCAGGGAGATGGAATTGCCTGCCTATTGTAATTGAAGCTTAAGGTGTTCAGCAGGATTGTGTAACGGGATACACTTTAACGGGTATCGTTCGTCACGTGAGAGGTGTGATAAAGGATATCGTTCTGTAAGTGCAAAAGTTTTTGTTAATTATATCGCGCTCTACGAATTGTAGAGGAAATAGAGGAAAGGATAGAACGAGAAGAGGGATAGGATGATAAATTGGTCGATTTCTTCAGAGTTAAATTCATTTAGCATTGAAAATTTTGATTGTAATGAAATAAAGTTGATTGTGATTAAACGAAATTCCTTCTAAAAGAGGAGGATAATATTTCTTTGGTAAAAAAAAATTTTTATCGTAGACTGTACATAGACAGACTGTACGTAGATGGAACGAAGAATTTCGGTAAACGAAAGTCGTTTGGGTAAACTAAAACGCGATCTTATCTTCCTTGAGGACTGGAATGGAATCGAGCTGGAATAGACAAAGAAAGTTTCGCTGGATGGATGGACGTCCATCGTTGCGTTTCGCGAATGCGACAGACCATCGTTCCTCGTAAAAGCGTTTTACGAGTTTGCGTACCTCCAAAAATAGCTACACAATCGAAACCGGTTTCGGCATAATCCTCGCCGATTTTGCGTAGGCCTACAATTTCAATAAGTAAACATTCCGTCGCACGCGGAATTGCAACCGGTCGAAATTTCTCTCGTCTTTTCAAATTTCCCGCCAACGCTTCGATCCTCTCTACCTGCATCGTCTCTGAAGTCTCTAAAAACTTCAAGCGTTTTACACAATTATTACACTTTCTCGAATTCCTGACTCATCCAGTTCAGATATTTATTTGATATCGAAGAAATACAAGTATGAAAGTAAAAACTCTCTGTCTCTTTTTTCCCCTTTTTTCGAATAATTTGAAAAATTTCTCCAACACAATTTGTATACAACGAGGAGAAATGAAGCAGGAAAAATTAATAATACAACTAATTTCTACCAGATCAACTCTCCAGAGAGTCGAGAATAAATCGACTTCTACTTCCAATCGAGTGTCGAAAATTCGAACATGGAGAAGCAATCCATCTACTACTCATTACCCTCGAATCTCCCGAACGAATCCAAGGCGAGGCAGGAATACAGGTTACACTGCCAAAAATAATCGAATAGCGGGACAATCGAAGAGAGGGGAGGACGTGGGCGAGAGAAAGAGAAGAGAAGAGAGAAGCAGGAAGCGTGGCCGGCGCGAATCAAATTCCCGGTAGGGTCACCGGCGATCCCATGATGCCTCGGCCGTGGTGGAGGTGGTGGCTGAGTATAGGCGATCGCCGGTTACGGTCAAGGACTCGGTGACGTCAGCTTCGCCGGTCGTTAAAGAATTTAGGTCAAAAAGTCACTGTTGTGTGTTCGCCATTCATCGCGGAACTTGGCGAGCGAACGACCCATGTCCGATTTTACCGCGAATGGACATCCTGGCGATTGCTTTACGAACATGCACGACGGGAGATGCACGATGCGCGGTGCTAGGAGGGAAGAGGGGAGAAGGAGGAGGCAGGGAGAGGGGGAGAGGGAGAGAGAGAGAGAGAGGAGGAGAATGATAAATAACGCGCGCGAGGAGGAAGGATCGTTTTTCTCTTTCTTTCCTTTCTTTCTTTTCTTTTTTTTTTTTTTCCTTTTTTTTTCGTCGGGTTCGCTAATTATTTGAATTGCAAATTCGCAACGCCGTGAAGAGAGTAGAGTCATCCCGTTACTGGGGCATTAGGCTTGGCCGTGCCTCGAAAATCCTCGTTTCGCGCGGCCATGATAATTGGGAACACGGTTCCTCGCACGCACGAAACACGAAATTCTCCTTTGAGAACAGAGAGAGTTACGGTTACGGCTCGTGCTAATTTTTCCACGTTAACTTGGAAACGATGTTGGATCGGTGTTTTCAAGAATTTTGAAAGTTTTGTTTTGTTTTTGAATCGCGTGGGTGGTTTCTGTAATTAACGAAAACGAAATGAATTCTTCAACTGAGGATAATATTTTTTTTTTTTTTTCTAAAAAGAAGCACGTAAAAGAGAAGATGATAACGAAGAAAGAGGCGAAAGCTTGGAATGAATGGAAGATTTTTATTTGCGAATATATATTTTTTATATAAAATGTTAATCATTTTTAGAATTGTGAGATCTATAAGGCAAAGAATTAAAAAATTTTATTTCATTATTTCTTTAAGTAAGAGGCTTTTGCGTTCCTTCTCTGAAAAGGTGGAATCAATTTGCCGGTGCAACGTAAGAGAATATAATATCTCGCGAGATCGTAACGCGATTCATTGTAACCTCATCGCGGAAGTTTATCAATGGTATGCAGCAACAACTAATGGGCGTCGATTTTGAAATACACGGCAATTTTCCTCCACAAATTTTCTTTTTCTTCGCCTCGACGAATTTACAATTCGTCAAACAAATATCGTGAGAAAAATTCACAAACGGATCGATATATATATATACATATATCTTACCGATTATCACGCGTGCTACATTTTTTACTAATTAAAAATAATTCGAGTAAAATTTTACCTCAATTCCAACAGATCAGATTTAAAAAAGATTCGCAGATAGATCAGTCTTGAACCGACTCCCGTTAAAAGCCGCCGCTCAAA
>NW_006263353.1:3235606-3236036 GCF_000469605.1 Apis dorsata | reverse complement strand
GAGAGAGAGAAAGAAAGAGAGGCAGCACAGCCTCTCGTCGAAAGCTCTATCTCGCTCTCGTGACTGGTTACAATTAACCTTTTCCCTGACACGAATCCATCCATCCATCCATCCATCCATCCATCCGAGGGGGGGCCCCCTTTTAACGCCGATAAATAGAAGCCGCGCGCGGGCATCCAGCCGACATCCTAGCCGAGGTCACCGCCGATCGTTTCCCACTTCCACGGATGACGAGGGACCGCGGTGATCGAGCAGCCGTCTCTCCCGAGTGGCCGAGATGGAGACAGTCGCAGCGGCGACGAAAGGCGACGAAAGGAAAAAGAGGAAAAACACGAGGCGCACGTGGGCAGACCGGCACCTATTTTCCTCGCGTCCAGGGGTCACCGTGCCCCCTCTCCACCCCGATACTCTCCCCCTCCTCTCATCCCAG
>NW_006263353.1:3231239-3235477 GCF_000469605.1 Apis dorsata | reverse complement strand
CGTATCTATCCTCTCTTTTTTTTCTTCTTTCTTTTCTTTTCTTTTTTTTCACTCTCGGCTCGCGCTCACGGTGGTGTGTCGCACAACCCCCCTCGCTGTTTCTCGAAACGCTTTGGCTCGCGTACCGCGAAGCGCGGGTTACATAATTATTCCGGTCGTGCCTCGCCTGTGTTTCTTGGCCAATGGGATTGTGGTTCTATGGGACAGTGGACGGGTGTCCCCATAGAAGCCACGCCTCGTGACCCAGACTCCCACATAACTGTTCTCGAAACATCATCGGCAATCCGAATGAATCCGGGCTGTGGCCGAGGGAAGAAAGTAGAAAGGCGGGTTGGAGAGGAGGAGGAGGAGGAGAGGAGAAGAGGAGAAGGAGGAGGAGGAGGAGAAGGAGGAGGAGAGAGAAAGGAGGAGAACGACCGGTGAACAGAAGGACGAAGAAGACACGGGCGGGCATCGATCGTATTATCGATTCCTCATCACGCCTCGGCGCGGAGTCGCGCAAGTGTTTGAAATTAGACTTCGCCATACCGGTCGACACCGGTGTTGTGTTTATATATATTGGCTCCCCCGATACGATGCAACTACGTGCGGCGTGGAGCCGCATCCTCGATCGTTTGCTTCGAACTCGTCGTCGAAAGTGGCGCGGGAAAGGATTTTCGGGATTTTCGGGCCCTCCCCGAAAAAAAGATCCGTGGCGTTTACGATTTTAAAGCTTGAAACGCGGCGGTTCTCCAAATTCCTTCGAGGCAGTAAAAAACGAAACGCATTCCTGTAAACGTACGGAATCAGGCAAGAGAGAAAGAGAGAGAGAGAGCGTTTATTACTCGGTTTTATATTCGGTATTATATAAAAAGAATTCATATGTATAAATCCAATCATACAAATTGATGGGAAAAGTTAATAGATTCCTATCATTCGAGTAAATCGTGTAAATTCGGATAAACGAAGCAGTAAAAATTAAAAACAGATTCGAAGAAAGAAATGTTGAAATTTGGAGGACGATTGTAGTTCCGAGAGATCAAAATCAAAGAAAAAAGGAATGGAAATACAGGATGATATAGATCAATGGATGGATAGAACGCGGAATTTGCAGCGGTTTGGTTTGGCCACGGCGATCGATTTATCAGTGAGCTGCAACAATCGTGTTAGAGGGGAGCTAGATTAGTAATGGGTACGGCGTTTAGCCGGCTTTGAGAGACGTACGCGGTGGTACGTTTCGAGAATGAGGGGAACGTCGCGTAATCGTAGAGCGCATAGATCACAAGCGTGAAAAATCGAGGATGTATGCGGCCGGAGGTAGGCGCACGGAGTGCCAAGTGGCCGCGTAATGGCAAACACGGAGGTGTGCCAGGCGCGATTCAAGGTCCGTGATATGCTGCCACGATTCTGTTATCGCCTCTTAACCACCGCTCCTTCCCCCATTGTTCGCGCGGAGATATTTCTCGAACCCTTCAGCGAGATATCGCTTTTCCGGGACGCGTCCCTTTTTCTTCGCCGCCGACGCGTGGGCGCCCGTGAAAACTTGCCATTCCACTTTTACAATATTTCTCCCGGTGTTTATTAATTGTTGATCGCGCAGTTGCGATCCGGAATATCCACTCTGATCATTCTCAACCACTCGTCTAAAATGCGATTTAACGCGGTTGAGAAATAGTTTCACGGTGTAAAGTTATGCCTCGATCGTTGATAATTTATTAAATGTTGTACAAGTAACCGAGTTAAAAAACGAAGACGAAAGATTAACGCGAGGATGTTTGAAAAATGATGTAATGCATTTATATATATATATTTTTAAAGTGCTCGAAGTATTAAAGATCGAGCAAACGAAGAAGAGGATACTAATTACGGGATATTTATCCAAGAGAGATATGAAAATGAATGAAAAAGACTTGTGCACTTACCCACGATCCTCTTAAATACGATTTATCATCCTTCGCCAATGATAAGCTTCGATCATAAAAATATATATATTGGAAATTTTCCATCTGAGAAACCGTTGAAATTGAACGGTGTATTCCGTGCGAAAGCCAAGCGACCGAAAACTTTCGAGACGGCTGTGAATAAAACGGGGCGGCCAGGATGTTAAAACACGGCCGAAAGATTGAAAAGCTTTTGAATATCCCTCCTATCTCTTGGATACACGTACAGTGTCCTTAGAAACGGACAGAAGGAGGAGGAGGCACGGTGGCCGCACGCCCGTCCTTCAAATTAGGGGATGAAAAATGCCCATCGTCCACTCCGCCGCGGCCCCTTTCTTCCTTTTTCACCTTTTTTCGCGTGGCCGAATGGAGGAAAAATGTGGGAAACGCGTGTCCCAGGGATTAAAGGAGAATGCACTTTGTCCAGCCTTTTTAACTGGCCGCCATTCAATCGTTTCCTCTCGAGGGCTCCTCTCGGGTGAAAGATCACCCGTGTGCCCGCGTGACAGATGCGAAAGGGTCGCATGACGGCGGCTAATTGCCAATTAAAAAGACATTTTTCGTGGCGGAGACTGGCTGACCATTTTTCCACGGTGGCCAGTGAGTGTATATGGACATCTGCATACAGCACAATTCGTGGAGAACGGCTGGACGTCGAGAATCTTGTTCGTCCGATCGTTCTTCAACGAGATCACGAGGGGGTGAATTGTTCGAAGGGAACGCGTTTTAAATGTTCTATTGTACCATTTTAAAATACATCGCAGTTGGCCTTCGACCGAGCCTGCGCTCCTCGAAAATTGCATTGTGATTTTTCCGTGTAACGTAATTGGACGTCAGTTCTTTGTAGTTAATATTTAATATTTAATATTTAATGGTAATATTGTATCCCGTGTACGTAAGAGGGATAAAAAATGGAGAAACGCTTATCTTCAATTTAAATAATTTTTACCACATTTTAAATATACGTACACGCGTATATTTATTTAATTTACAAATGATATTGTCCGATCAAACAGCCATATCTTTGCTCGGTTATCGGCTCGGTCCCAAAGTGCAAAGCTCGTCAAAGAGGAAACTTCACCACGTAACGATGACATAAAAAGATGTTCGTAAAAGATTAAAAAAAAAAAGAAAAAGAAAAAGAAAGAGAAAAGAAAATGGCAACAGGAAACGAGAGACTCCATCGATGGCGACATCGCAAGTTATCAAGGCCTTCTAATCGCGTTGCTTTCTCCGTGATAATTTTCTCGTTTCACGACGGATCGTGAAAGGAAGCCTCGATCGAATGTCGACGATAATTATTCCATTTACCTCGATTCCCTTTGAGAATCACGCGAGTTCACTCTTCTTCTTCTGGATCAAAATTTGAACGTTTCCAGGAAGAGATCTATCGCTTTCTTCACTTTCCACGCATCCACCCCCTCCAATGGCCACGTGGCCACTTTTTTTTTCCCCTCCAAGGTGAAAACCAGTCCGATGCAATGCGAGATCCCGGAAGGAGATCTCCTCTTCCAATCGAGGGACAATCGGGGGAAAGGGTTCTCGAGAAAGCGGTGGAAACAGCTGCTGCACCTTCCGTTCCGTTGTGCAAGGAAGATGCAAGGGAGAAAGAAAGGGGGTGAGATGAAGGATGAGCGGGAAACGAGTTTGGGATGGCTTTCTCTCGTGATTACGCTTTTGGGCTCTATAATGGGCTCGAAGAAGAGCGTCGCGTGCCACGGCACGTGAGCATCCTGATCGATTTCGACGATCGCCCGCGTTGAGAAAAGGTCGAGGCAAGCGTCGTTCGATTTCTATCTTGGAAACGAATTGATATACTGCATTAAAGTTTCATCTTCGGAGAGAAAGCCGCTCCAGCCGCCACAATGACAAGAATATTATACATGCAGTCTTTAAAAATTACTCGTCAAGAGTCTCTCCGTTAATTGAATAATTAATTTTTCTTCGCCAAGATGGATGGCTTAAGAAATTTCGTTTAAGATCTCTTCGACTCGAACGAAAACTTTGAATAAGTAACAATAAAATCGTATTTCATTTCGAATTTAAATTCGATTTAAAAAGAAATTGTCAACTTCGTTCGCTTCCATTATCGCGTGGAAAAGAATTGTATTGAAACCTCTCGCCAGAGTTCTCTTGGACGCGGCGAACGCGGAAGAGGCGGACGAAGGAGAAGCGTTATACGTCCCTTTCCCGGTAAGAGTGGGTTAAGGCCCAAGGTCCTGCCGTCGTCTCGATCCACCGGATGCGAAGGATACACGGAGCCGCTTGTCCCGCGGCTCCGACCTACAGAGTCGAGTGGCCACCTTCCACCTAACTGTA
>NW_006263353.1:3226661-3231129 GCF_000469605.1 Apis dorsata | reverse complement strand
CTCACGCTCGCGACCAGGCTGCGTGCACGAACGTAGCAGAGCTCGCCGCGGCCCGTACGCACACCGTGAAAACCGTTCCCGATCCTCTCCCCTTCCCGTTCCTCTTTCCATCCACCGGCGTCCCTCGTTTCCCTCGTTCCACGCTCCCCTACGGTGGTATCGGCCATCTGCCCCTACTGTAACGTTGCCGTAACACACGTTTCGCGCAGGCCTCGCCACCGCACTCGCGCGCGTGTGTGCACACGCTCGTCCACACGCGCGCGACGGGGGGAGGAGCCCGGAGGAGAGTTACGTGAGAGCGCCTTTTATGTAGGTAGGTTGGACGCGTGGTAAAGGCCTGTGTGAAGAGCGTGGCTTCGAGATATGGCCCGTTACTCCGGGGTGTCGCGCGCTGCGGAGCCAGTTACCGTGTTACCGCAATTCAGGCCACAAAGTCAAAATACAGTTAGCCGCGTGCGAGCGCGACGAGAAAAGAAATCCGGCTTCGCCCTGTCCTCTCCTTGCCCTTGTCCAACTGACGAGCGGCCGCTCTCCTCTCGCGCGCGGTGGCCGCGACCTCCGCGCGATCCGCCGCCTGCATCCGGCTGTAAACCCAGTTGCACGCACCGGGGGTTTACACGCATCCTCCCGTTAAAAGAGCCCGGGGGATCGCGGAACGGGGCACGGCTTCGCCTCTGGCTTATCCGCCGACTGACCGATCGTGAGAAACCCGTCGTAAAGGGAACCGGCTGTCCGATACAATGGATTACCGTTGCTCGCCTCCTCCCCCCCCTCCTCCTCCTCCTCCTCCTGGATCCTCGACCCGCGAGATTTTAGCCCCCGATTCGAGCGGTCCTCGCCCCCCTCTCGCCCGCCCCTTCTCTCACCCGGTCAACCATTTTGCATACGTGTCCGTCCGCAATGGTGCATCGTTGCGGCTAACTGCTATCCGGATGGGATCTAGGAGGGTTCTCGGCTATCCCGCCGCTTTGGGATTAGGCTTCCTTCGTTTTTTCGTTTCTTTTCTTCGTGATCGATGACGATTCTTCGACGCGAATGCGAGGAAGTTTAGGCTTGTTTTGTTTTTTTTTTAGGTTGATGAATTGGAAGACGCGTTTGGAATATTTGACGTTTCGAGAGAGAAATGTATTTTTAATTTTATAAAAGGAAAATTTCGGTTCAAAATTTCATTGTTGTACAGAATCGTTAAAAAAATATATAGGTTAGATTTAAAACTATAGGGTTTAGATACAATCATTATATATGAATTTTGATTTACTGGATCGATACTCGAATACTCCAATTTTCCAATTCGCAAATATATAAAATAATCTCTGATGGAAGCAGAAAAATATAGATTAAGTTTAAAAGTACACGAGATCCGGATGAGAACAGTTATATACCCGTGAACTTTTTGAATTTATTGGTTCAATTCTACAGTAGTCCTATTCTTGGTTAAAAAAAGATAGAAGAAATTGTATTCGCTTGAATTACACTCGAGGCGAAACACGCTGAAGAGAAACAAGAGAAATATAGGTTATGTTTAAAAGTACACGACAAGGCGGATGAGGCGGTTCCGTGTAACGGGTTCCGATATCTCGTGGAGTTACGATTTTCAAGAAAGTAGGCCGGTCGGTTGAACGATCGGGCCCCGTAAGCTCTAATAGAGCGATCAGTCGTGGTAGCCACGGACCCTGACACCATAGATCAGAGCTGGGAGTTAGTGCACGTTACCGCGGACAGCTGAGAGCTCGTCTCGCGTGACGTTTCTACTGTACTTGCCTTTAACCACGCTGCAGAACTACCGTCCTGCCAGGTAAACGCGGTCGTAAATTTCCGCTTTGAAAACGATTTCGGACCGTACGCCTCATAGCTACGAGACGCGTCGTTGCACGCGATGCAACGTTCCATGTAACTGAGTAGTCGGCGGCAGAGGTTAGGGAACTTCGCCGCACTTGACATTGTCGCTACCGACTGATTCCCACTTCTCCAATTATCCTAACCTCTGATTAACTCGTCTTATTCACGTATACACAGCGATTCGATGCGTATACTTCACAATACGTCTATTGTTGTCCAAAAGCCGACCCACGACCGTTCGATTCACCGTGAGAAATCACGTGGAGATTTATCGAAGAGGAAGAGTCGAGTCGAGTGGGGACGGAGAAAGAGAATGGAAAGAAACGGGGCCGGCGCAAGATTGCAACACTCCGTTGGCCGACCATTTGGGCCATCCACGTGGATCCCACAGAATTTTCGATGTACCAGCGTGCACACGCAAGTTGCTCGCGACCGTGCGCGCCTCCTTCCGTGCTTTTTCGATGCCGCCCTTCTCCTCGCGCCGCCGCTCGAGGCGTCCTAGGGCCCATCGAAATCCGTCCGGGAAGGTGGGAGGAAAAAATAGTTTTCTCGTGATCGCACGTGGCATTCCACGCGTTCATCATGCCCGTCGTTCGATCTAACACATCGGGGAAGAAACATACTGAGGCCAACGCCCAATTCGCAACCTACGGGACGCGGCCCGCGGAATTGATGTAGTCCTCGGACGGTGGGCGTCCGGAGAGAGACTGACTAGGTCTAGATTGGACAATTGTTTCGCGGCTGGCGAGGAATGAACCGCGCGGGAGGTTAACGACACCCGGCCTGTCGAAACGCACACGGTTGAATATCATTTCGTAGCTCCGCGGGTTAGCGTTTGACAGAGACCCCTCGTCTACTGAGGCCCTCTTTTTTTTTTTTTTTTTTTATACTTTCGATTTGGAATTTTCGATAGAGACGAGATTGAAACGACGTGACGCGTCGATCGATTTGGTAAAACATAACTTTATTTTGTATCTATTTAATATGTATTTCGTCTCTTGAAACTCGTAAACGTATACTTATAGACTTCTTTTTCATTTTCGATTTCACTTACGAGACAGTTTCTAATAGGAAACCCATTAAATTATATACTTGTTAGAAAGTAGAAATGTTACGAACAAAAATTTGTATTTCAAGAAAAAAAAAAAGTGAAAGTGATTACAGTGATTGATACCGTAGTTGAGAATATTCCATTTCAATTAATAACAAACTATTAACTTTAATGGTTGACCGTTGTTCCAGAGAATGTACATGAGTTTTTTTTTATGGATAGCACAAGCTCAATTTCCTCGAAATATTCGGTTCTCTTGGAATATGCTTAAGACAGAACTCACGTTTATCGGAATGGTGTCACAGGAAGTTTAAAGGTACGTCTATAAATACGTTCGACTCCTATCGCGAAACTAGGTCTCGGAGACAGAGGAAACAAACGAAGCCCACGCTTGTCCATTATAAATAATCCTGTAATGAGTAATGAGCCGATGTAATATTCTTTATGAATGAATACCGGGTACGGAATGCTTTAGCTATGGTACACGGAAGAATTCAATTTTCGAGGACATTACGTGACTCGCCTTACGAACCACGTCTCGTATCCATCGGTATGTTTGGATATGAATTTTTTAACGAGATAATTGAACGTTTCGAACGTTGTCCTCTCTCAATTTCGTTTTATTCTTTTTTTTCGTCCTTCCATCAACCAACTTTTAAAATAAATTACTGCCTTCATACGAGACACTTAATCCTTTGCACCGAGAGACCATAAGGATGATAAAAAATTCTTGAAATTAATACGAAAATAAATTATCGTTGAAATACAGATTTCTCCTGTGCGAAATTAAATGTTCAAAGCGGAAAGGATTAAAGCTAGGTTCGCTCGATGTATGACAAAACGAAAGTAGGAAAGTAAAGCGGCGGAGAGACGGTATCGCGGTGAAAGGCGTCGCGGAGGCTTTTCATTTCCACGGAAAATCGGCTCTCTGCCCACGTGTCCCTCGTTTCTTCCTTTTGCCTTTCACCCCGGATTCTGATATCTCGGCCGTGTTTACGGGAAATAGTGGCACACGCCTAACTCGGCCGCGAAAGAAGAAAGCTCCGTGAAAGTCCGCTCTTGTACGATCGGTGCGCACTCGACCGGCCACTCTTCTTTGGTGGTGAAACGTGGAGGAAAGGTGACCACGAAGGCGTACCCCACTCCGTGCTCACATCCTGCACGCCCCTCTTCCGCGCTGGAGCAAATGTGCCCGCGAGGCACCTTGACACTGTGCCAGTTTCGCTAGACTGGACGGCGATCTGCACCTCGGTTTCTTTCTCGCCACGCTCATGTCAGAAACCCGACCACTTTCTTTCATCAGTCCTCTCTGGAGCGCGATCCTCTCGATCATCTGAAAGGGTTGACAGGATAATCCAGGATAGTTTCTACTGATCCAACTTGAAAGGATTCTTCAAATTTTGGGGAAAAATTTTTGTGCGAACGATGTAAGATATTGTATTCGTTGAATTCTATTCAAAGATTCGTTTACAAGTAATGGAATTGATTAATTAAAGAATTTATTTTCTTAGAGGGATGTAAAATGAAATTACACTCGAGCGTAATTAATAATATGAAATTGATACGAAGATACTTTTT
>NW_006263353.1:3218709-3226319 GCF_000469605.1 Apis dorsata | reverse complement strand
TATATATATATATATATATGAAGATGCAATTTACATTAAAATGCTATATATGCGCATTGTGCCGCCGATCGTGCTGTTATTTCTACACACGTACTCGGTGTCCCGTTTCGAGCAATATATACGTATATGGTTAATATCTTACGCGCCGATCGGGTTTGGACACCGGGTACATAGCACGGTTCCAGAGAAATCTTGTTGCTACTACATGCAATGTGCTTAGGTAGATAGCAGGAATTTTAAAGTAGCATGCATACAATACATAGTTGCATGCGAAACGATGCTATCGAAACTATCAACGAACGTTCCACCATAAATTCCCCGCCTAAGATAATTCTACACCCTCGATCCTTCAACCATGAATCACTCAAAGTGAAGGCATTCTCCGATGTTGCGGTAATAGTCATTATTACGTACGAGGGATTAGACTTTACACTATATATTTACATAATAAATCAAATGGAAACAACCATCCCTCTCCATACCCTCTATAGAAATTTTACCCTTCAATTATCCCGATCCACCTTCCACCTTCCATCATCTTAACACCCATAACGTGTCATTTATCGCGCGAATCTTAATCTTCCCCATTATTTACTTATTTACTTGCGTTCAATCGTCATTAAGAAGAAAAAAAAAAATTAAAAAGGTCTCCTTAAACGCTTGTCAAAGCTCTAAATATCTTAATACCGTTAAAGGCCCCCCCCCAAAATATTTTTCCAAAAAAAAAAGAGAACGAATTTTCTGGAAAATTCGTAAGAAAATCTCTGGAAGCGGATCGCGTGCAGTCGGACGGAACGTACTCTCGATTCTTTCACTCTCGCGTAATGGTCGATCGTTAGCGGCGTGGATCGTTCGACCCTGTTTCGTGGTCGCTTCATCGCGTAGCGAAGCGCACGCGCACCGCCCGATCGAGATTCGACTCGCGTGCCGATCACGCGTTCGAGCCGATCGCACGCACGCACGCACACACTGCGACCGCTCGCGATTCGCGCGCGTCGTTGCACGCGACCGGCCACGTCTGCACACGCGCACACAAACTCCAGGCGGGATGCAAATGCGCGCTCAATTCTGCACAACAGTTCTGCGTTCGTGACGAGCGTTCGCATGCGCCTGCTCGCGAAGAGGGTTGACATCCTCTGCCATACCCTTATATTCTGTTATATTCTGGGCTTTTTCAACCGGATCGTTGGCTGAGGGTAATCTTCAACCTTTGGAGAGAGTAGATGAAAAAATTTACGCAGGGAAGTGAAAAGATGTAGTTGAAAAAGAAAATTTGTATGTATATTAGGGTATGTGCTGTATGAACATGCAGGTCTTTTTTAAAACACTTTTCTACACCGTTCAATATGGTTATAGTCAAAAGAAGGATTTGCGATATTGTTATGCTATATTGAATAGAATTAATAAGACAGACAATGTCCTTTAAAAAAATTGAAATACTCTTTGGTAATTTGGGTGGCCCGATCGATTGCTTCCCTTGTCGACAACAAGTAGAAGTCTC
Organism: Apis dorsata; assembly: GCF_000469605.1. Lineage (NCBI taxonomy): Eukaryota > Metazoa > Arthropoda > Insecta > Hymenoptera > Apidae > Apis > Apis dorsata. The sequence continues at coordinate 3,224,818 of NW_006263353.1, read as the reverse complement.
GTATTCGTTGTTCTCGAAAACGGTGGTGTCAGTTTAGTGAGGATAGAATCCCTGTCGAATGGTTGTCCGATGGGGAGAGATAAATGGTTCGGACACGAAACCGAGAGAGGATGCTTTTAGTGCAGTTACGGTGGGGGATGTGCAGGATGGATGTGACGGGCGTCACGTAACGCTTGTTTGGTGCCCCTGGGATGCTGAAATCGATAATGAAACGGTAGAACAAAGTAATTTCTCGAACGTAAAATATCTTAGACTTAGATGGATCGTTCCCCAAACCGCTTTATCCACGAAGTGAAAACCGATTTCCAATTTCTCCACGCGTGACTCTATGAAAATGGTTGAGAATCCATTTGTCCTATTGTCCTTACCTTCTAATAAATCTTCGCTCGACTCTGCAAGCAACGCGTGAGAGAAACTTTCTCCGATCATTTTTTTATTTTTTCGGGAACGTTAGTTAAATGAGCGCGTGTATTCCATAAATTAATGGAAGCGTTGGCTGATTTATCGGATAAGAAGGCGGGTAAGAAGCGTTGAACGAGGTGGGCACGCGTGCGATCGAGCAGCCGACCGATTTCACTTTCCCCGATCAGGAAGCCGCCTCGCCTCCTATTCTCTTTCTCCCGCTTTTTTCGCGGCAGGGGAAAGTAAAGGAGAACCGTGAGAGACGGAGAGAGCGCCACCAAGGTGTTAAAAAATCGAATCCCCCCGGATATGCAGCCGAGGAGAGCGGGGCCTCCTTTTTTCGTCCCCCAAATTTCGTCACCTCTTCCACCTTATTCTTTTACTCCCTGTAACCCTATAAATTCTTCTCGTATCTTGCCAATTGATTCCCTCCAACACTCGATTCGAATAATTGAGATGGCAATGCTATCGATCCACGAATTTTATTCGCGAAACGGATGATCGACTTTTAAAATTTTCAATCGCACTTAACTCGTCCCCTCTTCGCCGATTTCTCTCGTATATAAACGATCGATGGAGAAAGGAAAGGAAAAAGAAGCGGACGCAGTCCTCCTCCTTGAATAAGAGGCGTATTCCACGATGATAAATCGTATCGTGGAAGCGATCGAGACGCGTGCCGGGAGAACGGTGGCCCGAATCGCGACACGGCGGCCGTGCAGAGGATCGATGGATCGTTTCAGCGCCGAGTTCAACGTTCTTTGTTCGGTTTTCGAGCGTTTTGGAGCGATCAGGAGGAGAGGATCGCGGAGGACCCGGCCAACACCCCTTCCTCCTCCAACCCCCGATCGTGGTGTCCCGTTCCATCCGTCTCTATCCATCCATCCGTCCCGCTCCACCTTCCTCCTCCCCGCCCCTGTCTATCCGTCTCTCCAAGCTCTGGACAGCGAACACGCCAGGCGGGTCAACGCACCTAAGGCCTAACGAGCGACCAACCGAGCCAACCTATCCATTCTGCCTACCTACCTACCCATCTACCTACTTATCGCCACTTATTCACTCGCTTCTCTCAGCCAGTGGAATCCCGAATTGGTGAATCGGCCGTTTAACCACGCGCGCAACCCGCCACCTCCGCGGACGGAAGAGAAGAGAGGAATAATGCTGGAGAATGTCTTTCTTCTTTGCTTTCGAATATTTTTCCCATTATTGATCGTTGCTTTTGTTCTTCTTTTTTAATATGAATTTTTGAGGAGCTATTATCTCGGTACGATATCGGTATGTGTATTAATTGGAAAGAGAAATAGTACGGGAATCTTGCTTTTTATCGGATCTGCTTACGTAAAAATTTCATTCACTAGTTTTCATTTCATTTATCAATGAAGAGGTTCGTTCCTTCGAGAGCCGAAATTTTAAAAGTAATTATTAACGGTGATCCTCGATCAGTTGGCAAACAATTTCCAAAAAGATGCTATGAAAGAAATGTGTTACTCGTAATTAAACTTGGAATACATGTATATCTATATGCAAAAATGAAACTTTTACAAAGAAAGAATTGATCCTCTTCTTCGAATATCACGATACCTTCGAATTTTGCACCCATATATATTCTCGTTCAAGCTTTGCGTAATTGCATATATCCGTCTATCCAATCCTCTATTATCTATCGGTTGATTGGTTACCGTCAGATGAGAGGAACAGCTGAGCCGCGCGAAAGAATGAACACGGAGAGGAGAGATACGAAATATCATATGGACGGATGATAATTCGTTGCGGTATCGATGGAACACACGGGCATGGCGCCCCGGCTTCAGGTCACTGATCCAGCTGAATCGATTCGCAAGAAACGGGCTCCGCTCGATCTCGACAGCGGGAGGAAGGGATGGGTGGAGGTATCACACGGTCGCCACGGTTTTTTTCACCTTGAGAAAAAGAGCATCGAGGCTGGCCTGGCCCTCGATTAACGGGGAATGGGTCACTTCGTGTTGAATCTGGACGAGTTTCTTCGAGCCTTTTGTCCTTCGTGTATGTATATTCCCTTTCCTTTAGAGAGAGAGAGAGATGGAGTTTAATTTTAAGATGGAGCGGATCGCGGACGATGCGATTTGAGAAATGGAACGAGAGGATCGATTTCGGATGATCGAAGGTGGTTAAATTGGTTTGGCGTTTAGAGAGGAGGCGTCTCGAGAAGCTATGAAACAGGAAGTGGGAACTGTGACGAATCGGCCGGGAGAGTCGTGGCCGGTAAGTACCGCCTGGAGCACGTCCGATGGGGCATCGAGGAATCAATTATACGAGGATTGCGGCCGCGAAGGACAAAGAAATTATAGGAGTTGCTCGATCGTCCCATTTGTCTCACCTTCAACCGAGCGCTATTTTTAGAGAAAGTGTTCCGATACTCGTTTCGTGTCGCGCTTAATCGAGGATGTTCGTTCCTAAATACGTTCGTAAGCGTTAAATTGCTCGGATTTCACTTATTCAGGGGTAAGAAATAAATTAAAAAAAAAAATTAAGTTAAATTCTGTCACGGATTCTGAATCATTGATTCTGAATCAATACTGGAGTTAAATAGAAAATCACAAACGTCACAAACGGATCTCTAATCGGGACACGGAGAGACCCACCAGAGATGGAAATTCAGTTACATGACGTAGCGTATCTCTTTCTCAATACGAATGATTCAGACTCTTTCCTCCGATCCAGAGCCCTGTTACTGTTAAAGATGAGCGATCCGCCACGATCTTCATTTAGCGATCGATCGATCGAGCAGCGTCGTGATAAAAAAAACCGATGCTCCGCGCGTCCAACCGACACGATTCAACGGAATTCGATCGACGACAGTCAGCTCATCGACCATTCCACCGTCCTCTTCTCCTCGTCCTCTTCCCTCTTTCGTCCCATCCCACGGATCCAGCTCCTGTTTCTCTCTCTCTCTCTCTCCCTCTCTTTTTCTCTCCCTCTTTCTTTCTCTCTCTCTCTCCCGGCCCCGTTTTCCCGGAAGCGTGTTTCCCGGTGAACAACCGTGGCGATTCGCGAGCCGCTCGCGGCGAACAGCGAAATTCGATCGAGTTTCAGCATTCCCGGCCGCGAGTCTCGGCTTGTTCGTCTCGGGCCAGGGTGAACGGCCGACCTAGAGGCTGCGCCGAGAGCGGCCGCCTCTCGCGGGAGTTTCGACCGAGGCGGGAATCCACGCTCTCGTACACACGTATCTTCGTAAGGATTAAATACCTGTTACCTCCTCTCGTCCGAATGGAAATAAATTTTTATTCGATCGTCGAAAATTCTCTTTCTCTCGTAGGTAAGTAGGTAGGCTGAGGCGATCGTGATTCGATTGGGAGATCGAGAGATCGCTCAAATACGATTCTTTTCCAATGCTAGGCGACATAGACTAATTGTCGTGGTTCGTTTTTCTTTTTTTTTTTTTGGATCAAAGAAACGAAAGGCACTATGATGATTGTGCAAGATTCCGTGTAATCTAAATCCACGCCTTCGATTCGAAGGATAGGAGGATGAATTTGGATTCATTCGGGTGAGGGGCGAATTATNGCTAGTCATCGTCCTGTCGTGGCGACGAGAGGCCTGGTCGAGAGAGGAGCGGAGTGGTTAGGTCAGGGAGAGTCCCGGCGCAAAACTTTGCCACGCACATCGGCACAATCGCCTCGACAACTCGAGCGAGTGACTCCTCTCTCTTTCTCTCTCCTTCGACCGTCTATCTCTCCCTCCGTCTCTCTCCATCCTCCCGTTCCTCCCGTCTCGCCGTCCTCCTCCTCCCTCCCTTCGCACGCTCGCTTCGTTTCCTCCTGTCCTCCCTCGCCTTCGCACCTTTCCACCAGGACGTCACCCTCCCCTCGCCGTCTCCTCTTCCTCATTCCCTCTCCCTCTCGCCGCGAGATTCCTTCTTCCTCCTCCCCATCTCGCGTCCCCATCCCCCCCTCTCTCTCTCTCTCGCATCCTCCTCTCATAGCGTCTTTCACTTTTTCCCAGCCGCTAGTGGAGCAAGCCGAGCGAGCCGACTCGACTTCCGAGTCCTTCGACGACCTAGGATCACGTCCGTGCCCGATTAACATCGCCTTGTCGCTTCTTCCTCCTCCTCCTCCTCCACCGACCCCCCTCCGCTCCTCAATGTCTCTCTCTTTCTGTCTTTCTCTCTCTCTCTCTCTCGCTCTCTTCCCTTTTCCTCCCTTTCCTCCCTTTTCTCCGCGCCGCGACATCTCCCGTGTGTCAGGAGATTCCGTCTGGGATGGTGGTCGCGCCACTTCCGGATCTGGATGACCGTGACGAGAGAGTTTCTCTATTGTCAGCAGGATCTTGGAAGGAGGCACGCGACTCGCGTCACGTGCAGCGACCAAGGCTGCCTTCCACGCCGCGTTTCGCAAGTGATCGTGTTCTGGCATTTTTGTAATGACGATGATTTTCAGATGAATCATGATCGATGAAGTTGAAGAAAAAATGAGTCGATCAGAGACAATATTCTTTTTTCTTTTTTTGAAATGTAATGAATATCACATTAAAATTATCGAAACTCTGATTCTAATTGTCGGTTAAACGTGATACCGATTACTTTCTAATTCGGAAATACGAGATTAGCCTGTAGATAATTATAACGATTGATCATTAACTAAGTGGCGTACGCGTATATCCACGAATATCCACCAGTTTAGTTCCATCGTTAGCCGCCTAATGACCCCGGCTCGTCTAAGGAAACGAGGCGCACAAAGGGGGCACGAGGTTGGAGTAGGAAGCGAGAGGCGTAATTAAAGGCGTTTCATCGTCAATGTGGAGCGAACGTGTCGGCTTGAAAGCCCCTTCCGGCCTCCGGTGATCAACCAACGCTCTTCAAAAACGCTCCTCTTCTTCTTCTTCTTCTTCTTCTTCTTCTCCTATCTATTTAATCGTTAGCCAGCCTTAATTAATCGTAGTAGCCCAACCGGTGCGACGGTTGCCTTAAAAAGACGTTCGGTTGGTTGCCGCATCTCTCCCGAATACACGGATACACGGCCGCGTCTTTTCGAAACTCTTTTCACGTTGCGTAAACCTCGTGGATAAGTAGGCAGGCTGCTCGTCCGTTGCACAATCATCGTGCCGTGTCGCGCGTTTACCATCGCGTCGAAACGTGAGAGAAGGATCGAAGCCTCGATCGAAGGGCAAGCACCGTGAAATTTCGGCTGTAAAAAAAAAAAAAAATAAATAAATGAAAATTATTAGAATTAGAAAGGGAAGGAATCGTATAATCGAGGAATTAATTAATTAATCGTGTTGACAAACTCGAAACATTTCAAACAACATCGAAAAATTTGATGAAATTCATAGCATCGCGCTGGTGTCGTAACGAGCGTAACGAGAGATCGAGCCGATCGGCTCGTTTGGCGCCATTGAGAGGGTTCCGCTTGCACCACGTGCTTCCGTTTGCTGTACACGGCAAACGCGCGCACGCGTGAATATCCGTTCCCTCGATCACTCGAATTAGGCTTATCAAATTATCACGGCGCGACTCTGGGCGGGGAGGGTCGTTCTTTTCTTTAACGCCTGTCTTTTTAAACGCCTCCCTTCGTTATTCTCGTCATCGGCAATCCTAAAATGGATCTAATGCTAAACGCCAAGATTTACATTTCCGCGCAAAAATTCTCTTGCAACGTTGAAGGTGCAACGCAGAGACCGGCGGTCGAATCGAACCTTGAGGATGATCGAGTAATTTATGACTCCCCCCTCTCTC
>NW_006263353.1:3213851-3218436 GCF_000469605.1 Apis dorsata | reverse complement strand
GTCGTTCACCTTTTATCCCAGTAACACGAAGTCGTAGCCGCGAGCGACGACGGGCGACAAACTACAAACTGCACGTTCTCGCGGTATATCTACACGACGACGACCGACCGATGCCGGTACCGTGCTTTATTTGTATCGGCCGATCAGATGCCGCCGTGTATCGCCGTGTATCTCTCTCTCTCTCTTTCCCTCTCTCGTCTTATTCTCGCGTCTTCGATCCGTTAGGGTCGTCTCGCTCGCTTCTTCTTCTTCTTCTTCTTCTTTTTATTATTATTATTATTTCATCTCGTTTGTTTTTCTTCTCTTCCCTTCTTTGTTTTCCGTGGCCTCCATCGCCACGCTCAGGGAGAGAGAGGGGGGGACTTCTTCTCGCGGCTCGTAAAATACGCGAGTCCAAATTGATGTCCCCCTCGCCGGTGGGGAGAGAAGAGGCGAGGGGTGAAACACGAAGGTGATTTACGAGCGGGAGTTGCGGTCTCTGTATTTTTATAAATTAATAAAATCGTCGCGTTGTTTGTTAATTATAAAAAGAGGTTCGATTTTGGATTCGAAGGAGAGGATTTTTGAGGATTTTTTGTTCGATTGATGATGAATTTGAGAATCGATTTATCGTTTATAGTAAGAAAGTTTTATTTTCCAGATAATTTTTCATTTTCCTAACGGAATAGAATAAGAGTATAATAAATGGTAATAGGATCATGTTTTTAGTAAGGAATAATGTTCGAAACGATCCAATAGTGAAGGCGACATTACAAAGATCGTTTTTATAAAGATCATTCTATTCTCTTAAATCGAGCAATATAATAAAATAAAAAAATTATTCTTCTCCAGTTTTATTCCACTTTAAAATTCGTTCGCCTCTGATTCAAGGTTTTCTTTCATTCTTCCGAATGAACCTCCCGAACAGTTCCATAATTACATCCTAAATTACTCCGTCTTTTAACTAGAAAATTTATCTCGACAGTCGTCAAAAGAAAGAATCCTCTTCCATATCATCGCACGGGGCCGAAACTTCCATTCACTAATTATAACCCGTTTTAAAATTACTTTATCCTCAATCTTATCTCGAATTATTTCGAAAGGGAATCCTCTTCCAGGCGAGAGCGATCGAAAGTTCCATAAATCACACGCTCACACATCCCGTTTACTTAAAATCACTCCATTCTCATATTTATCCCTCTTGTTCGATAAACGAAGAAGAAACGAAGAGAAACCCCCCTTTCAGCTATCCCCGATCCGATATGCGAGGGAGGCGGAACGTGGCTGAGGTAGGCCACCGGTCATTGTCTCCTGTGCAAACGAGAGGATATATACGTACGTAGCCTGTTGTCTTAATGGGGCCAGAACGGTGACCGCGGTGGGCCACACCCTTAATCCTCGCCGCCACTTAGAGAATAGTCGCGATGCGCAATAAACGCTTCGACCGTGAACCATTTTCTCCACGACGAATTGGACGCTACTCGAAAGATTTATTCGGGAAAAACGGGCAAAGAAGGAGGAAGGGAAAGGTTTCGGGCAAAACGAAAATCCCTTTAACGTTTGACGCGTTTACGACTGCTGGACGTCGGCACGGTGTCGAAGCGGGATTAAAGGCGAGGGGTTAGTTCGCGGAAGGCTCGTATTTCACGGGGAACGAGCCACGGAAGCCTTCGAAGACGTTCGCCGCCTCGTTATTCGTACCAGCGATGCGTCAGCTTTTTTTCGAAGCTGTTCTCGAGACATCGTGTATTTAATAACGGATAATGGAATATTCCTGCTTTTCAACCTCGAAATATCGTCATCGATGTTGCAATAATAGTAATTACGGTGAAGATAACAGCGGGATGATTTTTTTCGAAAGATAAAATCTTCTTCGATTTATAATTTTGAATCGGATACTTTTTTTTAATTTTGAAACTCGAATTTTTGTAAGGTTTCTTTCCGATAATATTTCGAAAATATTGTTATTTAAGTAGATAAAATTTTTCTATTAGACGTGATATTTTCTATCAATCTTGAAATTCTCGTAAAACGTAATAATAGCACATAATTTAGTACATTAAAATAACATAATACGCTTCCATGGTCTCTCCTTTTTTGAAAAAATTCATCGATGATCTGGTAATTCTGTTGTTCGAAACCGTATTTATACCATTTATATAATTGGCGCAATTATTCAAGTATCTTTTTTCCTTTTTCCCTTTTCTTTTTCTTTCAATCAAGCTTTCGAAAATGCATTACATTACTTAATAATGCAAACCTAATAGCACATATACACGCGTACAGTTCAAAGGTGGCGATACGGTGAAACGAATTTTACCGATTTCCAGGCATTTACGACCGGTTACGTAAGCGTCTCGTCTCGTTCGATCCGAGACGCGGAGCCTATTAGCTAACGAGCTTCCTTATCGAGTGTATTAGGGTTGGAACGAAGGGAAGTCGCAGAATTCCTCTCGTAGGACGAACGTAGGAAGAGCCGGTATACGCGATGATTTAATGCACGCGCACGAGTTTATTTTCGCATCGCGTATGAGCGCGCGACTTCGATGCAACTCGAACGAACGAATTTGAAATCTCTCGATTCGTCCTTTTTCCCTCCTCTTTTCCCATTCGTTCGTCCCATTCGAGAGACAAATGTATTTGAAAAAAATGTATTATAAATTACTCTCGATTTATCTATATAAAAGGGATAACCGAGTGAAATGATTTTATCGGGACGAAAGAAAAAAAAATAGATAAAAAGAAGAATCGTCGAGCTTGTTGTGATAACGTTACCTTTCTTCGGTGGGGCGCGCTACATACGTCCTCGCGATAACGAATCGATTCTGCCATATACGAGGTCAATGAATTCCCCATTCTTCGCTCCTCGGAATTGTCCTCATAAATTGCTGATAAAGTGGAATCTCTATGATCGAATCTATGAATAACACAGATTCTTATAATTGATCTTGATCTTCATCCTATTTGAAAAAATAACAGCGATTTACAAATTTTAAAAAGAATCTCAAATCTTCGTTAACATCGATACAATTGCAATTGTGCGCCGAACAATCTTGTATTATTATTTCTCGTCGCTCGTGGAAAATTCGTCGCGTACACGATCCAGTTTTCCATCCGGGAAACACGGGCTCGCATACTTGGCCAACGTTCCACGAACTTTTTGCCCTGTCCGCGCGCGAGGCGAGCGCGCAACGCCGCGAGCAGAGACCACCACGGGCGCAAGCCAGTGGAACGAGAGACGTGAAACGCAGCGGTTGCACCACCCGAAAGATAAACGTCGTCATCGATCGTTCATCCATTACCACGAAATTCCATTTCGAAACGGAATTCTTATGAATCAGCTGCGACTGCGACTGTTTACGTGTCCTTTCAGTGGCACAATTCCTGCCTCGCTTCCTGCTCACTGAGAAACGGCCAAAAATGGCTGATCGCTCTTCTAGGTAATAATGTTACCATTCGATCTTTTCGCGAGTAATTCCTTTTTATTATTGGAAACCGTTGTTCGGTGAAACTTTTCTTCGAAGATAAAGTTTAACTTCATTCGTTTGAGAAAGAAAAAAGAGATACAGATTTCTTCGAACGGATCGAACAAAGGGGAAGGGATTTTTTTTTTTTTAAATTTTATTTACCGTGCAAACGAAAAACGATTCTTCTCTCGAATTTTTATCTTCTATCGAATCGATCGATGTAAGATATCCGTGAACTATTTAACGTTGGAAATAATTCACTTAACCGTACACGCCCCCGGGAACGAAGGGCGAAATTCTAATATTTCGACCGGGAAAATTATCCCGTCCCTCGAAGCGACGAGCAGTCCCACCTCGTCCAATCGTTCGTGAAAATATTCTGCTGGAACCCCGGGAGGAGCGTCCACCGTTCGGAAGTGTCTCTCTCTCTCTCTCTCTCTTTCTCTCTCATTCTCTCTCTCTCTCTCCCTTCCTCGGATGACCAACGAATCCCACTTTCCTCCCCACGTTGGATTGGGCCCCGGCACGGCACACTCGTGGGGGTTGGGCTCGTCCGGACGATATATCGGGGGAAATTTTCCGAAAGCTTGATCGTAGTGCCGATTGCCGGTGTAGCCGGTGGCGTCGACCAATCAGCGTCGCCCCCGGTCGAGCAAGTGGGGGTCAGCCAAGACTTAAGCGAGGCCACTCGCCGTGGAGCTGTCAGAGCTCTGTGGGGCACGGTCACGCACACAGCAGCTGGTCTTTTTTTTTTTTCGACACTTTCTCCATTCATTTCTTCCTTTTTTTTCTCTCTCTCTCTCTCTCTCTTTCTCTCTCTCTCCCCTCTCCTCCCCTCCTTTCTTTTTCCTCCTTCCTATCATTCCTCCTCCCGTTTCTTTCTCGGCTACGAGATCCCCCCCGGTATATCGGTTCGGTATTCTGTTCTCTCGGCAACGTTTCTCACAACCGTGCNGGCCAGTATTGAAACCACTTGGACTCATCCCGGAGAGGATACACAACCGTATTCGTTTCTCGTTCGATTCGAGTGACAGTTCGACATCATCGGTTGACATCATGGCAACTGGATTGGACCCCACCGGGCTCTACTGAACACAGAGAGGAAACCAGAAGAGCCGCTTTCCCCCCACCAGCACCAC
>NW_006263353.1:3208298-3213206 GCF_000469605.1 Apis dorsata | reverse complement strand
GAACATGGCTGGACTCGATCCGACCGGTCAGTACTGAAGGAAGGGAAGTGGAGGTAGGTCGAGGAGGAGGATTCCGGAAGAGACGAGGAAGTCGATCGTGTGGAGTCGAGGAAGAGATACCTCAAGGTCGCGACATGGCTGCCAGCACGGGCCTCGATCCAACCGGCCAGTATTGAACCCCTCTCTCCCTCCCTCCCTCCCTCCCTCTCTCTCTCTCTTTCTTTCTCTCTCTCTCTCTCCCTCTGTTCGTCCACGAAGGGAGAAGCTTCTCTAATTAATCGAACCGAGGAGATTATACGAGGAGAGGAAGGTGGAAAAGGGGGAAGAAGAGGAGGTTGGAAAAGTTGAGTTGAGGTGCGTCGACGATGGGACGAGTGAGGGGTAGAGAGGAGACCTCGACCTCGAATCTGAGGAGAACCGAGTGGAGCATCCACATACGGAAGGGAAGACATCGTCCGCCGTTCACGTTGGATCAGACTCATCAATGAACCCGCTCGGAGACTGTCACTGCCTGCGCCTAAGAGAGAGGTTAGTTAATTAGTTAGTCCGTTAATTACTCGTTCTCGTATTTATAGAGCGACTCATCTCCGTCCTCTTTTCCTCTTTTCCTTTCTCTCCTCTGCTCATCGATCGAGCGTTCGAATCTCGAATCTCGTCTTTCTCTCTCTCTCTCTCTCTCTCTTTCCTCTATCCACTTCTTTCGCGCAAAATTCTGTCCTGTTTTTTTATCTTTATTTATTTATTTATTTATTTATCAGCGCGAGTAAACTCGGATAATCATCTGTAGTCGTCGATCGAACGATTTCTCTTCGCCTTCCGATAGATAGAGGAACGAGTCCACCTGTAGTCCTCGCTTATGTAATACTCACCGTGCCCTGACATATGGTAGCCGTGTTCTCCTCCATCGTTTAACCAATGACCGTGATTCTTGGAAGAATTTTCATCGTATCGTTGGTGAATCGTTGGGATCTTGTTGTTTCTTTTTTTCCTTCGACTCGATTCATCTTCGATCGATCGATCGATCGATCGATCGTCTTTGTTCCGTCGACAAGGTTTGGACAAGGACGAAAGAGATATAGGATATATCGCGATAATATCCCCCCATCGTGATGCAATCGAATCGCGACTACTTCTCTTTCGGCGGTCGAAACCTCCCACCTCTCCCTCTTCGATCCACCTCCTCGATCACCTCCTCTTCCTCTGCGTTCAATCGTGTGAGGCTACCTCCTTTGCACAAGTTGCAAAAGAAGGGAGGTATTCCTTCTTCGAAGATTCGCTGACCCGCGGCGTGACCGGCGACTCAAAACGGGAGAAAGAGAGAGAGAGAGAGAGAGAGAATGAGTGAGTGAGAGGGGGAGAGAGAGAGAGAGAGAGAGAAAGAAGAGAAGAGGTAGCCGGTTAAAAACGAACACGCTGCCTTCGGGGGGAGGAAGAGCGAGGGGAGAGAGCCCGGCTGTCCGATTTCTTCGCGTTACGTCACGTTCACGCTTAAATAATACACGGTAAATCCGTCGTGGAGCATAGAGAATCTTCCTGACCTACCAAATTTGACCAGGTCGAATTTTTTTTTTTTTTTCTTCTTTTCGTTTACATATTCGTATAGAGCATTGAATTCGAATAGAAAATGCATCTTTCCCTCGAACCAAGAATCTCTGACCTATTTTTACCATTTTTCTTTCTTAATTTTAATTTTTTTAATTATTATTTAAAGAATTAGAGCTTCGTTTTTCGAGTAATGAAAATTTATAAATATTTCAAGCTTCCAAAATTCGACTTTTTTACCTTAAGAAAGAAAGAAAGAAGGAAGGAAAGAATTGGACGTTTTGTACGTGGCAAAAGTCGAGAGCAAAGAGACGAGTATCGTTCGCCGGTTTTCTTGTCGCGGTTACGAGCAGGTGCCTCGCCAGTCGGTCTAGAACGTTCACCTCTCTCTTCTTCTCTGTCGGCACAGGTACACAGCCAAATATGTCGTTGCCGCGCGCGTAATTAGGGGAACTTCTGGCTAGGATCTCTCCTTCCCTCCCCTCCCCCCAGCAACCGAGCTTGCTCCATTCGCGCACAATTTTCTATCCTTTTTTTTTTTTATAATCCAACCAACCAACTTCTCGAAATTACTCCACGAATTACAAAACGGGACGGGCGTATATATACTGAAAAAACAAATAAATGAATAATAAGAGAAGAGAGATCGTGTTGGCCCATAAACTCGATGGGGCGAGGTTTCGGAGGAAGCGGACGGGTGCACTTCCTGGTCGCCCGGAGGCTTTCGCAAAGTCACGAAATTAGTCTTGGTTCCATGGGAAAGACAAGACCCCGATAGCGAGTATATAAGCCCGAGGAGGCCTCCTCTCCGTCCGACTCCTCACATGGCCGAGTTCATTGACACCAAGCTGAGTTTTGGGCATTCACCGTCCCGGTCGCGCGCGCGCGCCGACGAATCGTGCCCTCCTCGTCAACCGAATAAGCGATCGTTGTTGGTGCGCCCGTACCGGCCCGGCCCGGCCTGGGCTCTCTCTCGCTCCTCTCCCGCCGCGTTTCGCCCGGCCGTCGTTTTCGCCACGGATCGCTCGGCCGGTGGCGGGAAACTCAGGCGAAAATTTCGCGAACCGGTCGTGCACACAACCGCTCGGGTGCGAGTGCAACGCTCGCGACGCACTCGAACTCCCTCCTTTTGCGCGAGCGAACGGAGGTCGGATTCGTTACCCCGAAGGAAAGGAAAAATTATTCAGTTTGATGCAGAGTTAAATCTCGCTCGTTTCCAATTGTTCGTCTCGTTCGATCGATCGGTTCAATTAACGTTGATTGTTTTCGATGGGAAACCTGTTCCGCCGATCGATCTCGAAAAGGATTTTCTCCACGAGGAAAAAACCGCCGTGTAATTTTATCCTCAACTGTACTGCCGATCCCCTTCTCCCTCCCGTATACCCGCGATCGCGCAATTATTTTTATCGCCGCGTACCCGCGCGTCCCGTCCCGCGCGCTAATCGATATTCATCGAGCGTGTTTAGGTAAAAGGCGACGAACAAGGCAGAGATCCCGTAGAAAATCCGTGATCACTCCGTAAATCACTTCCATCGGGCGGGGATCCACGGATCGTGGCGACAATGTGGCAGGCGGGGATCGTGGCCACCATCTCTCAACCGTGGTCTCGTTACTCGAAAAAACGAGCGGAGGAGAAATGAAACGACAATCGTTAGGGGAGAGGAGAGGCTCGTCTCTTTCCTCGCGCCATCATCCGCGAGATGAGGCGAGGAGGAGGGACGGAGACGGTCAGAGAGGAAGAGTAAGGAGAGGAGAGAGAGAGAGAGAGAGAGAGAGAGTGGGATTACGCGTGACCTAGGACAACATACCGCGCGACCTGCATGCCAATCGTTTCTCTCTCGCTCTCCCGCGTATATTCGCGCATTCCTTCTTCCCTTCTTTTCCGCGCATTAGTCTCGTCTTCGCTCTCTTCCTCGCGTATGCAGGGTGTTAATGCGCTCGTAAGACGATCTTTGGATTCTGCGAAACGAAAAAGCGGGAATTGATCTCTGTTAGGAAAAGAAATCCTCTGTTTCTTCTCCTCGCGAATAATAATAATAATAATAATAATAACAATCGGATCGTTTCGCCTTTTTCGTTCCGCTTTCGAACTTTCGACGCTTGTTCGTTACGACGTTTCTTCTAAGAAAAAAAAGAAAAGAAATGTCTTTCAAATTCTTACTTGCCAAATATTGAATCGAATATCCCTCGAGACAAAAACTTTTAATATTTTATATACAGAGAGAGAGAGAAAAGGAGACTCGTCTCGAAGTCTGTCGCGAAATTATGTAAAGAGATGTTTAACCAATTCGTACCTCTCGTTTTCTTTTCACAGCTCGGTAATAATAAGCAGACGGAATAAGATTTGGATTTGAAACGCGAGACGCGCGTTCGTAGCGTTGTATGCATTCTTTCTTCTTCTAAAAAAAGGAAAAAAAGAAAAGAAAAGAATTCGGAGCGAAGATTCTCCTTGGAAGAAACGGAACGGACGAACATCGCGTTGGATATCTCGACAATAAGTCGTCTCACCGTGGTGACGCATTCGGTGGAGGAGGCGCCTCCTCCTCCGATGCTATCGAACCCGAGGCCGGCCGCGGATTTTGGCAGCGAGGCATCTGAAACGGGCCGATGCATCTCGCATAACAATCGCGCCCCCGGATTTGAATTTGGTTACGTGGACGCGCGCCGCCCGACTCGATCCCACCTCCTCCCACCCCCACATCCGCGCCACTGCCTACGTATCGAGTGCGCGCGCGCGCATACGTACAACCACGAAAAACTAAGGCTTGACTTTATTTGGGCCTGGGCCACGACTCCTCATCTCCTTCCTCTCCTTTTCTCCTCGAGTCTTTGCGATAAAGGATAAAGGGATTCTTCTAATCGATTTAAAAATTTTTTTTTTCTTTGATTAAAATCTAAAAGTTCAGCTATTTAGGATCGGTTTATATAATTTATTCGAACGGAATAGAAATATTATATCGGATAAAACGAATCATGCGATGGTAAGTTTAAAAGTTTACAGAAAGCGTTCAATTTTTCTCTGAAGCCGAATGGACAAACATTTCCGGTATCGACAGATATTGATTTCGTTCTTATCGTGGCGGTTTCGATTCTGCTTTTCCGGAAATTAATCGATTCAATGCCTTTTCTCTCTCTCTCTCTCTCATTCTCCATGGTGCTATGACAAGAGATATATGATTTATCGACGAGCAATCGCGCGAGGACGCGAAAAACGGTGAAACACGAGTTTACATAAGCGTTAAACGGCCGATCCGTTTCTTCCGCCATCAAATGCATTTTGCAACGCATCCATGCGTGTCTTCCAAACAAAGTAGCGGCGACAACAATAACAACGATCAAAAAAAAAAAAAAGAAACAAACGGAGTA
>NW_006263353.1:3205579-3208099 GCF_000469605.1 Apis dorsata | reverse complement strand
ATATATATATATATATATAGCCTTGAACAACGTCATCCTCGCTTGCAGCAACAGGTAGAAAAGAGAGAGAGAGAGAAACGCATGTTCTTGGGACGTGTGTACATGTTATTTTTTTTTTTCTTTTTTTTTTTCTTCCCCACTCTTCGATAGAAACGTTCATTATTACGATCAATTACAACGTGATACAAATTGATATGATAAAAGGTTGACAAGCGGCTGGTTTATTTATAAGATTAATTATTAATCGAACGAACTCGTTTTACCATACGTTTACCATCCTTCATCCATTCTCGATCCTCTTTATTTTACTTCTTCTTCTTCCAGCCCAAACAAAAAAAAAAGACGATCCCTCTCCATTCTTTCTTCTCCTTCACTTTTTCGTGGCCGCCTCAGCCGCTTCTCGCTCCTCCTAGACACTCCGTTCCTCTCTCTCTCTCTCTCTCTCTTTTCTTTTTTTCTCGAAGCCATCCACTTTTTTCCTCCACTCTTTCTTTTTTCCTCCACTTCGCTCGCTCGCGCGAGAAGTTTCGGAGGTTCGTTCACCTCTCTCCTTCCTACACCGCCATTCGAAGACTCCCTACTATCCAGGCCAGCCCTATGCTCGTTACCTCGCGCGTAGACCGCTAGGCCTCTCCTGTCCCCTAAACATCGTCGCTTTAATTCGACATTCCATTCCATTCCATTCCATTCGAATCCCTTCCACGCTGGAAGAATCCCTTCGTTTCCTTGTACTTCCTTGAAAATCGTTCCCTGCATCCCTACGATCGCCACCTCGTCTTGGCTCGAAGAGATCGCTCGTTTCGCCTAGCCGTTCGCACACGACCGTCGCACGACCGGGTGTCCTTGCGCCGACACGATTCCGTTCGCGCCGATCGATCCGCGGACCGATTACGTCAAATGCTCAGGTGAGCTCCGCGGAAGTTGGAGGAGGTTGGCCGTGAGATTTACGGTTTTTCCTGCTTCCCATTTCGAAATCCGAATCTCGAGCCGCGATAGTTCATCCAACTCGACGATGATGATTGGTCAAGGATGAGCTCTGTTGTCGATACTCCTATTCGATTTTCAATCTTTCGATCGATCACGCTCTTATTATTTTATTCTTCTTTTAACGGTAAAAGTATTATTGCGTGCGATAAATATAATCGATTAAACGCGTAACGTAAATGTTGTTAATATATAATATACAATGTTTTATTGAATAGAATGATTCAGCGTTTACCATAAACATCAAGTTTTTCTTTTTTTTTTTTTTTTTTTTAATAGTAATCTTATAAAAATGCGATTAGATGTTTTATGCACAATTCTTATTCAATTTGTGCTGCTCTCGATTGGAGCTCGTGATCGTGAAAACGTTTAAAGCGAGGAATTCGAAGAGAATGAAAATATCGATCGAAGCTTTCGCGAGCGAGTTCGATTAAAAATTTTGGAAAATTTCGAAATTCTACCGCGTTTAAAGAGAGAGAGAAATATAATCCGAAACAAGCCGTAATGGGCCCGATTGAACGAGCACACGACGAAGGGCCAAAACGTTCTTATAAAGGCGGATGGAAATTCGCGGAACTGGCGAGGCGAGCCGTGGAATCTTCAGCTCGCAGGCATCGCGTGGCGACCTTTCGCGGCATCGCGTAGGTGGCACGAGCGAGAGAGAGAAAGAGAAAGAGAAAGAGAGAGAGAGAGAAAGAGCGGGAAGAATCGAAGAGGAGAGAGAAACGCAAGCTACGAAGGAGGCTGCGAGGGAAGGAGTCGAGGGGAGGGGGGTTGAAAAGGCCAATATCGGCACGATGGTATCTGGTGACTCTGGCAGAGGTAAATGGGCCAGGGCCGTCCTCGTGGTTGTCGCTGGTCGTGCGGTCGCGCAACACGAAATTCCCTCCAACTTCGAACGTCTCCCCGTCTCTTGCGTATCTTAGAACGAACGATATCACGATTATAGCCAACCAGGCAATCATCATCGGGATGTGTTCGATGTGCATCGAAGGTCTGGCCGGGCAAGCGGCATAATGCCAACCAGTGGCATTTACGCCGGCAAGACCACCTTTGCCTCGACTATTCCTCTCTCTCTCTCTCTTCCTCGTCCTCTCCATTCCTCTCCGTTTCTCCGTCTCCTCCACGGGAACGGTCTCCTCGTCTATCCTCGCGCTCTTTCTTTTCCATCCCTCTTCTTTCTCCTCTTCCCTCCCGCGGCCTACCGTAGTACCCGCAGTCATTCTCTCGATCTTTTTCCTTCTTTCCCTCCGTTTCGATCGTGGCACGAGGTGCACCGGCACACCAGCAGCTTCTTTAGCGTTCCATTACCAGCGCTCCGCGGAATGCATCGCTCTCTCGCAACACCTACGAGCGTAGGAATCCGTGGAATCGTCTTCCACGATTCTGATACCGTTTCTCGTGTACGTGAAACCTGAAATATCGTTCGAGGATATATTATCCGTAAGATCATTCCCTTATCACGATATCCCTTAAACGCGCTTAATAAAATCGATCCAATTCCATTCCAACACGCGGAAGAAGAAAAAAAAACGA
>NW_006263353.1:3201425-3205400 GCF_000469605.1 Apis dorsata | reverse complement strand
CCTTTTTTTTTTTTTTCCATCATCGAGGTGATCGCGTGGCGATGCTGACCTATGGTAGCACAGAAGCGGCGTGTCGCTAAGAAGCGTGGTAGTGGTGGTGGAGCGGCTCGCCTTGACGAGAAAATCACGTGGCCGCGGGAAATGACTTGTTATATAAACTAATGATTATCCCGCGGTACTTGTGCATTGCCTCGATGTCTAAACGAATGGGTATCCCGCGCAGGTTGACCGTACCGTGCCCACCGTGCGGATCGATACTCCTCTTCTACCCCCTTCTACCTCGAGCGAGCGGTAGTAGTAAGGTAATCCTGGCGCACGGTGAACGAGATGGGGACCTCGTGCACGGCTCATTATCGCGGCAGCCTCGTTTAACTTACCGGTCCGGGCGAGATAACACGCGAGATAACGGATAACGCCCCCGAGACGCCGCTCTAATAATAATATACGAGCCAGCCACCTCGATCGTTCTCTCTCTCTCTCTCTCTCTCTCTGAGCAGGAAATTCAGCAGCCGGCCAGATAAGGCCCAAGGAGATCGAGATGTCACGTTGGAACGCGAGATTCATCTACTACGGCGCGGTTAACTTCCTCGCGCGATTACAATATATATATATATATATGCAAACACCGATACCGATCGATGTGATACCGGCGCTATCCGGGATACCTTTTCGACGTCATTCTCGACGAAACGAAATTATAATAATTCCTCGATTCACTTATTCTTCTTTATATATTTTTTGATGAGATCGAGAGTTGGAGATCTGTTTTGTGAATGAAGGTACACGATTGGCACATCGTGAGAATATTTTTAATATTTTTAATTTATAGGGCACGTGTACATTTGAGGTTTTTTATTTACGTATTGGGATTGCTCATCTTTATATTTGTACAGGATTGTTCTTTTACGACGATTCGTCGATTTGATAGAAGAAATAAAGAAGGCAAATTATCGAATGGAAGGTTAAGGGACCTTGGCTCGTCGCGTTCGAACGGTGGATCGTTAACGTTAAGGAGGTGGATTGGATGCCACCTTTCGATTAGCGATCTCGGGCTAGGCATTTATTAACTTTCAATCCGGCACGAATTAACTACTGTTACGAAACTACTATTAAATCTACATTAGTCGCCGTAAGGACTCGGCCAACGCGATTACTTCCACATTCTTTCTTACAAATTATCGTCTATGCATCTCGAAAGAATAGTTTCGTATCTCGTCCACAATATAGATATCCATCATCGATGGATTACTACTTTCACAATCGTCCCCTCTCTCTCTGCACAGAAATAATTTCGCTATTTTCACGATGCACACCGATGTACACCGTGAATTAAAACTCATTAGATGATTTCGCGTCGGTTCTCTTTTTTAAGATTCGTCGTAAACGCGATAAAAATACGCGTTACGAGGAAATCGTATTCCGGAATAACGTCTTTAATGACACGGGATAAGAAAAATAGATAAACAAATGCGCAATCGCGATTGTGAGAAGGTAAACGCGCAAGGAAGCGAGGAGGAGGAGGAGGAGAAGGAAAATCGGCGCGCAGTCATAGAACGCAGTGGAGATATCGGGTAGGCCATGGAAGTAGGTCAACGCGGTGTGGGCAAGAGACGCGAGAACCAAGTTCAGGGGCGAACTGCAGCGGCCTCTCCCGGTGGCTTAGGTTAGGTTCTTCTCTCTCTCCAACGTTCCTACTCCAACGCGTGCATACGCACACCTCCCTTCTCGAGGGAGGCGCGCAACGAGAGGAGGCGGAGGCAGTCTAACGGAGTCTCTCTCTGGTCCGCCTAGTTTTATTTTTCCGCCTGGACTCTCTCTCTCTCTTTTCCTTATCCTCCATCCCCCTGACGCCTCCCTCTCATATAAAACGTCGCGTCGTCGAGAGAGAGAGTGATCGCCATCATCCGTTTTCTCTTTCTCCTTGCCCGTGATCCTGGCCTAGACGACTTTCTCTCCGGCAGGAGAAAAAACATCACATTTTTCGAACGAATCGAATTGGGTGGGAAGTGCAAGTATCCATCGGCACGTATCCACGATTTTTCGAAGTGTACAATATTCACGTACGTGGAGGACAGTTTTGGTAAAAGGTATCCAATTTAAAAATTATTTATCCATTATTTACGTTGAGACAGTTCTCTTTATCTGTGCGAATTTCGATTCACGATGCATTCAATGCTCGTAATTCCCGTCCAATTTATTCCTATTCTATTCCTACGTGCTCGTATTCCGATCCTTTCGCGCATACACTCGAATTCCACTTTCCTTCCCGATTCTCCGGATGCCCGAAGAATCTCGCTTCCAATTACCGAATCGATCTCTCTCTCTCTCTCTCTCTCTCTTTCTTTCATCCAAGGATCGACAAGAGACGGATCTGTGACGTGCGCGACCTCGGCGAGGTGGTCGCGAAGGCCGTTTCGAACGCGGAAGATATATCGCGGCGATCGGCGATAATGCTTGGCCGTGGCGCACGTTGGCGAATAGAAGCGGGAACTGGGTTGCTGGGTAGATGGGTGAAGTAGGTGGAACAACGTAGATGGAACAACGCAGTCCTCCCCTTTTTTCTTTTCGAAAATCGTTTCTTCGTTCGATGCTCGATCGATGGTCGTCTCGCGCGAATCGAAGAATACACGAGGAATTATTAATTAATTATTGGAGGATGGAGGGGTGTCTATTATTTCGCTCACGCGGCTCGAAGCCAGGGCGTGGTTTCTCCGTGCGCTTTTTGCCCGCCTAGAATGCACCAGACGACCTTCGCTAGGATCAGGATATTCCGCTGTTATGCTCCCTGTTCTGCCGGTTCCCTGTTCGCCTCACCCACCGCCTCACCCTCGTCACATCCCGTGTCGCACTCTCACCTGACACTTTATATGTATATATATATATATTTTATAGATCCCGTTTCCCTTTTTTTTTTGTATAATAATATCCACGTTTTAATATCGCATTGATGAATAGTTTCAAGATCGTTAATTGTAAGTCAAGCGTTAAGGGTAAGTGAAACGGTAGAGTTGCTACTGTTCGTTTCGAGGACATTGTCTCGAATTCTTACGAATGATAATTCTTCGAGTGGCTAATTTTTGGATTAATTTTTCGAAAATGATTATTAGAGCGCTACTCGAAATTGTAATTGTCCCCTTTTAAGGGGAGGTTTTTTTAAATAACTCTTTAAATTTCTATTTCAGAAACAATGAGATATCAAGTAACATCAGTGCATTTTTTTTCTCTCTCTTCTTTTACAGACAGACCAGCAACAACGTCACTGCCGTTCGAGGAATCCGGATCGTTGCGCGATCGGATCGAGCTCGCGACCGCGATCCACGCCCCTCGAGAAACAGCTAGAAAGGGAGGAGAGAGAAATATATATATATATAAAGAAGCAGAGGAAACACACGAGAATGGAAGCTTCGCACTGCCATGAGCATCAGTCACCAAGCTTGCTGTTGTTCTTCGTTCAACATTATCATTCGTCGAGGAAAGCGAAAGAGAGGATTGGATATGCATATACGTTGTTCGAAACCTCATCGTCATCGTCCTGCACACCTTCCACACCTTTCGACGATGATGATCGACCCGCAGGATTGCCCGTTTTTTGACGCGTGTTCGTTTCACCACTTTCTCCACCGGTCCCGTCGAGCCGCATTCGAGGGAACGAATTTCGAGATGTTACTATTTTTTATTATTATTATTAATTATAAATAATTATTATTATTATTATTACTACTACTACTATTATTATTATTACTATTATTATTATTATTATTATTATTATTATTATTTAAATCTTATCGTTAAGGGGGCACCGTTATAAATATATATATAAATATTGTACATGTATATGAAAACGTAGGTGCGGAGGATCCTAAACTAAGGATCCTAAAACACGATGGCCGCGAAACTTCCGCATCCCCGTATCTCCCCGTATATTGGAAAATTGTTGTCATTACTCTCCGATAGTTACTTTGGTTACTGTATAAA
>NW_006263353.1:3196516-3201005 GCF_000469605.1 Apis dorsata | reverse complement strand
CTCTCTCTCTCTCTATAGTATATATATATATATATATATATATATATATACTACACACCAGGACGCTGAATTTACTTAAACGTTTCTCGGCCTCTGCCCCTCGTTCAGCCTCTTGTTACTTGTATCCAGTCCCATTCCGAATGGGTGATTTAATATAAAAGGAGTTATGCGAATGCGTGGCCAGGCACGTTTTAAGTTAAATTCTAACTAAAGAGATTTTCGTTTCATTTCCCCTCCTCGCCTCCCTCCCCTCTGTGCGTTATTGGCTTTACCACAGGCTATTATAATGCTATACTGCTATATACCGCCGCTATATATCGCCTGTTACGCAGCAATTATCCGCTGCTACTACCGGTACACTCTATCCTCTATCGATAGAGCCGTTACGAGGCGCGAACACGGTCATCGAAAAAATACGCATCATCCCTCCTATTATCCACCCCCTCCAGGCGAAACGATTCAATCGATCCCTAGGACGGATTCGTTCCTTTTTTTTTTTTTTTTTTTCTTTTGATCGATGGATCATCGGTGACCTGGCCACCACCGTAAACGAGAGACTCCGCAACGGCGCGACGAACGAGGAAAGAAATATTCTGAATTCTCTTCCTTATGATCTTTATATACGAGCGCCCTCAATTACCACTTAAATTATTCTCACTTATTTCTATTTCTTACCTTTAGAATATATTTATTTGAAACAAACTGCAATCGTATGTGTGTCTTCTCTGTCCCCACTTTCCCCTCTATCTATCTATATATACAGATTCTCGTTCGTTCTGACGAAAAATATTCCTGAGAATCGCTTTTAAGAATTTACGATCTACGTGTCCATCTATCTATATGCGACACGAAGATGATTACGGCACAGTGGAGTCACCAGTGGCTCCAAGCTTCTCCGAGGAGGAGAGGGATCGTGACGAGCGAATGAAAAAGAAGGGAAAGAAAAGAAAAGAAAAAGGATCGCCTATTTTTCGTTTCGATCTGCTCGCACGAGTGTTCGTTGACCCGCTCCTGCGCGCTCGCCTACGTGCTCGCCTTCTGCACGCGAGAGAGAATGCGCCCGTGCGCGCACGAGCGCCGAGAAGCGCGGTTTTCTCTCTTTCCCTCCTCGCCCTCCCCTTTGCCCATCCTCCGTTTCCTGTCTCCTTCTTTCTTCCCTTCTCTCTCTCTCTCTCTCTCTCTCGCTGGCCCCCGTGGTCGTCAGGAAGCAGTTACCGCGCGCATTGTTACACATAAACTTCTTTCCATCGTCGGCGTTGTAACGCGCGCGATCCTCGCGCCGATGCTTTTGCATTCCTCGCGCACACGCGCCGCTTTTTCTCGCGGGGACAATCTCGCGGGTGGGCGGGTTTGTGTTATCATCGTCCCGATTTTTTTTCCTTTTTTTCTCTCTCTCTCTTTCTTTTCTTTCAAGTCACCGTGATTATTGCACCGAGGACGGGCTCCTCTGAACAGAGAAATATCGATATCGTAGGGTGGTCTGTAATTTAACGGCGCGAATCAAGGGGTTTTATCCTTCGAGGGGTGGGAGGGAACGAACGTTTGATTGTTCGTACGTTGGTTAAGTTGTTGGAAGTTGTGGTGTTCTTACAACTATGTAGGATAAAGATAAAGGGATGTGGTATAAAAGTTTTTGCTTGAGGTTTTAAGGAAAAATTAAATTGGAGCGTCGGGTAGAAAGCTAGTATTTTACGTAAAAATAATATACGTGAAATATGCGTGGATTAGTTTTTAAAATTCAAATTTGATTTTAATTATCATTTGAAAATTGGATTTTTGTGCGACAAATAATATACAGACCACCCATTCTTTTTTTCTTTTTTGTAATCCGTGCAGTAACACGGATTTATAATATGGTTGTTGCGAGGATTTGGGGAATAATCTATTTATTGTGTTCATTTTGTAAAATCAAGGAGTTTTATATGGGAGTGTAAACTAATTGAAATGTACTGTATGTCTTTATTTTTTTCAGAAGAATCTAACCCTTATATATTATCGATACGTTGAATCGCCTATGTTAATATCTAAATATCTTCTAAGTATATTCACTATTTAAGACTTTTTTTATTTTCCTACCAAAATATCTCCAAATTCGAAATCGTCGTTATATTTAATATTTATAAAGAACAATAAAAGAAGATCGAAACTTGAATAATATCTTGCCGATTAATAAATGAATAAAATCGCATAATTCGTCTCAAGATAGAGTATTTTCAGTAATCTTATCCCGATCTGTCAATAAAATTGTACAAATTTCTGCAACACACGATGTACGACGAGTTTAATTAAATTAAATTAAAAAAAAAAGAAAAGCGAGCGAAATTTTTTTAAGCAGATCCAAATTCAAAAAATAGAAAAAAAGAACTCAAATTGATTTTCTACAAAACTGTTGATTTTCTACGCGCTGTCACTGTCATGTGACGTACGCAACGAAAAACACGATCCTCTTTCCAATCTCCGTACACCATCATCGATTATAATTCATTCCAGCAACGAATATGCGCGTCAAATAATTAGAAACTGCATCGTTATCGTCACCGATGTTACGTTATTTCCACCACGATTAACATTACGCGATTCGATTGTTCAACCCGCGTTAACGATCTCTCCTCCTCGGGCTTGGACGTTCCACCTGGACGTCCTCTCCTTCTCCTCCCCCTCCTCCTTTACCTTCTCGGCACAGATCGCGATCGCGCGTTGCAAAGGAGGAGAACCGAAGCGAGAAGAAGAAGAGGAGGAGCAAGAAGAAGAAGAAGAAGAAGAAGAAGAAGAAGATGCCGAGGAGAGAAAGACGGAGAGAGGAAGAAGATTGGAAGGTTTGCTATGTGTGTGGCTACGTGTGAGAGAAAGGAGAGATGGCCGAATGCATCGTGTGCAAGAGAGAGAGAAAGAGAGAGAGAATAGCTGTACGACGTTCAAGCGAGAGGAAGAGAGAAAGACACGCAAAATTTTTCTACGTATAATATATACAAGAGTAAAAAATAAATGGATATTTTTATCTATTTTGTTCGGGGCACTAACAGCGTGGCAAATTGAACGGAAGTCCGTTAATGATCGGTCTCTCGTCGACACTTCCATGCAACGTGAGATAAGATCGTAAATTGGTATCATAATGGCGGCGTTTGAAGTTTGAAGTAAAAGTTAAGTGAAAGGAAAGTTGAAGTTTCCCCAGTGTGCTCGAGTATGAAATATATTGGCCGAGTGTATACCGTCGACTTATCATCGATCAGTTCGCTCGACAATTAAGGCAAATTTGTTGGAACGTTAGATTTCGAAAACGATATTCAATTCCTATCGAAATTTCACGAATCAATCTAAACGAATGAAAAAAAAAAAAAAAAAAAATATTCATCAACATTTTTTCTTTTTCTACGATCACAAATTAATAGAGATAGAATCCGAAAAAAATTGTATCATATCCTTGACAAAATATATCGTTGTCAATGTATCGAAATATTCTCGATAATCGATAATCGGTTTCGCGCAGGAATCGCAGGGTATGCGGTTTTGTCGCCGCATCGAGCGCACGTGAACGCGTGCCAACGTGTATATCTCTCCTCCGTCATGATCCTCGTGACCTTTCTGTGGAACGCAACGATCGATGGATCGATAAGTTTGTTACCGGAGGTTGCGCCGGGAAGACCGTGCTCACCATTTTCCTCCGCTAATATCGAAACTATCCTCCGTTTAATTAGCGGCGACGATACCAACGTGTTCGCAATCGAAACGTGTTCTCCCTTCTTCTTTATCAAAGAAGAGGGGTGGGTAAACAAAAAAAAAAAAAAAGAAAAAAATATCTTGGCGTTTATATCATTTTCCCTCTACACTTTGTTCCTCTTCCTCCTCTTGCAATGAACGATCAAACGGCGAGGGAGGGAAAAGGAGAAAGAAACGATCGATCGCGTTGTTGCTTTCCTCTTTCCTCTTTCTCACTTTTTCTCCTCGAGACCGCTTCCTGCGCGCCTCTTGTTGGCCTTCGAGGTGGAAATATTTTCGCTGACCGCGCACTATCGCGATTGAGTCATTTCTAAACAGGGCACGTTGATACCTTGTAGAAAATTAAAAAAAAAAAAAAGAAAAGAAAAGAAATTCGATACTCGCCTATCATTCGCCTATCATTCCTCCCTTCTATAATCTCTTCTTTCGTACGCCCTTTTGTAATTACCAAAAAAAATCGATTTGCGATCGATCGATGGACAACAGTTCGAGACAATGCTAAACTCATAACTTTATATTACATACTATAACACTTCTATTAATCATAATTAATTCCATTCCCAAGAGAATCGACCTCTACGAATTTCCTCGAAATCAAGAAGAAGAAAGCAAAATGAACGAATGAGACCTCTACAAGTTTCTCGTTATCAACGAAAACAAGATCGGGATTGCGATTCGAAGGAGCGCAAGGAGAGTATCGAGGAGGCGTATCGGCGAAAAGAATCGCGAAATGTCGGGCGCGTGGCCGGGGCCTGGGCGGCGCGGGCCACCC
>NW_006263353.1:3191538-3196331 GCF_000469605.1 Apis dorsata | reverse complement strand
CGCGAGGGATCGGCGATCGGCGGCGGCGGCGGCGCGGCGGCGGGGCACGTGGCACGCACTTCTCTCCTCTCTTTTGTTTTTGCAGACCTCCAGGCGACTCGGCACTAGGTTACTGGGTTCTCTCCTCTCGAGCTCCCCGCCTCCTTCCCCCTTCGTCCTGCCGGCTCCCTCCCCACCACCACCTTCAACCCGGCTCCTCTTTCCCTCGACCCTGGCACGGCGTGGACGGCGGCGGACCGAGGTGCATACCCCGGATATGCGACGATGCACCTTCGCTCACGTAACGTATTTTTCTTGTTATAACCTGATCCCCTTTCTAGACAGTTATTACAGATACATAATTTGTTTGCAAGTTTATTGAAGAATCGGTATATTTTTAAAGCAAGCTATGATGCTTAAGATTTTATTTGTTCTGTATAAATTAATGTACGGGGAAATAACGATTTGTTCGTTTTAAAAAGAGATTTTATCGTTGATATTTCAGTGTAGATTGGTTTGTACGTAAAGATGATTGGATAAGGGAGCAGAATTGTCGTTTTGAACAAATATGAAGTCAATCTTTGCTTCGTGAGGTAATGGAATGATTAGAAAAGAAGTTTCGTTTAATCTCGAGATTTTTACCAAATGATGAATTGAAGCTAATCTAAAAAAGAATACAAATCAATCAACATCGTTCTATTTTCTAAACGATAAATATAACGCGCTCAATTATATATCTTTCAACATTTATCGTATCTAATATGCATAATTCATCTCAGGAATTTTATTTATCGGTATAATTTAAAGAAGAAGAAAAAAAAAGCGAGAGAGAGTGACATTCTAACTAGCAAAGTCGAGGCCCTGTCCTTGACTTCCGGCAAGAAACAGCGTTACGTTTTTTTTTTTCTCTGATCAACGATCTATCAGGAACTAGTTGTTTCTAGTGAATTTTCTTGCTTTTACGTGCTCACTCGCGGGAAGAAAAATCGAGCAACCTTCGCTCCCTCGCCGTGTTCTCCGCCTCCGATTCTAATAACCCGTTTCTAATTTTTCCCCCCAACTTGTCCTTGCTTTCCTCTTTGCGCCTCGTACGCGAGCTAGCAGTCGGAGAAAAGGCAGAAAAAGGCCAAGGAAGCGTTATTTTTAACGGTCTCAGGTAGGATCGAATTTTTCGCGATCCCGTTATGGGACAACGGAAAAAAAAAAAGAAGAAGAAGAAGAAGAAAAGAGAGAGAATCCGTGACCTCGAGGGGCGCAGCGAGATGCACCGAGGTGAACACCTCGAGAGAAAGAGAAAAGGAAATTTGCAAAATTATTACGGTTAGCGACCTTGCATCTCGAAATTCATGGGATTCTTCCATCCCCTTCTTCGTTTTTAGTCCAGTCACGTACTGTCACTTGTTTCTCTCCGTTTTTCTCGCCGATATTGAATATTCTGATGAACTTTCGACGGTTAGCAATGGAAGTTTCTCCTTGTTCGGAATGGAGGGAAGAATCGTGAAGAATGATTTTTTTTGAAGTTGATTTTCTTCAAAATTTTTCTGTCCAATTTCATCGAAGAATTGTTTGAGGAAATAAAAAATATTTAAATAATCAGAAAGTATTTTAGAGTGTCTTGGTGGTTGTTCGATGAAAGAATAAGGAATCTATTCCGAAGAAAACTATTTCAATGATCATTTCATGCTTGAAAAGTAAAGAAATCGGGATAGAGGGAGGTCTCGTTTCGTAAAAATGGGGGAAAGTACAAGGATTTTTGGCCTAGAAAAATAAAGAATGCTCGAAAATTACCTGCGACAGCCATGCTAAATCTTTACACAATGCTAAAAATCTTTCTTAGAACTTAATTATTTTACGACAGTTTTTACAATTCTTCGATCGTCATTCTGAGTCAAACATTTCATTTCAAGAAATTCGAAACTTTCAGTCTCTACTAATTTTCGACTACGAATTTATCAATCTTGCCATAAATCTTGTCGTAATCTTGCACAGTGTTCAAGGACTACAACGATTTCTATCCACACTCCACGGGGAGTAGTTGCCTCGACTAGATTATTGACAGGTTGTCCTTTGGAGCGTTGGAGGCTTCACTCTGTAAAAAGTATAAGGATTTTTTTGATTCTCCAATGTATTATCCGTTATAATTATTCCTTGAATAAGTCTTATCTATTCAAAAATCAATTACATAATACGTATAATCTCGTGCAAATAGAATTTTAATAATTTTGTGAAAAATTGAACAATTTGATTCTCATTTTTAATAAAATAATTAACATCGATTTTAGCTCAAAAACAGAAAATTAATTAATACTTTCCAATTCTACATATCGTTACCATCTTTCCCTTCTCACGCTCGCCCATATTCTTCCATTTCCAAAAAAGCATCGCGTCCAAATTAATTCCTCCCTCCCCCTCAAAAAAACGAGGTCCACTCCCATCGAAATCTAAAAAAAAAAAAAAGAGAGAAAAAGAACCAGAACGTTTCCCAAACGGGGTGCTCGTGAGAAAAAAAGGGCAGACGCAGCCCCTCGAAACGCGGAAGCAGCGCGTGGATTACACGGATCACAGTTAGACGAGGGTTTCAAGGAAGCGGACGAAGAAGCGTCAACAAAGGGGGACGAAAAAAATGGAGAAGAAGAGGAGGAAACCACCCACCACAAGGGGCAGCTTGATGGCGAGCTGACCTAACGGTACCTCGGTAACCGCCCTATCATCGAGGGGGTAGGGCATCAAAAAAAATCGAGACGAGAGAGAGAGAGCAAGAGAGAGGAGGCCAGGTTAGCCTCAACCCTTCCGCATACCGTTTAGAAAGCGGAGAGATTCTTCTTACCTAGCCAACCCCTTCCTCAATTTCTCTCGAACGTCTTTCTTCCGCCAGATTTCGTGCCTTTCTTCCCTTTTTTCTTTCTTTTTCTTTCTTTCTCTTTCGCTTTTTCTCGCATCGGGCATCTTTTCCAGATCCACCACTCGATTCCAGCTTCTTGGCCAGGTGCCTGGAAATTCGCCAGCTGTGGTTCTACCCCTGTTTCCTGTGGAACAGACAGCAGGATGGTTTGTAAGCGATCGTGTTAAAGGGGCAGCGGTTTGTGATTGATCTCGATAAGGAATTACCTAAGAGAAGGAAATTAATCGAGGCAGTATCGTGAGAACGGTGGTCGATCTTCTTGTTTCTTTATTTTTCTTTTTTTTTATGGATCGAACGCGTGTCGTCGATCTCGTTTCTCGATATAGATTGCGAACGTTTCTTTCCATCTTTGAGATCAAATTAACGCGTATATACGTTATAATCGAAGAAATCTTAAGAAAAAAAAGAAAAAGGAAAGTTGAAGCATCGCGGTTCATCGAATCGTTCATCATAGAAGAAATATTCTACATTGCCTAATGCAGGAGAGCAAAGGAGCACTAATAAAACAAGAATGATCGTTCTCCCGAGATCGTCGAAGGTCTCGTTGCGCGTCACCGCAACGTTGCATAAAGCAAAAACCGTAGCCGTTGAAGAAATCGACGACCTAGAAGCCGGGCAAAAAAAGAAGAAAACGACCTTATAGAAAATGGCTTCTGTTGCCTACGATAATTACCTTACCTTGCCGACCCGAAACAATATCCGTTTCCTGTTAAATCGAATTATTATTTCAAAACTACCCCAACATTTTTAATCTTTTCATTCAATTCTCAAAAATTCATAAGACATAACGTGCATCAACTAGGTTTCACCACTTATAAAACATATTTAAATCAGATTGGATTAAATATCCCCTCCCCCGTGAAGGAAATTTGTCCCAATCGAAAACATTCGAGTTTGAACGTCATATTCATCGGCCTATTTACACCTGTTTCCCCTTCGTGTTCGAGTTATCTGTCCGATCGATCGACCGACCGGGTTGCCGTGACACAGGTGCACTCGGCTCTGTCCCACCTTAGTTCGTCACGTGGCGAAAAGAAAAAATAAATAAATAAATAAACAAATAAAAAAAAAAAGGAAAGAAAAACTCCGGGTACACCTTTTATCCTCTCCTTTTATCTCTCGCCGTTGCTCGTTTCTCCACGCCCGCTTGTATGGAGCCGTGTCACGCGAGAGAGCGTACCAGAGCTGCCTCTGCCTCTCCGCCCGTCTTTTCACGTCCACCGTGGCGTCCACCTCGCCCGGTATCACTTTCGGTTTTAAGGAAGCCTCCCGCGGCGTCCGCGCAGGAATGCATGAAATCCGTGACGGCACCACGAAGGAATCTCCCTTTCGAATCGACGTGGACGCCTTTCACGGTGATAAGATGCTTGCCCCCCGAAAGAGAGGAGGAGAAAAAAAAAGAAAAAAAACTCCGTCCCCTTTCATCCCTTCTTATCTCGGTTTCACTCTCTTGGCCACGATCGAACGACCAGCTTGTTTTACGATGGCCACGAATACGTGATAAGATTGTTGCAAGGGGAAGGAGTCTCTTCATTCACCTCAGAGTTCTGAAAATTACGAGTTTCAAAACCAATGGTCAATTTTTAAATTTTTTACTCGAAAGTATTTTTCTCTTTCTCGTTTTCGAATGGAGACGAAACGAATGGAGAATCGAAAGGAGAGTTCGAAGGTGATTTCCACCCTCGAGTTCGCGATAGAAGGCGGCGAGAGAGCGAGGCACGTTCTCGGCCCGGCTCGGTGACCCTTGAAAATATGCGGATAAGCGATAGGAATCCTTCGGTATTCGAGGCGGCTCAACATTTCGTGACGCATCGATGCTCGGAGGGGGGGAGGGGGGCCTCGTTGTATATGTAAGTTAAGCCGGGATCGTCGGCTGTGGAACTGTGGAACTTTAACACAGGCGCCTTAATTA
>NW_006263353.1:3182520-3191131 GCF_000469605.1 Apis dorsata | reverse complement strand
AATCGCCGCCACTTACCTGCGCTGTCGAAACGAGCCCCGAGGACGGGGTTGCCGCCTTCGTTGACGTAGCCTTCTACGAGGAGACGTTAGAAGAAATGCCTCGAAGAGATGACGCCCAAGACGATAATTATTCGAGTTTACAAGCGTGCATGATTGATATCTTAATTCGCGATTAACCATTGCCCAGGGAAATGTTTCAATTAGAGTGCGTAACTGATGAGCCAATATTTGCGAAATCTCTCCTCATTTCGCGCTCTTCATTTCGTTTCCCACGGATGAGCGAAGGGGAAAAGAAACGTAGCGAATGATTCTCTTCTACGTTTTTTTTCAAAACATATAGACTTTTATTAAAGTATATATATATATATATATATATGTATATATACCTTCTTGTACGTGTACAAATTTAAATTTTCCAGTATAGTATAATATCTTACGAAAGATTAAAACTGTCTTAATAGTCTTGTTGTTTCAAAATTTTTCAGGTATACGTATGATGGACCGTGACTGGTGGTCCGTGAAGTCCAGTAGCTATTCACCGACACCACTCCATTTACCAAACACACTGCCCATTGATCCATCGGAGCGGTGATTGCAAATCATCCGTGTCGGCTCGTCTAGACGAGCGATTCAACCCATCTCAATCGCAAAACCGCCGATGAATGGGCCAAGTATACACGAAACTGAATGAACCTACTTTTCACCACACTCGCTCGATACGATCGTTAAATTATCCAACCGACTCCCCCTTTTTCGCCGATATACTCATTTCACTCACAATGGCAACGCAGGCGGCTCGTTGATCGCGTTTTTTTTTTTCACGTCACGCTTTATCGGCT
Source organism: Apis dorsata (assembly GCF_000469605.1). Classification (NCBI taxonomy): domain Eukaryota; kingdom Metazoa; phylum Arthropoda; class Insecta; order Hymenoptera; family Apidae; genus Apis; species Apis dorsata. The sequence goes on along the minus strand of NW_006263353.1, from coordinate 3,190,292 downwards.
TCTCATGGGCTGTCGCGATGATCGAGGACAGTGTGAAAAACCAGCCACCCCTTCATCGCTATGTATATATATATATATATATACATATATATCACTGGTTTTTATTTTCGACGAATTCCGGCGCCGACGAAGCCGGGCCACGTTAATTAAACGTCAATTGATCGATGCACGAGAGGGGTTTATGATTAAAAATCATAAATTCCAATGATCGGCTCCCGTTTAACAGGGAGCCTGATATTTTATCGGGAATGTTCGCGCGCAACGATCGATTACGCAAGCGCGCCTCCTGAAAAGTCCCCTGTTGGAATGCAACCGGCCAGGACGGAACGAGAAAATGCAAACCAGACTCGATCGAGAACCGGGGCGAAAGGGGGAAAACGAACGAGATTAACTTCTTCTAAGGCTTCTAAGGCTTCTCTTCTTCTTTCTTTCATTCGTTGTATTTATATGCCGAGGAGATAATTGGGATCAATATATTTATAAATGGAGAATTTGTTATCCTTCCATAGACAGACATTTAGTGGTAATCTTTCTTCTTTTCTGTAGAAAAAAAAAAAATTAAATGAAGTAAGATTCGTTGAATTTCCCATCGCGTTCCGACGGGCAAGGTCGGGACCAAATAAATTAAATTTCCGCAGCAAGGAAGGAGGGTCATCGATGCCCATCGGACAGGTAAACAATTGGAGGCGAAAGAACAATGTTGCAACCTCCCGTTTCAACTCGAAAGGCACGATCCTCGATGAAGATAATGAGCTGCCGATAGGCACGGCAGAGGTGTTTCGTGGAAGGTGGACGAGTATCGGCCATTTATTCGTAATGCGAAGAAGAGAGTTCGAGTTTACGCAGGTTTCACGAGCAATGGTTTACGAGCAACCCTTCGACGAAGAGAATAGAGTCGTTAGCGATTGTCGAACCGCTGATATCTCGCATCATTTCACTTTTACCTGTGTCTCTTCTGAGCGGGATCCACCTTTCTCCTATTATTTCTTTTCTCCCCCTCTTTTTTTTTTTTGCTTTCTTTCTTCTGAAATATAGTCCGCCTCTTAATTCTTCTTCTTCTTTCTTCTTTTTTTTTTGTGCTTAAACTTGCTCCATCGGCTACTTTCTTCTTCTTCGAAATTCGGGAACCGATCGTATCGGAAAACGATCGAACACACCACCCTCTTTTCTCTCACCTTTTCTTCCTATCGATATGACCAGGAATCCAGAGATCGACGATAAATTTAAACAATTAAATTAATACACTACGTTCCACTACAAATATAATTCCATATCACCGTATTATATCGTGCTATATTTTACACATCCCCTAAATTTTTCTAAATTCACCATCCCATGATTCTCTTATAGTTACACTTGGTCTCGAGATACTCGAATTTTTCTAAGTTCACCATTTCATGATTTCCCTATAATTGCACTTGGTCTCGAGACTCGAATTTTTCTAAGTTCACCATAATTCCCTTATAGTTGCACTTGGTCTCGAGATACTCGAATTTTTCTAAGTTCACGATCTCATGATTCTCCTATAATTACGCTTGGTCTCGAGATACGCGAATTTTTCTAAGTTCACCATGATTCCCTTATAGTTGCACTTGGTCTCGCGATACTCGAATTTTTCTAAGTTCACGATCTCATGATTCTCCTATAATTACGCTTGGTCTCGAGATACGCGAATTTTTCTAAGTTCACCATGATTCCCTTATAGTTGCACTTGGTCTCGCGATACTCGAATTTTTCTAAGTTCACGATCTCATGATTCTCCTATAATTACGCTTGGTCTCGAGATACGCGAATTTTTCTAAGTTCACCATGATTCCCTTATAGTTGCACTTGGTCTCGCGATACTCGAATTTTTCTAAGTTCACGATCTCATGATTCTCCTATAATTACACTTGGTCTCGAGATACTCGAATTTTTCTAAGTTCACCATGATTCCCTTATAGGTGCACTTGGTCTCGAGATACTCGAATTTTTCTAAGTTCACCATCCCATGATTTCCTTATAGTTGCACTTGGTCTCGAGATACCACTCGGCGACCTCCGTTCGCCTCCATCGTGGCGATCCGTGTCCCAGTCGGTCGCAAATGTCAACCGATGGCACACGCGAGGGGAGGGGAAAAACGCAGCCTTAGGGAAGGAAGAAAAAGAAGAAGAAGAAGAAGAAGAAGAAGAAAAAGAAAAAAGTAACGGGAAAGAGGCGAAGCTCGGCTTATCCGCTCGAAGAGGATTTTGCAAGGGAGCGAGGCCGCGGGGAAATTGGACGAGTCAAATGCCACACACACACATATATATATATATATTCATATATGTACATATACACGGCTCGATTAAATGTCGGCGGGGCACGAGCGCGACACGGCGGCGGCCGCTTGTCCTTGTTGAAATTAAATTGGAGGGAAGCCCAGCCGTGGAAAAGATCGCTCGACGAAACGAAATTACGCAATCCACCGCAAGCCGCATATAAGACGCATGCGTGCGTGCGTGCGTACGCGTATATGTGTGCGTGTCCCGCTATATCGTATCGATGCAACGAAGATCGATTTCTCGTTACGCAATCGGCGAGAGAAAGAGAGAGGGAGAGGGAGAGAGGGAGGGGGATGAGGAGGGAGGGAAAGAAAGTGGCGACGAACCATTTGCCAGCCAGCGTTCACAAACTTTCTTGCGTCGAAATGCGAGAACGCGAGCGCGTTTCCTCCTCTTCCGCGGAGGATACCATCTTTTTCGACCAACAACTGTTTAGTTTTTTCGCGATTGCAATTGCAGTTTATATTACGAGCATCAGTATATTGAGCACCAGTATCAGTATAAAATAAAGAGAAGTTCGCGATTTTATGGAATTTATATTGGGATAAAGAGAGAAAGAAAAGAAAATGATTGCTGTACAAAATTTAATATTGATTTTTCGTATTGGAAATATATATCCCAGTTCCTGGTTATTTATTTATATATCACTTTAATGGAATTCATTTTACGATGTATTTTCGTATACAGTTTCTTCTTCTGATATAACAAATTCATATAGCACAATATTCTATATAATAGTTAATTAAAATTGTTTGGTTACTTCTGTCAATTATAATTAAAAAAAAAAAGGAGAAAAAAATATATACGCTTTTCTCCAATCTCATCATCTTCGTACAATGAACGTTATTACGAAATACATTCTTTTATTCGATTGTGTAAATAGCAGTTTCAGCGACAGATGCGTAAGAAGGCGGAAGGAATTACGCAAACGAAGAGGCTGTGCACGTTTTTCCTTTTCTTTTCTTTTTTTCTTCTTTTCTTTTTTCTTCTTCTCTCTTTTCAATCGCCTCGTCGAGACGACGACGAGAGATGGTTGTCGAAATCCTTGTGTTACAGATTTCCTTCCGGTTGTGTAACAGCCTGTCTAGCCTACACCCCGTCCTCTCGTGGCTGCCACCCTCTCGTTGCACTTTACAAAGGATCCGCAGTTTTCGACGAGCGTTTTTTAATAGTTCCAGATCGTGGAGGAGGAGGAGGAGGAGAAAAAAAGGAGCGGAGGAGAAAAAAAAAAGGAAGGAACCGGTGCAACGGTTGGTCGGATGGTTGGTCGAGGAACGCCGACAGTTTTTCGATCCCTCGAGTGTCCATGCACACGAGGGAATACAAATGCAGGAAGTTACGCATCCTGTGCGATCGATCTATCGCTCGCAGGATCGTGCCTTTATTCGATCGGTCCTGGACACTCGAGACGGAGAACTTTGATCTTGGATTTATTTTCACATGTGTGTGTTTCTTACGAATTTGTAATCTCTTAAGACGAGTTTAAATTTTTTTTTCTATACTTCTTGATCCACTTGAATTTTATCAATCGCCAATTGTTAAGTTGGGATTTCAAGAGAAAAAGTATATACTGTTTTCTGATCGAAAATTAAATTATATTTGTAAATTGGATAAATTGTAACAAATTTCTTGAATAAATTTTAAATAATTGATTTATTATTATTGATAATATTATTTAGTTATTATCATGTTTTATATTTGTAGAAAGAAATATACGTATGGAAAATTGGACACACTTTCTCGTTATTTTATCACATTTTTGTGTTAGATCAGAATTAATAACTCATTCGGTTATCATTGCCTCGCTAATGACTTTTTCCACGAGGCAATTACTATTAGTCGAAGATAACGCTAATAACACTCTGTTAACAAGCTGTACGACGAGAACGACGAATTTATGAGTGTAGTACAGGGAAAGGGGGGAGATGACGATGGTTTCGGTAGACCGTGAGAATGGACGGTTTGAAAAAAACCACAAGGCATTCAGGATGATGACGATGATTTGGGCACAAACGAGACCGAACCGTTGAAAGGAGAAGGTTTCTGGAAAAAGGGTTGCGCCTTGCTTCCGCCTCGAACCGGTCTTTCTCTCCAAATTGATTAAAACTTGTCAAAAAATGAGATAATCCACGTCGTGTAAACGAATTACTCTTTGTCTCTCCAATTAAAAAGTTAATCTGCATTTTCAAAGATGTCTTTAAGAATGTAGATAGATCTTTCGATTTTCTAATAGTTTTTGAAACAATATTATTTAGTTTTTTCCAATAGAAATTATTTGTGAAAATTTGATTTCGTTTCAAAAATTTATAATGAATAATATTTTCCAATTGATATCATATCGATCGTGCTTATCCTTTCGTTGAAATCACCAAACATTCATATTCCCTTATATATTATTAAAAATTTATACAATTAAATATTCTTCTAGGAAACATGCTTTCGTGATATATTTGCAGACAAATAGAAACGAATCGATGAGTATATGTAATAATAAACAGTGCTCAGAAAATAGAAAATTTTTCAAAATTCTTCAAAATTCAATTTCCATGGCATTGATTCATTCTTTGATTATAATCGAGAAAAATATGAGTCTTATAAATTTTTTCTCCTTTCCAATCTTCCAATTCAAAGTTACAACACCATAAAGTCGTCAACTCTATCAATTTTCCTTATTAATTATCCACTCTTCAAGCCTTTCCCTTCGAATCCCTTTTCCTGCTATGTTTACACCAGGCGAGGAAATGTTGCGGTCAAAGAAGAGGTGAAGAGGATTAAGACTCGAAGAGGATTATCCCCGATTCTCGAGTTAGAACAGAACTCGAGAAGGCTTACACCATTGTCAAGAAGGATGCTCCTTGAGAAGCGAAATCCTTTCGCTTCGACACTCGAGGGTAGAGAATTTATCCCTAGGCCACCACCTTTCGGATCATAAACTTTTAGAGTTTTCTGGTCAGTGCGGTTTTTTTTCAACGGAAGAAAGGTGAAAGGGTTGTCTTTGTCGAAAAGAACGCTTCGTTAGGGACGACAAGGGGTGGAGGAAAGGGTCACGTTAATCCTGTAAATTTAGAAGATTAACAAGGATCTGTTTACGATTGTACAGATCCTGACGGATATTTTTATATTCCTCTTGCTGCGATCTTTTGGTTGAAGCAAATTTCGTGGATTTGAAAAAAGGAGTTTCAATTCTCCATTTGGTCGTCTTATTCTTCGTCCTCTTCTTACGATGCTATAATTTCCTATAATCTGTTTCATTTATCATTTGGAGTATGATTATTTCTTGTGTGTTTCAAGATTATTGAAATTATTGGTGATATTAATATAGGAATCGATAAGGAATGAGCGTAGTAGAGTTCAATGTCATGTTCTATATTTGATAGGCCGGTAGGTAACATCTGAGATTTCAGAGAAGTGGAACTGGCGCCATCTTCAGCTGGTGTCCTGCAACTTGAAAAGGTTACCCAAGATAAATTCGAGTTACCGGCAAATATCCCAAACTACTTTGAGATCCATCATGGATTTTTAATGCAAATTCTGTTATCGATATATTATTGATATAAAAAAATTTTGTCATTAATTATAAATTATAATTTTTGTTATCCAATGGTGAAACATTATTTCTTTTCACTAATTTCAAGGTATTTATATATCTTTCTTATTCCAAAAAATAAATATATATATATAAATATTTCGTAATTAATTAAAGTAAATTCAATAAAAAGAATGCAGATTGAACGAATAACATACACTTACGTATTTAATTTAATTTTTAAGTTGACTACGTCCCCGTTGTTTGAAAACTATCAAACGTGCAGCAGTGCAAGGAGTACGACATACATCGTGGCGCTTTCAACGCGATCGGAATTATTTCATTTCAATTAGGAGAATCGAAGAAAGTACATTTGCCCTCGCGTAAGTGAAAAATTTCCAATTAATTCCATCAGTCCGAAGGAAGTCGAAAGGAGTAGACAAAGGAGGACGAATGATCCATTGTTATTCATATGCTTTTATTAACAAATGCGAGGGAGGCAATAATAAATAATCGTGCCGCGCGAGTAATAATAAATAAAGGAAGCAACAACGTTCCGGAGTTTATTACAAAAAGAAGAAAAGAAATATATTCCATCCAGCCGCGAGATTCGAATTCTCCTCGTCGTCCGGACGATCTGTCGTCTCCTGTCGATTCCATGTTGCAAATCGTTCGTCCAATTCCTAATTTATTTATAACGCTGAACAATCTTAAAATTGTTCCATTCTCTCATCGATCTTTCTCAACAATAATTCTGAAAAAAATTTACAGAACTCGTTAATTAATAACTAAGTTCTCGCTTCGACGAGAATACTTTAGGACCAAGTGATCAAGAATGATCGATCAGTGTTCGATCGGTCGATCGACGATCGTCCAATCGTTCAGGCGATTATTTGGCGTGCGTATGTCTCTTTGGTCTCTCGATCGTGCGATCGATCCGTCGTTAAAAAATGAGAGTTAAAAAGGGGCGGAAAAACGAGTCGATTATCCGTATGATCGTCTAATAGTTCGTCGAGCTGGCGGAATTGACCGACGACGAGGAGGACGAGGAGGACGAGGAGCCGGTATAACTGTTGGAGCCGCTGCTCGGAGAGTAGTAAGAGTAGGCTAGGTTTTGCGCTTCCACACCGTTGGTCGGCGTCCATACGCGGGAATAAGGACCGTTTCCGTCCCACGTGTTCGCCGGATCGTAGCTCGACGTGGTCGAGGGCATAGGTGGAGCTCCGTACGCCGGTGTAGCCGGTTCCATCGACATTCCTGCGAGACAGAGACGCAGAGAGAGAGAGAGCTTAATTAATCTCTTTCTCAAACACAATTTGCACCCGGTTAAATTTTAAATTTGCGCGGAAAGAAACGTACCCATTGGCATCATCATTCCACCCTTCTTGAACAATTGAACAGCGATGAATCCAACAACGAGGAGGACGGCGAGTTTCGAGAGGATCAGAGCCTTCAACGCCTTCAATCCAACCACGGCGACGAGGATCGGCATAAGGGCCTTCAGTTTCAATTTCAAGAGGAGCAGGAAGGGCAGCAACAGTTTCTTCTTCAACATTCCTCTTGCCTGGCTGGTAGCCACCTCGTTCCCATTGAACTCGATATCCAGATCCGCCAAACTCCTGCTCGGCCTGTACTTGAGGCTCGCGTCCACGAAAGGCAGATCTAACCCGTAGTCGAAACTCTTCAGATATTTGAACGTCCTGGCGACGATAGCCTCGTCAACTGTGTCCAAGGATCTCGCCTCGGTGCTCGTTCCAAGCTTCCCGTCCAAGTATCCGAGCACCTCTTGCTTGAGGCAGGACAGCCAAGACTCGGCTGCTATGCACTCGTTCAACGATTTCGAGAGGAAATCCTGCCCGGCCAAGCATCCTCCCACCGTAGACACGATCGTTACAATTGCTATCAACTGCCTCATCCTCTCCTCCAATGATCGAAAATATGAA
>NW_006263353.1:3179374-3182249 GCF_000469605.1 Apis dorsata | reverse complement strand
GCGTGCTTGTGGAGACGAACGATCGCCGATCGAACTGCGACTGACGGAGGAGTGGCCCGCCCCTTTTATTTAATTTGCCCCCCGCGAATCTATGTTATTCGGTCGCGCATGCCAGGAATCGACGATCGAAGGAAAATTATTCAAATTTCACTGGCACATAGAGCGGCACCTCTCCTCTCCAACACCTCCCCCTCCCTCCCCTCCTCGCGGTACGTGCGTGCACGCGCGCGTCCCGACGCGTCCACGATCGAGCGTACGGGCGTCGCGTAGAGAGTACACGATGGCATGCGGCGGCGGCGGAGACGCCTCGGAAACGGAACTTGCCGCGCTCCTATCCGTGCGCCCCCTCAAGTTTCTAACGTTTCCACGGCCTCTGCATATCGATCCACGGGGGGATCCACGCTTTCGGCCGCTTTGGTTGGTTAAACCAACGTTCCCGTTGCAACGTGCCGATGGATCAATGGCGAACGGGAACGAGAGTTTCCTCGCCACGATTTTTGGTAGGTGGACCGTATACGGTAGGTGGATGGTGGATGGGAAACGTCAACTGGGTTTTAATTTGCTTGGTCGAGTGGTTAGGTAGGTTTTTTTTCTTCTTTTTATAGAAACGTAAGGGGGGATCGAAGAATTGAAAAATTGTGATACGTAACTTAGATTGTGTTACGTAACTTGTTGTTTTGGGAGATTTAATGTGAAATATATATATCTGTGTGTATACAGATAAAGAGATAGAAGATTTCTTTTTTTTTTTTTTTAAGTGTATTAAGTATTTATTTCCATAAACGATATTTTCATGATCTGTTAATAATTTCTTTTTTGCATTTGTTTTTGAAGAATGGTTCGAGATTTTATTTGATTTATCCTGTGAATATTTTACGCGTATATATTACGTGTACGTTCAACGAAAACAAGCGTAAAAATCATGAAAACATTCCCGAAATAAGACGCGCGGTGCGTGCTTAAAATGCGGGAAGAGTACGAAAAGAAAAAGGAAAGCAGAGAGTGCGGGAATGCCTTCGCGAAGACGAAACTGGATTTCCATTTTACGGAAGGACAAAGCGCTTATGGGCTCTCCAAGTGGCGCGAAGTTGGCCGCGTCTGATCATTATCGGGCATAATCTCCTTGCAGAACCGGACCACAGTTCAGTTTCACAAACTTGAATCCACTTGTGGACGGATTTTACATGCACATTTTTTCCCCCTCCCCCTTACGATTCGCCTGTAAAAACAAACCACTCCTATTAGATCCAGAACAGTTGATATCGTGCATTTTTCTTTAAATCTCTTAAGCTATAAAATACGTTTAACGTAATAACGTTTAAAATTGACATTCTTCGATGACGCGAATAATGAAAGGTTTTATTAGCGAATAAATCATTTTTGATGTCATTTTTATTCTTGTAATTGGATTACAAGTATAATTATTAGGATAACGACGGTAATAACACGATTTTGCATTATATGAGATCGCAGAAATGAAGACGTAATTGTAATGTAACGTGAAACTTAGGGCTACGCGTTTATCCTGACTATCATCCTTTACGATCGATCTTTCAGATTATGCTTGTGAGTTTCTTCCTTATTAGTTTTTACCGCGAAATTTCTACTATTATTTTAGAAACGAGATTGCTAATTTATAATCGATAAACCGTCTTTCTTAAATCTCTTACGAATAATTTTCTCCTCGAACGTTCCATTACCATTCATTAAACACGCATAATTTATACATCAATCATCAATTTTTCCAATCAAACGGACAAATGTCTGTCCAATTAAACCTTTGAAAGTATCTGAAATATCTATTTCCTCGAGAAGAATTTCTCCTGAATTATTAAAAATTCTTCTCGCGACGAATAACGCGAAAGAAAATTTGGAAAGGATCTCAAATATGATACATGATCGGGTATAAAAATGATCCCATCGCATCCGAAATGAAAGAAAGAAGGCGACAGAATTTGCCGATAATTTGAATTTGCAATAATAATTTATTAAATAAAGTGTACAGAGGAGAGAAGGAAGGCAGGTATTTTACAAAAGTCGCGGCGATGAACGAGATACGGGAGCGTGTTTACGATTGCGCGTGCGCCGAATAAGCGAGATCCTGCGCGAAATCCGGCGACGGCTGCTCGTCCAAGGATCTATATTGAGCTTGGTACTCCCACGGCCCGTGCGCGGTCAGCGATGCGCCGTGGCTGTCGGCGGCGATTTTCTTGCACAGCTGGAAGATCGCCATGCCGACGGAGACGATAAAGCTGAAGAACGAGAGTTGAAGAGCGTTCCAAGCTTTCAGGCCGAGGACACCGATCGCGAGTGGGATCAGTGTCATAGCCTTGAGCAGGACGAACACAAGAATCGGGATGACCACCTTCTTCAGCTTCGACTTGCGGGCCTCCTCGACGGCGCGGCCCTGCCCGAACTTCACGTCGAAAGTGAGCTGATCGTCCTCGATGTTCCTCGCGCTCACCTTCACCGACGAGTCCATCGGCAGTTTGAAGGTCACGTCGTGAGAGGTCAAGTACGCCTGCACGTTGTCCAAGAACGAGCCCTCCGAGCTACGTCCGGATACCTCTTCCACGGGGTACGAGTTCCGGGTCACCTCCACCGTTTCGGATACCTGCGGTTTACCAAGTTTATTAAAACGATTCGTCCTACGATTCGACAATTTTCGACTCGAAGAGAGATAACGAGAGGATCGTTGAATCGTTCCGTTTCGATTTGAAAACGAGTACGAGTCAACGAACCATCGATCGATCCGGAGCCGACACTTGCCTTGAAGCTGTCCTTGCGGAAGATCTGGTCGAGGAGGTTGAGGACCTTGAACTTCATGCAAGAGACCTCGTCGTTCTTCTGCGCGCACTCGATCTTCGTCTGATCG
>NW_006263353.1:3179115-3179365 GCF_000469605.1 Apis dorsata | reverse complement strand
ATCTGATCCATGCTGCTGCCCTTCCACAGGTCGTTCTTCGCCGGCTGGGCCGCGGCAAGGGCCAGGAGGGAGCACAACGCAACCAACAGCTTCATGGTTTTCCGCTAGTGGACTAGGCCTCCTTGTTTCGAGTTCTAGGTGGAATATTCGACGTTTGGACGATTGCACGACGACTGTTGCCAATGGGTTGGGCACCAGGCTATTTATACGGAGCCCCCGGTCGCCGTGTCGTCGGACGTTCAGCCGAGTA
>NW_006263353.1:3175550-3178958 GCF_000469605.1 Apis dorsata | reverse complement strand
CACGGCTCGCACCACGTCCCCACTTCCATCCGGCCACGAATTTTCTTTTCGTTCAGTATGGTGTTCGATTATCGAGGCCTCGCGCCTCGATCGTGACGGGAATGCGAAGGGAGTCGTGAACAGGGATCGTAGGAAGCCGAAAGAAAGCCTCGTGAACGGTGCCGGGAGGCTCAAAGATTATTCTTCCGTCGTCGCCTAAGTTGATTTCTATCGCGCGAACGATTTCGTCCTACGCATTTACTTTCTACCATTAGCCGCGAGCTTCGTCCATACTTTTTAATCGAATCGCTTCGCCTTTTTGGGGGGTTTATTTGCACACGGTAAAGTGCGATTTAATCCCGATCGCTTTTAACGTTAAGTAGTAAAAGTTTGGCGATATTATTATCGACTTTTTAAATCTTTTTAAATCTTCTGAATATATTGAAATTAGAATTATATTATATATTAATATATAATTAGAATATATTGAATTAGAAGAAATAGGTTGCAATTTGAGGATTATGTTTATTATTTTTTCACTACAGTTGATTATAGGATGATATCTCGTTTAATATTATTTTCTAACATTACGTAGTAACGTAAACTTGGAGATTTCGTTTTCAAAACTCAATTATAGCGAATCGTAAGAATGGAATTGAAAACTCGATCGATTGATCAATCAGATAATTAATTTGTACGATTAACGTCGAAACATTTCTTTTTGAATATTTGCCTCGTATTGATCTATATCTAGGATCGAAATTGCCCCAATTCCAAAGTGATCGAAAATGTAATCTATCATTTCATTAACCTCGATCGTGGGTCGATGATAAAAAAATCCGCTCACGCAATAAAACGGACGAAACTTTCGAATATTTGGCCCCCTATAATACGCAGCATCGTTTCAGGTAGCAAAGCGGAAGTGGCGTGCGCACGCCGGTGAAGAGTTGAGAAGACCCTTCATCCTTGGCACCAATGGCACCGTAACATTGGCATTGAACCGATCGTTCATTCACTCCACGAACACGACACTTTCCACACGTTTGCCTCGTTAACTCGCGCGCTCCCCTCCCCTTCCCCTTCCCTTTCAAACGGTCAGAAAATTTTCACCCTTTCGCGTTATTTTTCTGAAAAAAAAAGCAAACCAAATTTCCTAATTTAGATAGATAATTTAATTCGAGAATTATTAGAATTATATATCTGTGTAAATAACAATTCTAAGTTAAAATTCATAGTTAAAGGATATGAATGAATATTTAAAAAGCGATGTTTTGATCGATTTCAAGTATAAATATAAATCGATAAAGCTGAATCGAACCACGTGTTCCAACAGATTCTTCGGCAAAGATTCTTCTCTAACGCATCAGAAATGCACGTTGCGTGCGAGTTTCTCGTGCGAGAATGCGCGCGTGGGGTTGCTACGAGACACATTTGCCCGACTTCCTACTGCTGGTAACAATGAACCGGTAATTGGAATTTTGGGTCGAGTTTGCATAAGCATTCAGGACGTAGTAGCGTCAATCGATGTCACCTTCCAATCTAATTCTCCCTTCGCGAGTTTCCACGACCTGCATTTTCCTTCTGCATTCTTGCGTTCCCCTTTGGCCTCGGCGGTTCTGCCCACGCGACGTTCTGTAGGTGATTCTGATGGATAAAAGAAAACTTTTCGCTCCCTCGACAATGAATAATCATGAATAATGAAGGGAAGTTTGTTGAATCGTTCGAACGAAGAGATCGAGATCTCCGTGCATCCGATTTTACGAACTTTTACGTCTGCTTCAGGAAAAGAAAAAAAGAATCTAATCCGAAATCGATCGACCCAATTATTCTTACGGCATCTCGATCTTCAATGTAGATTTAATCGGAACTATTGTGCTGAATGCACAAACGACCCTTTCCACTTTCTCCATCTTTTAAAATCGATCCTGCGACCGATTCTCCTCGCGTAGGCAAATAATAAAAAGGAAAGTGAGCATCGAATGCAGCCATTAGTTTCTTTCTTTCTTTCGATGGAACGTAGGGTGAGAGTGGATTCACTTGTTTTATTTATTATTTTTATCTTTCACGAATTTTTTGGATCGAAGAGTTGAAAGATATGGAGAGACAGACAAAGATGATTTTGATGAGACCATGAAAGAAGATTTTTATTTATACATAAATAAAAGTCAGAGTCGTCGCGCGTCAATAAATATTAAATAAAACGATTTTTCTAGAAAAGAAAAAGGAGGGATGCGGGGGAGAGGGAAGAGGGAAGTTTGAGTTTCAATTTATTTCCTGTACGCCCTGTAGGGTCCGTGGGCCGAGGTCTCCCAGTGAGGTGGATGCTCGACGGGTGGGTGTCCGTAATGCACTACCTCGTAGGCGACCTTGGGTTTCGTCAGCTTGAAGATCATCATCGCACCGCTCAGCACCAACGAGAGGAGGCCCAAGGTGAGAGCTTTCCACGTTTTCAGGGCGATCAGGGCAAGGGCTAGCGGGACCAAAGCTGTGGCCTTGAACTTCAAGCCCAACAGGAATGGTATCATCACCTTCTTGACGAATCCACGACCTGTTCCATTTTAAATGATGAAATAATTGTGCATATAAATTAATTAATTAATTAAATTGTATTAAAAGAATTTGTCCACCTCGTTTAACAATTCTAGCGCAAATTAAAATCGAGAATCTAAATTGAAGTTTCACCTTGACCGTTGCTCGAGGAGTCGGAAAGAGGTACTGTCAAGCTTCTTGGCATACTGTCCACCAGGGATCTTGGCACGATATTGGACCCAACGATGGCTTCCGGCAACTTAGCCTCCAGCTGGTGGCTCGACAGATACGCGTCCAGTTTCTCCAACATCAAGGACCTCAAGAGCTCCTTCCTTGCAGGGTCCACGGAGTCGTATTGAGCGGGGTAGTAATCCTCGCTGTTTTCCTCGGGCATGTCTCTGGACTTCACCAGCGCCAAGTCTTCCGTGATGGCAAGCCTGTCTTGTTTCGCCGCTTGGCTAAGGTAGGCCAGGACTTTGGGCTTCACGCAGGACAACATGGACTCGTTGTCTATGCATCTGCAAAATGAAATGTTATTTTTTATGAATCGTAATCTTACCTTATAGATTTTTTTTTTTTAATTAATTTTGTTTCTGTCCCCTCACCTGTAATAAATGTGTCGAAGGGCGTCGGCAGTGGTCTCGGCCCTCTGCGCGTTGGCGAGGGCGGCCATAAGGGCGAGAGACGCGAGGAACGTTGTGAACTTCATGATGGTACCCACCGATTTGCGAGGCTAAACACCGAATGCCGGCTCGAACGAAGACAACGCGGTTTTATAGCCGATGGAAGCCACGTACGGCCGATGAATTTTGATCAGGGACGTGTGCCCGGCTGAAAGGAAAGAAGAAAGCCTCGTTATCTAGGGTGACGATGTTTTCACGGGCTCTGCGATACGATTCT
>NW_006263353.1:3163373-3175365 GCF_000469605.1 Apis dorsata | reverse complement strand
AAAAAAAAAAAAAAAAAAATCGTGGAAGATTTTCTTTCGTTCGATTCGAATGATTCGAAGTGGTAAAAAGAAAAAAAAAAAGAAGAAAAAAAGGAAAGAAAACGTATAGCGCGATTGATCGTGCATTGGTGGAGAAAAAACGACGAACGAACGACGAAGTGAAATTGCTCGAGGTGTCGGTCGTGAGAAGAGAATGGAATGAAAGTAAAAATTGATTTATGAGGGAGGAATGAACGAAGATAGAGATTGGATAGAAAGTGATTTTATACGGTGATTTGGCTCAAGATTCGTGAATGGGGATGATGGATCGCTCGTTTTCTTGAACGAGATTCAATCGAGAGTGTAAATTGGTTATACTTTTTATGGTTATTCAAGCTTTACATGTGATTATGTAATTTTATCTTTCTTCGAAAGATATGTATAAAAACGTAAGTATAAATAATTTTTTTGGTAATTTTATTTTAATGATATAAGGTATGAAACAGTGATAGTTGTCCTTTTTTTACATTATTTATTACGAACAATACAACTTCGAGATAGTAACATCGAAGTGCGAATCGTTTTTGTACAATAAATAACTTACAGTCTAAACGTAATCGAGTTATTTATGCATATATAATAACTACAGTAATAACTGGGTATGGCACCCGAGAACGTAACAATAAACGATCGAATTTAAAAAATAAATAAATATTTGCGTTAAGAGTTTATTTTTTAAAAATATACTCATTGCAATAAGTTACTTATATATTAAATATAAATTACATTTTGTATGTATTTTACACAACGATATATGGATTTAAAAATATCTTAGGAGAAGTTATTTTTATTTAATTTAATATCCGGGAAAAATGTACAATTCGTACAAACAACAATAAAGTTACAAGAATTATCACTAGGAGTTTCTTTTCTGACAAAGTGTCAAAGCTACGAAATTTGACATTTCATCAGAAAATATTATCCAGCTTCGGACGATATCCAAGACTGAACATAAACGCTAAAAAATATTCTTGTAACTTCGAAAAAAATCTTGTAGATATTTACATTTATAATGTATTCGAACATTCCATTCGACTTATAATATCCATCACATTAAATTCCATTTGATATTGCCACGAGTGCAAATCAGATAAAGCCCCCCATATATTATATAAAATAATATTATTTATCGAAAATTCTACACTAATTTTGCGATAAACTTTTCAAATTTTAAGATAAACCTTCCAAAAAACGATCAAAGCGTTTCTTTAAAATAATATCGTGTTTTTATCTTTCTAAAAATATTTAAATGTATAAAATCATTCGACACTCGAAGAATCGTGACTCTGACACAAATAAATAACCTAAATAACATCTAGCGGAATAAACCAGTCAATCTCATACGGAGATTTCGATGCCTAGTTTAGCGCGTTACATAGCCTATTGCAAATCGTTACAAAATTTACACCCGATTTATTCGGTATTTATATGGCATGGATACGTTCTTAAACAATCTCCACCATCTTGCCCAAGTCTGGCCGCTTCGAGATATCTGTGAAATTTCTGGCTGGATGAGCTTTCGGTCCCAGTGTGTTTCAACTCCTGCGGATCTCTGAAAAAAAAAAATTGTCTCCGTTAACAATCTCTTGACATAGAAATCAAGCGACAATCATATTAAACCCTGACCCTCTTTCTTCTGCCAATATTTGCGTCGAGTCAACATGTGTGATACTTTCGCCATTTAGCGGATACACACACTAACGAATTAATATTACACTCTCTTTTAATGTTACATTAATAATTATATACACGTGTAATTAATTGTTAATAAACGATTTTTTTTAATTTAATTCTTATTTGTATTTGTTTATGGAGAAATTGAATGCCTTCTTCTGAATTCCTCTTTTTCATTTTCTCTCAAAATTAATCTCTTTTTATAACATATTATTTATCACTAATAATTGATAAAAGAGAATATTTAGCTTCGATTTATCATAATATACTGGGATTAATAATTCTTGTACAGTGAATGCTTGTTTCGTGAACAACGTTTAACGTTGCCGGAGAATGGCCAACGGAAAGAATATAAAAAGAAAAAGAATCAAGTCCGAGAGGAATGTGATTCAACGTTCTGATTCGAGCGATTCAGAACGATGGCTACCTTTCTCCTCATAATTAACGCCGAAACCGATCGAATTCGAATGCGATGCGAATCGATGAACACGTAATTAATATCAGAAAAATCGAGACAAAAGGGGAAGAAGACAAAAGAATCAATCATCTCAATATTGTTCGTGAAATTATTTGACCAAGGACGGACAAAAACCAAATAACCACGTCCCCGTTTCCACGCTTTCCAACGTTGAACCAACTTCTTCTAAACATTAATAATTATCGGTTAATCTTCATTTTTCATCCTCTCCTACCTGGACAACTCGTTCGAAACGAGGTTGCTGTGCGGCGAATAAACCGCCGGGTTCTTGTACATGCTGCACACGAGTCTTTCTCTACAAGGCTCATCCACGAATCTCAATTGCTTGAATATGTCCTCTAGCCTGTTAATTATCGGTCCATAAAAGTCATCGTCGTACTCTGATCGCCGAGTGCCAACTGTTATCTTCGACTCTATCTGATTGCTTTTCGCGGAACCTTGCTTATTAACATTCTGCGTTTGTCCAAATGAGGTGTACGCCTTTACATTTGTCGCGGTTGGCAGCAAAGTGGTGGGCAAGTTAGCAGGATTCAAAGGAACGTTGACCACTGGTGCGGAATTCGTTCGACGGTTATCAGCGTACGCCGAATAAGCTAAATTATGAGCCGACACTTGTGGATGCTTCTCCAGATATGGAGACGGTAGCGATTGAACGTTCGACGCGTACTGAGAGACGCTATACGGTCCGGAGTAAGTGGGCGCTGGAAATGACGCTGGAAGCACACCAGGAGGATGGACTGTGCCACCTCCTATAGGCTCTGCTTCGTACGGTTCTTCGTAAGGCTCTATACCCCATTCCTTCAATTCCTCGATATCTTTTCGATATTGAATGTGAGGATGGGCGTAATCGTAACCGTCGAATTCATTGTGATGACGGTGGCTGTAGTAGGTTGGAACTGGTACCGGAACCGGGACATGGTGATGATGATGAGATATCTAAAATAAAAATGGAATATTAATGTGGTTATTATTCGAGAAGCATTCGCCAGATGACATCGAAATGGATTTAATGATTACCTGGTGATGATGATGGTGATACTTCGTGCCGTGCGTCGAGTAATAGCTCGAGCATAATTTAAATACATGCGCGAATGCCGGTATGAAGAAGAGCAGCAGCTTGAGGAACAATTTCTTCGCGGTACCCACGCCGAATAAAAATGGTATCACGAACATGAACTTCAATTTGATTAATTTGATGATCAGCAGCAGGGCCAGAAAGCTCGTCAACAGTTTGTTCTGTATGAACTTCTCTAAAAATACGAACAACATTGATCAAATTGTGGAAAATTTTAAGCAAATTTTTATCGTTGAAAAGTTTATGTATATATATATCAATTTCATTTCTATAATTATACATAAAAAATTTAAATTTACACAAACATCCATGTAATCTATTTTTGCGTTATAAAGAATCGTACTAATTTTTTTGAAAAAGAGTCGTCCTTGGTTCTCCATTCCATTCTGACCAAAGTCCACTCTGACCAAAGCGCCATTTTCGTCAACCTCACGAGGACTCAGTTTAATCGTGGCACCCTCGAAGAAAAAATCGGGTAATTGGATCTCGTAATCTCTAGTCGCGAGAAATTTCACCGTCTTCTTCCTCAACGCATCAGTCACTTCCTCCAAAGGTGATTGCTTTTCGTCAAATTGTCGATCCCTTTCGTCCTCACTTTCCTCTTCGTTGCAGTCATCCTTGATAGATCCATCCACAAGATTCTCATCCATGGAATCTTGATAATTTTCCTTTAAATTCCTGCGGCAGGTACCATAATCCAATTTGTTCTTAGTCATGGTCAAACCATCGAACACCGTGATGTTGTCTCGTTCCTCGAAAACATGATCCAGATAAGTGTATGCGTTCTTCTGTATACAGGAAAACGTAATTGACCGATCGCAGTCTCTGATTAACCCATCCCACAATTCATTCCCGGTCTTGTTCACCCATAAACCACCAAAATTAAAGATCCTCGAATATTTCTCCAAATTTTTCAAAACGAAGAGCCGAGAATTTGCACGCGCCACGAAGAAACACACGATCACGATCACGTACTTCAGATGCATTCTCGTCGAGGACTAGATTCAGTTACTTGCCGAAACTTTAATTAATTAAAAACTTCAACTCGTACAAGTTTTCAAATAAACTTAATTCAACTGTGTCTCTGATATTTCCAAAAATATTTTTTTACATGTTAACAAATCACATTTATGAAATGGACTGTTTTATTCCTGTTTCCAACGTTGAAGGAATCTAACTCGAATGTAATTCATCCTATATTTGCCATAACAATTCGACCGAAGTGTTGAACCAAGAAGAGAAAGAACCAGAGATTGATCAATATACACTTTTGATTTCTTCGAACAGATATCCACGTGCACCTTTTATCACTTCCGTCGCCCCCACCAGCAACCTCGACCTCGATATCAATCCAAACGCGTTGCTCCTCTTTTTTCTCTTCAGTGATGTTCGACTACCTTTTTAGAGGTTGTTGGATTCCACGCAATTCATGTCGCGAACGGCACATCGATTCCCTCGACATGCCCGTGTCACCTGGCCGGCATGTCACGTCGTCCTCTCGTTTCGTCCTCTCCGTCGTCCTCTCTCGCGAGACGCGTTCACCACGATCTCCCGCTCAAAACTAACCGCAACCTCCTCGGTTCTCGGCTACAATTCACTTGAGCGTCAAGTGTGTCAAAGGCCCTCCTACTCCGTCCATGCCCGCTCCGTGGAAGGTCATTATCGTCTCCTCTCTGGCTGCAACCGGCCACGCGCCTCGGTACACGCACGCTCGTTTCGAGAGGCGTCGAGGAGGATTTCGGATTTCGTATGCGCCACGGTCTCGGACCTCTTGGCACCGGCCGCGGTGAAAGCTGATGGAAAATTCTCTGTCGATTTTTTTCTTCTTTTTTTGCTAACTGTTTTTCGTTTTTTAAACACGAGATACGAGTTATTTATATAGAGATTATGGATTGTGCCGGTTATTATACGGAGGATCTTTTTTTTTTTTGGTTTGGTTAGGTGAAATTTCATAGCACTTCAAGTATTAAATACTTGTTTAATTATACATTCCATAACACGGTTATTCATGATATAACTGTACATGAATTTATTGTGTATCCTTTGGTTTATCTTGTTGTACATGAAAAATAGTTAAGATGTTTAGAAAGTGTAGAAACTAGGAATTAAGTTGATCTTTTAATTAATGTATGATGTAACGTATGTATAATGTTATTAGTTGTCAAAACTTTTCAAAGATTAGACGAATATTCTTAGATTGTTATATTGTATTTTCATTTATTTTGAACTCATAATTTAATTTGGACAATTGCTAATCATTTGGATTATTAATATAACTTCCAATTATTAGATAGTACTTTAATTTTGATTAGAGTATGATAACTATGTCATACTTATCAAATCAATATTATATTTTTCTTTTTCATATTTTGTTTACTAATATGTTTCAAACAATATTGTTTACCATTCCATCTTCATTTTATTTTCTTATTTCATATTGTGAAACAAATAGATTCATTCCGTTAATCAAATAAATAAATATTACACTAATCATAACAACGTTCAACAAGGCAAAAAGAAATAATTAATTCGTCGTTTCTCGTGAAAACTGTTCTTCTATAACAAGATTTAATAAAAACTGCAAATCAGTGAACCGTTGCGCTGTTTATGTGCTATTAGACCGGTCTGACGCGAGGTGACGAGTGATCTCATTTTGATTATTGCTTGATTACAACCACGAGATCCAAGATCACTTTTTGCAATCTCCGTTAGGTTCTTTGAGTAGTCGGCCCATATCCGAATGTATCCATAAAATAAATGCAAATAAGTGGAACGCGAGAGTGAAATTCGGAGCGTGTACCGTGAAAAACAAAACGAGAAATGAAGAATATCATCAAGCAGAATATTAAGTAACTCTGTCCTCACCTTATTTTTCGTATCGAGGTTAACTGTTGTGAAAGACGTAGCAAAGTTTGAGATTTGACTAGGAAATGATGGCACAGTCATCTGGAACGAAGTATAAGTCAACAGCCGAGCGATTTCCAATGAATAACTGAAATTTCATTTATATCCTTTGCCTTTCCAGATGCAGATGATACAAGATGTAATTTCTATTTTAAATTTTTACTTGAATGCCGATGATACTGTTTGTCTTGATTCTGTTAATTATTTTAATTAATAATTTAATAATTTAAATTAATTTTACTTGTTATTGTTATAGTTATTGATTATTCTATTTCAAATTCTTCTTCTTTCAATTTCTAATAAAAATAATTATACCTCTTGGACAAAAGCTATTTCTACTCCAATTCTCTATTAATTATTCTATTCCTTTTATTTCGAAGTTATTCATAGACGTCATGGATCAAGTAGCCATCTCATAAACATTGTTACGAATTCCTAACCAGCACCACCTTGCAGTTTTCACTAATGGATCGTTGGTGAAGGTGTTCCCATTATTGGAAACAACCGCTTCCATGCCAATAACCTACATTCATGAGGAACGTACGATAAGCAACGGTCAGTGACTGTTTTCAGCAATCGACGTTTCTTCAATGAGAGAAATGGTTTCAATGTCATTTCTTCCTGAATGGGAAAATCTTGATCTTGAGATTGGAAATGTATTTGCAAATTATTAAATTAAATGGTCAAGATGTAGAAAATACAATACACACGATCAATCCTTCGTTTCACAGTGATCTTGTCTAAATTTCATGATCACAAGGAAGAATCGGATGGGTCAATGGAGACACGATGGCGAACGTGGTCGGATGAATTCCATTGACCTACTATCGATCTGGCCACTGGGCAGGTAGAGCGACGACCGGCTTAGTCGCTCGACGACCACCGAAAACGATCGTGCTCGTTCATGGAAACGGCCTCGTCTTTTTCCTCCTTCTTTTTCGTCATGGCCCTCGATACCCATGGAGGAAGAACGGCCACGCTCCAGACAGCCTAGATATTAGTACCAGTACGTAGAATTCCCCGACGCTACGTACACACGATACCACTCGTCGACCTAGAAGAATTTCCATAATAGTAACACACTTCGAAATCCTTTCGATTAATACTTAAAACGTATATATCGAAGATACTCGTTTTGGCTGATTATTTTATGGAAATTTTATTAGTTTCTGAGATTTCGAAGAGCGATAGCGAATAAGAAATGATTAAACGAATGTCGTAGCGAGAAAAAGAAGAAACTCGAATGCCGAAGTAGGCTGAATGAACCGTATTGTGGAAGAATATTTCCAAAAAAAAACGTGAGATTCTTCCTTTTTTTCATAATATCGTTAGTTTCTACTCAAATCATCCACAAGATTGAAAAAAACAAAATAGAAATTACGCTATATCGATTATGTCTTTGTTTCATTTTTATTTGCTTTTTTAGATGATAAAAATTAAAGCTGTTTTTATCATAAATAATTTATTGTCGATGATGAATAGATTACGAAAAATTAATATAATTAATAGAATATTCACTTTTGAAATACTTTGATATAAGCCATATGAAATATAATTTGTAAATTGTTACAAATTTAAATAATTAAAAATTAAATATAATCCTATATGTTGTTTAATATGTCAACGTTTATCAACACTGATCAAGCATTGTGTTGTTGAACGGACGACAACATTAAATCGGAAGTCTATGCGTGTCATTAACTGAGAAACGCCGGCAGAAAGTATTTGTACAAGACATACTGCATCGAAACTGGTTTGCACGTGCTCGAAGTGAACCAAGGAACTGGGACACATTGCATATATTGGGTGTGCGTAAAAATTTTAAGTCTTACCCTTATTCAATGTCACGTACGCGATCGAGATCGACGATTCGGTACGTGATATTATTCGTGCTTCCTGGTAGCTTCGAATATTTGGAACGGTAAATTCACTAGCTTGGAATGCTACGAAAGAAAGTTAGAAGTTAGAAAAGAAAAAGAAATAAATCTTGAAATTTTACTTGTACTTAAAAATTTTTCAAATTTTATTTACTCGAAAACGAAGCTTCAAATGAAAAAAATTCTTTATATTTTATTTTTTCATGAAGAACTTTTTGCCTGATTATTATTAAGATATCATCATGAATAATGAGACACGTTGTATAAACAGATGATTAAAATGATCAATGAATTAAAGTGATTTCTGTTCGACTTATATAATGCTGATGATGTTAGAAATAATTAAAAATGTTAGAGACAAGAAAGTTAGAGACAAATGAACAAGATTGACATAGATTTTTGATATAGAAAACGAGTCAATTATGAGAAGCGAGATTTTTACCTGGATTTTCTTTGGAAATCATCGTCGTTTACTTTGGCACAGCATGGAAAGATACGATTTCTGCACTCTTTAATTTGTCATTATCACGTCATTCTTGGAGATGAAAACAATGCGATCAAATTTCCACTCTTTTTCCTATCTGGCCGGTTTCTCGTGTCGGTAATGCCCCTGTTACATCAACGAGGAATTGAATAAAGATCCGTCACGAAGCGTGCATACGGTCGTAGGAAAGTGAACCGATCCACGAACTCGTGACGTGACACATTCTACCTATTTCTGGCACTGATAATCGAGTCTATCCTCTTACGTGAGAACTTTCACCGATTTTCCCGATTCATTGTTCCGTTGTCCATTATTCTTTTGAATTTTTCCTGAAATTAATTATTTTTATGTAGACATTATACATATAAAGAATTTTATGAAGGTTGTCGAACGCGTTTTAGATTTAACCTAACATAGTTTTAACCTAAATAAAAGTAGTTTAGAGAATCCTTAAAATATAGAGCAATTTTATGTTCAACGTTTCGAATTAAATGTTAAAATTATATTAAACTTTTAATGGCTTTAAGATATTTGAATTCTATGTAGATAAACAGGTTATTTTTTTAGATCCATCTACTAGGAAGAAACAGAAATTGTTAATCGTTAGAAAAATCTGATTGCCGTTATACCTTTCAAATGGAATCGTGTTGTCTTCGAAAAAGATACGTGGTACGAAATATATATGAAATGTATGTGCTAAGTTCGCAAATCGATGTGGGTCAGTTATTGTACAGAGAAGATTCTAAAACGATTTGTATATTGAGTTATATGTAGTATTAAGAAACGCATTTTTTATATGCAACTTAATGCTTAATACTTCTTGGTATATAATTATCATGCAATTAAAGCGTGTACATGTTTCTACACTTATCTATGTTGTAGCTATTTATGTTATGGAATCATATTATAGTTTATTATTCGTTTATATATTGTTTTAAATATTCGTTAGTAACGAATCATTACACATAAGTATATTCAATTATGATTAAAATCGAATTTTGAATGCTGTGTATATATATATATATAAATTGTTATTTAAAATTGACAAAAAAGTTACAAATATTTTAAAATGTAATTAAATTAATAAAAAAATCTAATACTGAGTTGTAAATTTGATTTCTTTTTTTATAAAATGTTAAAGAATTAAAAAAAGAATTATTCACAAATAAAATCTATTTCATACCTTGCATTCCATCGATATAATTATCCTACGAATTATTCGGAAGATTATTTTTACGATACGATTCTGAACTTCATAATGAAAATTGGTTGGTTGATAGTTTTAGAAGACATATAACAATGCTCTTCAACTTGAAACTTTTCAGTCGAAAGTTGGTATCTTGTAGATCTTTTCTGATTTTATATTTTTATTAAATTTTATTTATATTTTATGAAGTCGTTGTTCTATACAAAAATGTACATATTTTATATTAAATTACTTTAAGACACATTTTAAAAGAGTTTTGAAAGAGAAACGACGAAAGTTCATTTGATGTCTCATATTTTATTTGTGGTCACGCACTAAGAATAAGTAAAGAAAAGGAAAATTAATAGTGAGAAAAGGATAAAGATAGGATAAAAATATTAAAATCAACGCTAACTTCAGAGTGCTGTAAATGAAATATATAAAGAAAAGAAAGAAAATAAAAATAGAGTAAAAATTGATATCAATATCATTTTTTGCATAATTTTAAAAAGATGGTTTACTTAAAAAATAATTACATATATCCTTTTTTTATTTTTTTCCCCTCATTATTTTCTCCTTTCTTTACGTATCTCATTTGCTACATTTTAAAGATGGCAGTCATTTTTATCCTTTGTCTTTCATATTCTATTTGCTCTTTTTATTTATATTTGTTCTGCAAAATTTATATGCTCAAGAAACACTTATATATGATTAAAAGATTCTCAAGAAATATAAAATTATTTCTAATATTAGATGATAATATTACTGATTAAATTAAAAATAAAATTAAATGTAACTATAAAATTTGTTCGAATAACTATTATAAATATTTCGTAGCTTTTTATTCGAGGGAAAATTTATCTGACGAACTTAGAAGGAGCAGATCGTTTCGGCCAATAGTCGAGCCGCTAGCTAGTCACGTGATATGTAACTCGGAATATTTCGTACTTCTTCGTTCGAAGAAAGATTTACCGCGCAAACGTAGTTAAGGGGGAGAGTGCTCCAACCAATAGGAAAGCTTCTAAGAAGTCATGTGGTGCATTGCGTCATTCGTCTCTCGAAAATCCTTGGGACAGGACGTGTCGCCGGTTCGTACGTCGCAATTTTTATTCTTATTAAGTTATTTTATTAATATTGTTATTAATTTCGTTTATTTAAGTGTTCATTGTACATTGTGATAAGAAAATCAAATAGTTTTGTGAATAATTATGTGATATGTTGTGTTATTCGTCTTTCCGAAATCCTCTAGGACGCATCACCTTGAGGTACGTAAATACATATTGCGTCGCAATTTCTATTCTTATTAAAGCTATTATATTACTTATATTGTTATTAGTTTTATTTAATTATTCATTGAATTATATTATTGAAAATTTAAAAATGTTTTAAGCCTACAAAGCTGAAAACATTTTTAATATAATTCAATCTTTCGAGAAAATTTCAATTCGCGTTCATATCAGGTTTCGACAGGTTTCGACAGGTTTCGACTTGTTTAATTGCTCTCCCCCCCCCCCTCCCCCGCCTTCTGTCTAATTTATATGATATATTGAAATTGTTATATGGATTATCAAAAATTATAGTGTTTAAACGCTTCTCTTCCCTCAATGTGACCAATTTATTACGTAATATGTTATTTTTTCAATTATTTTTTTATTTCTCATTATTATTACTATATTTATTCAATAATTTATTATTGAATATTATAATTCTTTGAAGAAATTAATTAATTCAATTTTATTTATCAAATTATATTAGTTATTGCCTTGTTTTAATACAATCTTTTAATTTTCATATATTTTATATATCTATTCTAAAAATTTTTTGTGCAGATTAACTATTGGGATATCACAAGGAGGAAAAAAGGAATTTCAAGATGGATGCCGTAACGACTTTCGACAATGACTAATCGGAAAAGTGGTAACATTTGATCAAAAACAGATTCATTTTTATGTTTTTTTCATTGAATTATACTGATATATCTATATTTGTTAAGTAACTCATAATACATGAATTATT
Organism: Apis dorsata; assembly: GCF_000469605.1. Taxonomy (NCBI): domain Eukaryota; kingdom Metazoa; phylum Arthropoda; class Insecta; order Hymenoptera; family Apidae; genus Apis; species Apis dorsata. Next base: position 3,163,632 of record NW_006263353.1, on the reverse strand, counting down.
AAGAATATCATAATGAAATTAGATTAAACAAATTACATTTTTATTTTCATAAATTATATTTTTTATTTCAAATAAATTAAATTTATTCTTTCATCATCTAACTCTCAATTCCTAGCTTTAGAAAAGTATTTTCTTTAATAATGCTCGATAGAAAAAAGAAGAAAAGATCGAAAGATTTTGTTCTCTTGTTTCTTTATTCCCTCCCTGCTAATCCAATTTTTCTTTCAGAAAAAATTATGACCGCGCGCAATGCGGTTGA
>NW_006263353.1:3161163-3163268 GCF_000469605.1 Apis dorsata | reverse complement strand
CTCTAATTGAAATTAATTATAATAATAATAATTATTCGCGAAATTAGAGCCAGTGTTTGTTCGTCGATTGAAATTTAAACGGGCGCGTCAATAGTCTTATATTTTATTTTTTTTTCTTTTTTAAATATTCGTTATATATTCGGATATATATTTAGAGTCAGTGAATCAAGAGAATAAGGCGATCATCCATCACTCGAAGAGGTAATTATTTCTATAATAATTTTTATTAATTAAATTTTTAATTTTTAAAAAAAATATTATGAATGTATTATGATATTTTACATTTTTTTAAGATGCTGATGGTTTTGCCGTTTTTTCTTGGACTTAAATCTTAACAAATATTTGTAACCGCGCGCAATGCGGTTGGTAGAGTCAGTGTTTTCTTCGTAATAGTATTTTAAATATTTTTTAGAGCACAGCTGCTCTAATTGAAATTAATTATAATAATAATAATTATTCGCGAAATTAGAGCCAGTGTTTGTTCGCCGATTGTAATTTGAACGGTCGCATTAAAAATTTTTTTTTATTTTTTTTTATTTTTTTTTAAATATTCGTTTCGGATACATATTAGAGTCAGTGATTCAAGATTATAAGGCGATCATCCATCACGTGAAGAGGTAACTACCTTCATATATCTTTTTATTAAATTAAAGTTCCAATTTTTTAAAGTAATTATGTATGTTTTAAATTATATTTTATTTTTTGATAGTTTCTTGATGAGGACTTCCCATGGGTGAACATCGATGGCAATGCAGATTCTTCGCATCAATGGTGAGTCGCATGCATTTTGTTTCCTCTGGTTACTCAATCATGTCGTAGGATGAAAGATCCAAATCGACACGGGTAAAACTGGTTGTATACGTAGAATTTTGCACGAACACAGTGACCGCGGATATTTATTATCCGTGAATAGTAACATTTTCTTTTGTATTTTATTTATTAGTTTAGGCTAGGTCTTCTTGTACATCGCGTTTTTAAATATTAATAATTTTCTAAAACAATTAATTCTAAAATTAAATTATTACAATTATCTATTAAACTTTATTTAATATTTGCAAACATCAAATATCTAAAAAAATATTAAAATAAAATAATACGATAATAATAAATCATTTTTCTTGATTTTCAAGATAATAAAGATAATAATTTTATTTTTTTTATTTGAAAATATATCAAATATTATGTACAAGAAGACACTTCGCGACAGATAGATTTTGAAATCAAAGCTATAAGTTTTGAGTATTTATTTTGTATTTTAAAAAATATGCTTTGATGAAGGAATCGTCTGAGGGTATTTTCATTGATATTTAACTTTCAATTATTAAATTTTAATTATTATTACATTTCAATCATTTTTTAAATAATACATTCCTATTTGATTAATAATTTTAGAATATTAAAATTTATATTAAAATAAAATATTAAAATAGAATATTAAAATTTCAATAATTTATTATATTGATAAAAAGTAAAGTAAAAGTAAAGTAGATTCATTAAAATTTGAAATATGATATATATAAAATCATTAGCCCGTTAAATATTTATACTAATCTATCTTTTTAGCTCAGGATTTTCAGATTTAACCCTTTCCGTGTTCATTGCCAGGAACTCACTCACGTGCCCAGGTGCTACTTGGGTGAGAGAGAGGCAATGGGCATGATGACCCTAGTTCATAAGTTCATAAAAATTTCTCAGCGACTGATGATGCGTTAGTATATCGTGCACGACGTATTTTTCACATGTGTATGTATGGTTAGGATGTGAAATTGCGTCGTTTTAACTATTATTCCATTAACAATTATTAATTGATTGTGTAATTCAATCACACAATTTATAATATTAACATTCCTTTATATATTACAAATTAAAAATAATAAAATGTAATCTTACTTATTATATCATTATAATAATGATACATTACCTCCATCATATTCCAATGATATGATTTTGTTTATAGAGGGCATACATTTTTTTCAATTGCACAGTATACTTAATATTAAAATTTATATACTTACATATACGAAAGTTTATTATCTCATACGCAATGATTACTAGCCATCATCAGTCGATTTCAGGAAAATGGTACGTAAAGTTAGAGTGTGCGT
>NW_006263353.1:3153428-3160946 GCF_000469605.1 Apis dorsata | reverse complement strand
GGAGGCGTCCCGGGACGTTTTCCCTAGTGTAGGCTTTTGCGCCCGAGTATTATGCGTGAGAATATCGTGGTATGAGTGTGTTGGTATGCCTGTTTTGCTCATTTTTTAAATATAGGGCTAGGTAGGTAGGTAGTATACTTCTGGTATGTCTGTTAATTGTAAGTAGGTAGGGCCGGGCAGGTTGTCACAGTCTCCGATCGGGTAGGCGCGTTTTCGCGTGACAATCTGTTTCAGGAAATAAAATTTGAGAAATCGAGGATGAAGCTGGGATAAATGAACGGAAATATCATTCGTCTCTGGCCTCGTTCATTCGATTTTTCGAATTTCGCGGACGCGATCGCGAAAAGTTTCGAAACGAACGTTGCGCTCGAGATTCTGCGCATGTACGGAGAACGATCGTTGTGATTGTTGGTCGTCCATGCGCATTTAGTTTCCGCGATTTAGTCCTTTTTTTCCCCCTTTTTTTCTTTGCTTTACGATTAGCGAGTCTCGAGCCTAGATTTAAGTTTCAGCGGGCATCGCGCCCGAAGGAGGAAGACCGAAGAGGCCTCGACAAACTGTCACGAAGAGGGGCTGCAACGAATGGTTTCTCATTTTTTGGATCTGTTTTTTGGGTCCAAAGGATGGGAAATCATTGTTACTATTTTGTCATTGTGCTCGTTTTAGTAATACGTAGTAATTGTTTGTGTTGTCTGGCCGATTGCATGCCGGCCCATCATCCAGATCCAGCCATCATGGGCATCGCGATTTTTTATTAGTGTTGCGATTCATCAATAACGGGTTGCATTAGAGTTGCGTTTATGAATCTCGCGTTTTGAATTAGTGTTGCGATAAAATGAGAATCGCGTTCCTTGTAGTGTTGCGTTGCAAATAATATCGCGATTGTTTTTAATTACTTTAATGAATTAGCCTGTTTTTTATTATTTTTTTTTTATTTGAATTTTTATTTTTTTTTATTGTTGCCATCATATGATACATTATTAAGATATTAATTTTTAAAGAATTTTGTATTGCATTCATTTTAAGAATTAGTTAAGAATTAGTGTTGCGATGACGAATGATCGCGTTGTTTGTAGTGTTGCGTTCACCAATAAACGCGTTTTGTATAGTAGTGTTGCGAATTTACGAATTGCCCATTATTTCTTCCACTTGGATTGTGGAAGCATGTTCCAGCTCTTGGATCACTTATTGCGACCAAAAGAGTTGCAAAGGTGGTTTTATACGACGGCAGCCTCTGATATGGCTGCAACCTTCCGCTATTAGTGTTGCGTGCAATAAAATACGAGTGCATAAATTAGTTGATTTAGAGAATTTCATAAATATTTCATTATATATTTTATTATATATTTCATTATATATTAATAGTCTTTTATTTATTTTTTTTTTTTAGCTTTTTCTTTTTTATTCAAGAATTGCATTGCAAATATAATAAGGCACTCTTCGCGTTTTTTTGGAGATTTTAGTATATTAGTGTTGCGAAATAAAAAAGATTCCACTCACGGTTTGTTCGGGTTTATATTGAGTGGATATTTTTTTTTTGGTAACCCTTCTGGTTACCTCTTTTTTCTTTTCAGCATCCCCTTATTAAGAGCATTTTCTATTGAAAATACTTTTAAAAAATATTAAATACTGTTAAAAAGTGTATTTTTTTAAATATATAAATATCTTTTGTTTAAAATTATGAGTTACTTAACAATATTTTGATTTGATTTGATTTTATTTTAAAAATTAATATTTCTTTTTACTTTTTACTAATCCATTGATTGAGTTTATTACAGGTACGGATTGAAGAAAATAGAGAGAAGAAGAAGAAGTAATTAAGAAATAATGATTCGATTTTCATTTGTTAGATCTAATTATCCATGTTATTAAATTTCACTAATTTTGTTGTATAATTTGTTTCAGGAACTCTTCAGTCCTCAAATTTCATCTTTCAATAGAGGGATCATTTCATTCTTCTTTCATTTCAATTTTTATATTAGGTAGGATCAAATAAAGCTTTTAGGTGGAATTTATAAGATAGGATTTATAAATGATTTAATGTTCTCTTCCTCTTCTTAAAAGGCATTATTGCCTTTCCTACTCCGATTCATAGTTTCCCGAAAGAGTATTCCTTTTCAAGGCAACATGATCATGAAATTGCCATTCCTAAACTTCCTTGTTTTAAACAATCAAATCCTCGATACTTGATATCTACGTGACTTCGTTCACTAGGTATCATTCACTTCTTCTTTGACCACATGTGGTTCATATATTTGTGTTGTGAATTTTTGAAAATTGTGATGTTGTTGATATGGATGTTTGGTTGTGAGAAGGATCCTTCAAATTTTTAATAGACAGGTTTCATAAATAAAATATTTTTAATTATTTATGGATAAATATGGAAAAGAGCTCTTAGAATAGGTAGGAAAAATTTAATCCTATATTTAAGTTTGTTTCAGGATTCTTTACTTCTTAGAAGAATAGAAGATTACATCGTGGAAAAATATTGATTAAAATGTATTTAAAAATGTAAATATATTTACAAATAAATATGCAAATCAGGGGAGGTGTTAATTAGTTTGTAGACAAGTAGATAATGGCCAAAGTAGTGCTTTGTAGAATGCTTATTTCGCTTCTTTTTTTTTCTTTTTTTTTAAGCTGCTAACTATCAATTATTTTCCATTTTCATAATGATGGAAATGTAAAATATCGATAGATTAATTAAAATTTCATTTTCAGATTTAGTCTTCCGCGCCGGTTTTCTTTTTATAGTTCCTTTTGTTGTTCGTATTGCGCAACGTGTAAAAAATTTGAACGTTTTGCAAGCGTACACCAAAAGGAGAATTTATTTAAAATATATATAATAAATATATAAATAAATTTTCACACGCAAAAGGAGGGTGGATGGGATGTCGTGGCTAGGGTGGGTCTCCAATTCGCAGCAACCTCCAAGCGGTGAGACCTGGGAAATCATTATTATTTAATATACAATATATAATTATATCGCCGTATAGTTAATATCAGTGGTATAATTATATATTTTATAAGAAATAATATGAGCTAATTGGCTGCGATCGCGATTATATTTAGATAGAAATTTTATGTAAAAAATAATAAAGTTTGTTATAATATGTAAATAATAAATAAAGTTTGTTAAAATTATAAAGTATATAAATACAAATTTTTATTTTTATTTTGTATTTTGGAATGATTCAATTTTGTGTACTTAAATTAAAATTTGCTATAGTATAAAAAATACTTTCGGTATTTTTTGAAGTCGGTATTTCAGAACACGTGATACAAAGTTCCATAAGTTTTACCGTTCGCAGATAAAACCCAATCATCACTAGCTTCTAGATCGTCCGTACTAACAATAAAAAAATATACCGACACTGCATGTTTTTTTAAATTATAAAATACATGCAAGATTTCAAATTTTATACGAAATTAAAATTTCCGCACGTATTTCCGACGCGTCGATATCGAAAGTCGAAACGAGACTGAGGCTTATGTAAACATAACTCGACGGATAAAGGCACGCGCTGTATCGATACAAACAATTATTTCTATATTTGAAATTTTATAATTTCAATATTCTACCGATGAATTATTAAATTCATTTAATTCTTTTTCTTTTTTTATTTATTTTTTTATTTATTTTTTTATTTTTATAATTCTAACGATGATAGATCTATCCTGTACCTCATCCGTAATTCACGGAACATACGGATAAAAAGTTACACTTGAAAACAGGTAAAACACTCTTCTGCATTGTCTTACTTAGTTATTCGAAAGATCGCACCACTGTTTTGCACGTAATGGCACTTGATTTAAAATCTCGGTCGCATTGATGGGTTTTAAATCATTCTTGAAAACGAACAAAGTAGTTTTCAATATTAATTTTATTTTCAAATAGTACACGAATTTTTTCATTTTTTCGAGAATTACATCAAATTCATCGTACAACGAAACATTCGAATTTTTTTCTCGAAATTCCTCTATTCAAATTTGAGATGTAATTTCTCTTCCGTTGATTGCCACTCGTCATTGTAAATCGGTTGCGTTAAATTTGTATCATAATTGCTGCCTATATTATTCGTCAAAGCGACATTATCCCTATAATCAACTATTGTTCCTGTATCAGTCACGTGATCTCTTGTACCCTCATTTACTCGATAAGTATTCGTATCAATAGCATATTTATCAGAAGAACGTAATAATGGCTCCATTTCGTTATTATTTTCCACGTTACTAACATTTTTAATTAAATATTCATATTTCTGTGGTTGCTGCCCATGATTGCTGTAATTCCAATTCGTAAAATTGGAATTAACAAACGGGTATCCATAATTCTTAGAGCTGATAAAATTTGTACATGGAACAGGTTTTTTTTCACTTTTGAAAAGTGAATTCGTCGAATCATTTGTACAATTCATTTTGTCAGCATTGGTAGTTATAAATCGTTTTTCAAAACTGCGACCCCAACCACCACCTGAGGGTACACCATAACTCATAGACGGTGGAGCACCATAATAATCTCCTCCGCCACCGCCACCACCACCATAACCTCCTCCACCTCCTCCACCGTAGCCTCCTCCACCCCCTCCACCGTAGCCTCCTCCACCCCCTCCACCATAGCCTCCTCCACCTCCTCCAGTAGATTTCGTTAAGAGGACAATTTCTTTGTATTGGCCTGCAAGTAATCAAGTATAATAAAAATGTGTACATTCTATATTCGTAATGATAATCGACGATGATGAATATTCGTGATGTATTACCTCCACCACCGCCTCCGCCTCCGCCACCGCCACCCTTCATGTATTTGTTCATTAACATTGCCATTGATATCATTAGGGACATACCTGCCATCATCATTCCTTTCATCGTTGCCATTCCTGATTTAAAAAATTTTTATTCGATTAAAATTAATTATATTTGAATATTCTTTGGAATGGAAGGCAATATTTTATACATTTACCCATAAATTTCATTTTGAGCATCATAAGACCTGCCATCATCATCATCTGACACCCTTTGCTTTTACCACCTCCTTTACCACCACCACCTCCTTTTTTCCCTCTTCCTAGAGTGTAATAATACGCACGTCGGTATATGTATTATTTCGTTTAATTATTCGTTAAACATTAAAATTTGACAAACCTTCCACAATATCGGTTTCGTCGAACATAACATCGATCTGATTCTTTTCTCGATTCCCATTCCACATGGGTAACGTAATTCTCAAGGCGAACGTATCAAAGAAATCATTCACGCTGCGCTCTATATTGTCATTACTCTCGTTAACGAATCTGCGACTGCTCCTCGTCCTGGTCTTCACCAGTTTAACGTCTTGCCCCATTAAGTGAATCTCGTTCATGCTCCTCACGGACTCTAGGAATCGGCCGAGACGATTTTTCGCGCAGATCAACGAGAGATCGATAACGCATCGGTTTATATCCATGGCGGGAAACTCCGGGAACCCATCATCATCCTTGATCGAGTCATTTTTCAACGACGGTACCACTCTGATATCCACTCTGATCCCGTTCTTCCGGAAATCGAACACTCTTCGGCCATTGTTGCTAAAAATTTCAATAATTTCAATGCGAAAGAAACCATGGAGCCACAGAAATATTGGAAGAAAGAAAAGGAAATCACTCGTATGAAACAAACACATTTTTCAAAGAATAACGAAATAACAAAATGAACAAGTACTATTGACGATCGTTGGTCTCGACGATTTTATAAGGATCCACTTGATTCTTCTTGATCGTCGCATCGTTGGCTTGGCTTCGCACCACGATCGGGATCACCAATAAAATCACAATCAACATCGATCCTTGCACTTTGCGCACTTTGTTCCTGAAACTCGTCATTGCTCGATCGATCCCCAAACGATTTCCAAAGACTGACTTCCATCAGATCGTAATATCGTTTATATACAATAAGATTTATGTCATCCAATGTATTTTTTCCAAACATTGTCACGATTACCATTTATCATTCGCCAGTGAGTAAACAACGTAATGACAACGTTTACTCGGTTTGATCTCCTAGATTGCTGAGCAGGATGCTGCCTTTCGAGAATTCGGGGACAAGATTATTGCGAAAAGATTAATAGAATTTGATCCCGGTCTGCGATGATAAAATCTTCTGCCGTTTGTTATTTTCTTGGATATAATAATCGAAGAGATATGCAGGGAATTATTATTTTCTGCGATAAATAAAATTGTGAAACAAAGAAAAATTAAGAAACATTGTAACGAAAGTATAATCTTCGAAAAGAAATTAATTATTTTGGGATTGGAAATTGTGTTGAAGACGTATATTTTCTATTTTTACGAGTTATGCGAATGTATTCATTGAGGAAGTGTCGAACAGTGAGAAATGTTGGATAATTGATTATGGATAGCTTCGACATGTGCGTCGAAGAAAGGAACGACCTTATTTCATACCGATCTAATTAAATGGTACATTCATCTTGCTATTATATATGTAATCCGTGATGTCTGTAATTTACTTGACAGACCGAAGCAAAGAGCAATCTTTGAGTCATTTCGTTCGATTTCTCGTTCCTTTTGCTACGAGCAGCACGCGAATCTAGCATCATTCAATTAAATTAATTCCAATAAATTTTCGAATACAAGAATACAAGATAAAAGAAAATACGAAACAGGATCAAAAGCGGTTTCTTAAAAACATGATTTTTTTTTATTAAAACTTTACAATGAGTAATAAATACAATATAAATAACAAAGAGAAAATCATGTACACGATTCGAGGATGGTCCATGTGCAACGACGACCAGCTTCTTCTCGAGCCTTGTGACCTGTGTGGAGGTGGCGATAGCATGACTCCAGTATAAAATAAATACCTACGAATCTACGAGTTATAGCTCGGTGACGGTGATCGAGATTACAGTATAATGAAACGAGAGAAGCAGAGAAACGATGGATGAACAGAGGAGAAAAAGGAATGATGAATGGAGCGACTGAGAGACAGAGAGAGATAAAAGTATAGGAGAAGGAACATAATAGCGGTGGAGAGAGATCGCGGTGACGAAGTCGAGGAGAAAAGAAATAAGAATACGAATGGAAAGGTGGTGAGAGGAGGATAACAGAGGGAAACGAAGACTCGGTGAGGTAGAGACGTGCTACTAGATCTCTGCCACCGACTGTTCGGCGGCTCCTCCGTTCACGAGTTAATCTTAATTTTGTCGAAGCAACGATCGACGGTCCCGCACGTTGCCGTATTTCAGAACGGCCTGCTCCACGTCCTCGTGGATCGCGTCCAGGGATCTCCCGTATCCTGAATGCCCGTAACCGTGGCCGTGGTGCTCCTCCGAGCTGTGAGTGTGAGAACTCGAGTACACCGGTTTGCTCACGATCTCGTAGGTGGTCTTCTTCTCGCCCCCGCTCGCCAGAGATTTCAGACCGACGATGGCGGATAACATGAGGGCCATCAGACCTGTCATCAGCGCTTTACCCGCGAGCAGAGCTAGAGCGCCGAAACCGATTGCCCCCAACGTGCCCTTCA
>NW_006263353.1:3152021-3152532 GCF_000469605.1 Apis dorsata | reverse complement strand
GGACAGCCTGTCGAGGAACGAGACCACGTCCAACTTGAGGCAGGTGGCGCTGTACGACTTGCCGCAATCCTTGCTCAAGCCGGAGGCCAAACTCTCGGCCGACTCCTCGACCATCTGCTTCGAGGTACGTCTCTCGATCTCGCCGACCGCGGAACCGAGCAGAAGAACGGGAAGAAGAACAGCAGCCAAGAGGGCCTGCTGATGGTTTCGTTTAACCGCGACTCCCTTCATTCTTTCTCCCTTTTTTATCGAGCTCGAAACTGGAAGAATCCGGAGGCCACCCGAGATTCTTGACGCGATCCTGCTGGTGAACGGATCCGGCGGCGCGAGTATCTCGCTGGTTATGATAGGACTGGTCGATGGTAGGACGGTAGGCCGAAGCTGACGGACGAGGCGCGTACCGTGCACTGGACATACCCTCGGATAGTTGCAGTATATATAGAGCGAATCACCGGGTAGTCCTTTTTCCTTTTTGCCTTTCGGCCCGTTCCATACATTCTCCTAAGTCGAG
>NW_006263353.1:3151222-3151822 GCF_000469605.1 Apis dorsata | reverse complement strand
CTCGCGTCAAGCGGCGAGAGGGAGCGTCAAATAGAGCGAAGAATTCGAATCTCTGTCGAATTCGCGGGGGGAAAAAAGGAGATACCGGAGACGCTATAATGAGAGCGAAGCCTCGTTCATCACCTTGGATCACCCATTCACACCTGTGTGATCTCACGGAATGAATCATTAGATTATTGCTTCCTTTTCTTCCATTCCATGTCGTGATCTAAAAATTATTAGTACGGAAAGTTTCTATGCGTACATCATAAATCGAAAAAATTATTATATATATATATATTTAAAGAAGATGAGATAATGGATTCTTCTTTCGTATCGAACGCACATGTTGATATGTATATAATGCAAAAGAAAATTCTTTATCCATCGTTTTCTGCGAATCCGTGCGTTTTACTCGGCCGTGGAAGAAAAGGAACAAGGTCGGTCGATCGAGTGTGGCGGATCGATCGGACGACGACAGTAACGAACCCGGCGTGAACCACTTTCGATCTCGACGACGAAATCGAGGCGGTCGGCGGTGGCCGTCGATCGACCCGGCAAAATGGAGGCTGCTCACATCCGGTTGTTAAGCGAAAATCGGTGTATTTACGAAAAATACGC
>NW_006263353.1:3146162-3151092 GCF_000469605.1 Apis dorsata | reverse complement strand
AGAGGGAGGGGGAATGGCGAGCACGTTGTTGCACGTTATATTTACATCGGCTTGGAGCGAAACGAGAAGGCCTACTTTAAATCAGACCGGTTAACTCGGTGGAGATTGGATTTTCGCGCGCCACGCTCCAACGACGACGAGCGCGCGCTATGTCAGACGGATCTGACGGCGAGAAAGTGGCCAATTTCCACAGGATCCGGAGGAGCATCATTGGAAATCGCGTGATCGTGGAAATTGTGATTTTACGCGTTCGCCTGACTCGGCAACCTTCCCGAGATAATCTTCGGGCAATTTTTAATCGGAAGTTTTCTCGGCGAATCGCGTGATCGTACGCTCGATTTCGAGGAGAGATAACCTTTTTCGATCGATATCGTTTTTTTCTTTCTGTGCAGATAATTAATACAATTCAGAAGAGAGGCGTTGTTCTTATTAAATTCTTAAAAAAGAACTTGATTCGAAGAATTTATTTGCTCGAAATTTGGCAAGTTAAAAGAAGTAACAGATGTAATGAAATTAAAGAGAATTAAGGAGAGCCTGGTTGGGTAAGATTCAGAGATATGCTCGGTCGTATTTCACTAAATATTTAGAGCTTCTCGAAACAAAGCACGCGAATCGCGTGAAAAATTCCAGCGCATTCCGCTGAGAAACGATCCGCCGTCAATAGGGCGTGGAGTTTGGAGCGTGATAAAAAATTTTCCGCCGTTATGGCGTTTTACATGGATTTCGTACATCGGCAGGAAGCTGCTCGGCCAACAGGTGTGCCGGAAAAGGAGAGAATTAGCCTTCTTTTCCACCTATCTGTCTTCTTTCGCCACTTCCTTTTACCGCAACGCCTTCCTTTCGTTAATAATCGCGCTCAGCTGCTCTTGTTTCGCGATCCGCTTGTGCCGGAATCGGCCAATCTTCCGCGATCCTAGGATCGTTAAATTTTCTTCCAACTTTTTCAAAATTTACCGAAATGGATTGGATCGAAGATTCTTTTGTCGCTTTTAAATATTTTGATAAAACTTTACAAATAACGATTCGATTCGTAGCAAGGATCAGGATCAGGAATATTTTAAACGCGCGATGGATCTGGAATTTTCCACCAAATTTTTGTAAAAAGTGAAATTTTATTTTGGATGGAAGGGATTATCGTATATTGGCAGGGATGCAACGTTGGATAGAGAGTTATTAGAAAATGTATAGTGTTACGGATTCCATAGAGTCGATTTTCATCGATCGATCACCGCCTTTCCAATCGATCGATCCAAACCGACGCGAACTGTGCCGCAAGTGGTGAAACGTGAATGGGCCCTGTTGTTCCCCATAACTGTTCCTCGTATACTGTTACTATCCTTCTGGCACATTTGATACGCGACACGGGTTCGTCTGAATTTCATGACCGGCTCATTATTCCACGATCCTCCTCCTCCTCCTCCTCCTTGTGTGCTATTAAATGATCCTTGTTCGAAAGGCGGCGCGGGCAAAAAGATGGAAAACGCTACTTTGCTACTCCACTTTCGAGGCGAAAGCGAAAATTAAAATCGATCAACGATGCAATTTCATAAGTGTCCTTAATTCCTCCGTCCACGTTTCTACGGACGAATGATATAAGAAAATCTACCAGCTTCCCCTGTCCTTCCACTTCTGGTTGAAAGCTAATACAAAAGCGTGTGGAAATAAAAGCTGTGAATCGACTAATCCGCAGATATCTATTTGGGTTAAGTGGTCGGCTTTGCGGCAATTAGCAATTGAAACTGGAGAAAACTGGATCGAATCGCCCGTTCAATCGGTGAAGAAGTTCGATTTTACAAGACTGTCCCTGTCTAATCCGCAATCAGGTCAATCTCTGTTTCTTCTCCACGATTCTAATTTCCCATCTCTCTCTCTTTTTCGTCGATTTATATACAGTATCGCGTTCGAATCACTACTTGATTTACAAAAATATCTCACGAGGACAGATATCATTTGAAAACATAAGTTCAAAGTTTTTGGTTTTGAAGAAAAGTGTAAAAAGACATTTTTTTCTTAAAATATTTCCTATAGTAATTTATTAAAAATTACTACCTTCGTTAAAAACGTATCTGATATACTTGCCTTTCACGGATGGAATTTTGAAAAATGAATCGTTGATGACTTTTCAGATATAACCGAGACACCCTGTATATGTCGGAAGCGGCCAAGGTAATTGCACCGCGGTCACCCCGTTTTCGTTTCGAAAATCGAGACATAGAACGTATCGAGAAAGTCGCCGTGAATTCCCCGAAGATCGATTGGCAATCCTCGAAAGAGATCGTTTCCTCGGTGAGCGGCGACGATTATTTGGAAAAGCGTGTCGCTCGAGGAGCGGCTCCAGGACGGATCATATCACTATCCTCCCCCCCTCCGTAGAATCGTAGAATTTCGATGGTTTCTCGGAGCTTTCTATCGTTTGCGTAACATAAGAATTTTATTGTAGTTTGATTATAATCCGTATAGTAAGTTGTCTGTCCAAGATATCGAGTTTAAAATCGGAAGAAGAATTTTTAATATATCAGACAGGATAGCTAGAATAATTCGTGGAATACTGGAAACTGTCGATAAAGTGAAATATTGGGAATTTGGAAAATGAATTGTAATCTATGATATTCAAGCTTTCTGCCAATTCGGTACAATTTCAAAAGGAATAGTTTCACGGCAATTTCTCTGAAGCCTTTTCCAGCGTCCGTCTCGTGCATCCGTTCAGTTCACGCGTCTAATGTTCTCAGGCATGCCGAGCGAATGCACGCGTTATCGAGTTGTGTGGAACGGAGGAAAAAGAAGGAAAAGAAAAGAAAAAAAATTGAGGTGCATCGACTACGATCACTGGCCGAATGGCTGCGTAGACCTCGTTAATTCGAGAACGAGCATCCGTTATGCGCTCAAAATTCTTCGTGCGCGATCATATATTTTTGCACTCTTTCTCTTCTACGAATTCCTCGTTTGGGTTCAACTATTTTATTATTAATAATTCTTTAAAAGAAGAAAATCAATTATTGAGCGTTTAGTTTCTTGTAAAATTATCTTAATTTTGTGCAAAGTTAATCAATTACGACGATTCAATACGAATTTGATTTTATAGAAGGATAAAATTATTTCGATTAGCAGATTCCGTTTGCAGAGGAAGTCTCTCGTTTTATTCGTCGATGATCGTTGAACATCAAGATGCGAATATTTTTCAAAGAGGAGAGCTAAACGAAGAAGAAGAGAGAATTTAAAGAAATCTATTACTGATCATTCACACGATTCTTGGCGAAAATCATGAATCAATCCTGTTTAAAAAAGATTGTTCATAGATACTAGGAAGAATCTTTCAAATAAATTATAACTTTATGCGTGAACAAAATTCAAAATGGAAATCCAAACCCAAAAAAACCCATCATTCGACTCATCAACTTCTCGCCTCGAGTTCTCCAGCCTCTTGACAGTGCTGTCCTCTCGATCGGCTCGTAATATATCCGAGGTTCTCGCCCTCTCCACTCGATCACAACCGATACCGTTACTTCCCCACTTGGAGGAGAAGAATGGCAAACGATCGACCAAATAGGGAGGGGAGGAGAGCGAGAAGTAGGGGTCCACGTGGAGGCAATGACCCAGTGCCCTTGATCCTGAGGATCCTCCAAGAGGGAAGGACAAACGGCCAATCGTTGCCTCGGCCACTTTTCCCACCTCTCGCGTCACAGTGACCTCGATTCCTTCCCCTTCCCACTCTCCCACCTGTTCCTTCTCCCCCACCTGTCGTCCTTTCTCTCTCTCTCTCTCTCTCCCTCTCTTCGAAGAGCTTCTATTTGGGTCGTTAGCCTTCCCCCTCGCCAAAGATAACCTGCTTACCTTAGCGATTATAGATTTTTAATTATTTATTTAATTATTTTAACAATCGTGCCATCGTTGGACCGAAGAATGGATCGAAAGGAAAGTGGATAAATGTTTGTTTGATGGATGAGGGATCGAAGGAACGGAGAGGAATTTTAGGAATGAAGGAAGAGAATTAATATATATGTCGAGGAACTCGTACAAATTGTGCGCAAAGAGTTTGTAAAAAAAGAGAAGAGAGGATATGATGCCGTTTTATTTAAAAAACAATGCGCAGTGGGTAACAGAGAGGAGATAATAAATAAAATGAGGGGATGAGAGGATGAATTTTTTAAAGATTAAACTCAAGGGATGTCTTGATAGGGGTACTGTTCAGGCCCAAATTCAGGGGCCCAACCTCTGTAGGGTTGATTCAGCTCCTCCTGCGACCTGTGCCAATGTTCGTGGTGGATCTCGGGTTTCACGACTCCGTAGGTCACCCTGGCGGGGGCTGGCGGTGGCGTGAGCAACGCCTTCAGGGCAACCGCTCCTGAGAGGAGAAGGGACAGCAGACCAGCGCCGAGTCCCTTGATCCCTATCAGACCGATCAGAGTGATGATGATGGGCAGGACGATCATGGCTTTGAGTTTTAGGGCCAGCAGAAGCGGCAGTACGATCTTCTTCAGTTTGGTTCGGGCTGGAACGAAAACGAAAATTTAAAGTTTCACTTTTAGAAATTTTGCGATTTTTCTTTTCTTAACAATACGTGATCACTCGAATCGGTTACAAATACGATCTTCTCTTTCGCATATATCGTGTGTAAAATTGATGAATTTCAATCCGATATAGAAAATAGGCTCTTATCAATTTCTTTTCTTTTTTAACGATGAACAATGCGTTATTATTACCATCAGAGCGACGACAAATTTTGCGTGTACCCTTGATTGATGGCCAAGTGAAATTTATCAATACGATGATGAATGATGCCCTGGGAAGGGATATAAGAATCTTGGAATCTTTAATGGTCCCGCTTATCGCCAGCTATCTACTTTCTTCGACATGTGGCACTCTCGTTCAAGGTCCTCGTTCCTCTCGGTTCTCGTCGGCTGCCGTCCCAGAAACCCGGAATCCCAACGGC
>NW_006263353.1:3129005-3145974 GCF_000469605.1 Apis dorsata | reverse complement strand
ACTTTGCCCCCTCCCCTCTGTCGTTTTCGCGGATGCGGAGGAAGTGGGACGCGTGTCGGCTTTCTACGCGGCCACTTTCCTGTCCCTCTTCGTCACCTTCTCGCGCGTTCTCTTCGCTCCTTCCGTGGAAGGAAGGCACGCGGGAGCGAGGTTGATTCGGGGAGGGGGAGAAAAAAAAGAAAAAAGGGAAAGAGAGAGAGAGGGAGAAAGAAAAAAAAGAAAAATTGGTGGAAATTTCGAGGCGAGGAAAAGAGGCCGAGGAAAAGAGGAGAGCGCGCGAGGAGGCGTCGGATTCTCGCCACCAATCGGAAGCCTCGCCACCGGAAGTCCCACTTTTGCAGCCAATCGTTTCTCGCCTCGGCTGGCTTACTTCGATCGTATTAGAGAGAGTTTAGAAAGGCGAGGGGCTATAAGTTGGCGGACGTGCCGCGATCCGTTCGCAGCACCGGCTCGACGCCTCGAAGATCGAGACGCGTGGAATTCAAGTTGGTTAAATTAGAGAATCGTCACTTGCGTGGAGCATGAATATTTTTCCATTAGTTTGAGCGTTCTCTCGCGCTTTGGTATTCGAAGGAGTCGTCGAGGCCTCGAATGCTTAAGATGATCGATATGTAGGCTAAAGGAGAGATCGAAGGAATGGTTTTTTTTTCGATAGAAAGTTCCTTCGAGCTTTCCTCATGATTAATTCTTTGGTGAGTCTTTCTTCTTTTGGAGAAAAAGATTTATATGTTTCTTTATGTAGTCTATTCTTCTTCTTCTCCCCCTTCTATTTTCTAATTTCTCGAATTTCACTTTCTAGTTTCGATTCTTTTTAATAAAAGCTTGGAGACTTTCGATATGTAGTGAAAACATTTATGCGACACATGTAGTCAAAACTCAAGCTCGACTCAAGAATAATTGATATTTGATCGATTTCGTTTCTTGAAAAAAATTCCTAATTTTTGCTTAAAACTTAAAAAAAATATGATCGACGTTTTAAACAGATCTCCTAAGAATTATTCACCTTTGAATAATTTCAAACGACTCGATATTTTTCTCCCTTATTTTCCACACGATTGATTCATCGAATTCGCGCGTGATGAATATTATTTTTTTCAAAAGCGACGTTTAAGAAAAATTCAATTTCAATTTCTACTTCTCGCTCCCCTTCTATCTATCTCATACCAAAAAAATAATTCTCACCTTCGGATGCACCCGTGGTCAAGGCTCTGAGTTCAACGCCCATCTCCTTCTGTCCCAAGGCTCTGCCAAACATATCTGCGGAAGATCCATCGTTGGGCAGACGAACACGAATCCTCCTGCTCCTCAAGAATCGTTCGATCTCTCCTATTAGAGGGTCCTCGCTCTTCGTCGATCTTCCTTCCTCGTCGTCACTCGCAACCCTCTCCAAAGTGATGATGTCGCCGTAGACGTTGATGGTATCCCTCTCGTTTAACTCGTGCATCGCCCTCGTCAGCCTGATCTCCGCGTTTCTCGGATCTTCCGCGACGGCGAGGCAGGCGAGCGACAATAGAGCCAATAAAATCGCGTTAAACGGTTTCATCGTGATGAAAATCTGTTGGGTATCGACGAACGCGCGAGGATTTTGACTGTTTGCCCCGGGGGCAAATTTTTCTTTTATACTTCGGCCCGTGATCGATGGTGGGGGCGGTTTGAACCATTTGGCAAGCGACGTGCAAGGACCGCGGTGTCAAGAATTTTAATTTCAACGTCTCGCCAATCTACGCTAAGCCCACGATGAGCGGGCTTCTACGCGAGTGACGTTGCGTTCAAACCGATAGAAATTTAATTTTCCTTTTCAGCGCGATCACTTTCGAGCGATCTCGTATGTTTTCCAATTAGATTTTGCCATCAATCACTTGTTTTGTATCTGTCAACAATTTTTATCAAATCGTTATTATTATTATTATTATTATTACTCTTTTTATCTATCTAAGATAAATGTCAAAGTCAGTTTCAAAAGATATATCGAATATTTTTGTGCGTAATTCCTAAAGCAAGCGATGTTAATTTTTCCAACGATTTTACTGCGCGTTCTTAATAATTGCACGAAATCGTTTAATATCGAAAGACCGGATGACATATTTTTTTTACTTGGTAAAGTAAAGAATGAGAGAGAGAGAGAAAAGGAAAAAGTTCGACGAGCACTGTGTTTGCTTCGAGACAAAGAGAGAGAGAGAGAGAGAGAGAGACATAAATGGAGAAATACGGATTTGTAGAAACTTGGAGTGAGAATACACAATTTTCTGGAATGGAAGGAGCATCTTAACGATGATTGAAAAGCGTGAAAGTTGATAGGCCGTTTTAAGGTGCGGATAATTTGTTTTAGAGAAAAGTAGGAAGAAGCATCTTTTCAAACGGCGTCCATTCGCCATTTGGGAGACGTTGGAAATAAGAATCACGATTTATTCGTGGAAAGGCATGGACGAGGAGATGTCCATCTCGGATACTTTCTACCAAATTCTCTATTCAAACGAGCATCTATTCGAGGCGAGAGAACAACAATCGTACTTCACAACAATTAAAGATATTTCTCTCGAAATCGTAAGAACAATAAAAGGATGTGTGTGGCGGCGCCTTTTGTCCAATCTCCAATCACAATGTGCGGCAAAGTTTCCAGAGGCGACGCTTTTTTCTCTTTTTTCGAACCGATGTGGCCACGCGATAATGCCCGCCCGCCTTCCTCGCCTTGGACGGTGTATGCCTCGGACGATGCGCGGTACACGCGAGACGGCGGTGTGTAATAAGTTTCTCGGTGAAAATTAGATTTCCGTGCCTGTTGCCGCGTGTGACACGGAACACGCGGCATGCAAAACGGACGACCCGCTGTTGCGCCGCTGCCGCCGTGTCCCGAATCTGTTTTCGGTCAGAAGGAGAGAAGGAAATGGAACGAACGAAGAGGAAGAAAGGAGGAGAGAGAGAAGGCGAGAAAATGGGGTACAAGAGCGGTGGGAGTGGGAAACGAAACTGTACGTCCGATCTGAATGGAATATGAGCCACAGACATTCGATTGTCGAACATTTCGATATTTCGCGGCGGGGCGAACACACACTAATCACGTATCGGCCGCTTTTCTATGCACCTTCGCGCGTTGCATCGTATATAATATTTTTTGCAGGCGCATAACGAATTATTTACATCCCAAATTAGAAATCGGCTTTCGATTTATCGGACTTACGAGAGCGATCGTGTGTCGAGTGATGTCGAGTTTCAGAGATCTTTTTCTTTTTCTTTTTTTTTTGAATATAAATTTTTCAAGAAAAAGGAATTGTCTTTATGAAGCGAGTGAAAACAAATTGGATTGATTCGACTAATAACGATGAACGAATTAATAAATAAGAAGAGGTGTTTCGTAAGAAATGTTGAATACGAATAATTTATTAATACAAAAGGGATTAATATAATAAATATTAATCTAGCAGTCGAGAATTAATTATCTAGATAGCATCATTTAAACGCACCAGACTCGCGAGATATGGCCACCAACCGATTCCTCTTCGTTCAAACATTTCGCGATATTTTTCATCCGACCCGAGTTTCAATTGGTTTCGTTCGTGATCGGCGCCTGGGCCGAGTATGCCATAGAATGGGCATCCGTTTCTTGATCGTTGAAGCTTCTGTAGTAACCCTGAGGTTGCACGTTTGAAGCGACGTTGCCCGACGACCAACCTTGCCCACCTCCGTTGTCCACCCATCCAGTTGACGGCTGATTGTTCTTGTTGAAGAAACTCGTCGCCCCGTTGCCGCTGCCGAACAGCCTCTGGAAAGCCAATACCCCGGCAAGGAGAAGGGCGATCTTGCCCACGAAAAGGGCTTTCATCACCAGGAGGCCCAGACTTCCGAGCACAATTGGGATCAGGGCGAATAATTTCACCCCCGCCGCGGCGATCAGCGGCAACGCGATCTTCTTTATCTTGGTACGACCTGAAAAACGCAAAATTATTCGCCACTTTGGCAGAAAGAAAATGGAATGAAGATCTTCTAAAGAATTTTGCAGAATTTTGTCAAAATTTGAATCCATATTAGATCCAATAGATGACGATTGATTGATGACATGCCAAGTTTATCGACGAATATTCGTTCGTAAAATAACAAGTGTTACACAAAAAAGAAAATTTAGATTCTCAAGTACAAGTATTCATCTTCTTTTGAATTGAAGATAATTCTCTCGAGCTTGTCACGAAATTACTCTAAAAAATAATCCAATCCAAGATACATACACGTTTTACTCTCAACACGTTTACTCCCAACCGATCGTTGAATGGTTGCTAATTTAATAGTCTTACTGTTATTAACTTCGAATAAGCATTTTTTCCTCTCTCTTTTCTTACCGAGCATGGCGTGTATATAATTTGAGAAGGAAAGCGAACGTAGGAGGTGGAACGCGCGAGGAACGAGTTTATCCGGAACAGGTTGCCGCGGCGCATCGTGTAGATATCACGAAGGTGAAAGGCTTGGTTGAACACTTGGTTTATTCGTTCATATGTGTGTGACGTGAACGGTCATCAGGGTGGGAAGGATTACGTAATGGATGCGCACGTCTCCTCTATCTTCTATCTATAGAAAGATAGAAAGTTTACCTTGGTCCAGAGCGCGGGAGATCGAGCCCTCCTCGGGCATGCTCAGCTTCAAACTGTGGGATTTCACGAAGGACATGACCGAGTCGAACATCATACCCATCAGCTTGATGGCTCTATCCGACGCGTCTCTCGGCAGCTCGTTCATGATATCCACTTCGCTCCTCAGCTCTTTTCCATTCCGCTCCACTGGAAGGAAGAAATGACACCTCGTCGAACCGCGATGCTTATTACTTTAATCATCTTTAATCTATTCCGTAATTAAATTCGATAAAGAAAAAATCCTGAAAGGATCACTTGAACGAACAAATTTAATATCCAGTTTCTACACTTTTTATCGAGATATTACTATTGATTCGAAGAAGAAACAAGTTAAACGAGCAGTAATAGAGAAAAGTTAATTTAGAGATAAACTTTGTGGCAATTCGTACGATCAACGTCACGAAGAAAATCGAATAATAATTTTAAAAGGAATATCTTATCACGAATATTAGAAGAGGGAAGAAAAAATTAATAGACGAACGGTTGGAACTCACTCGGCGTTTCCCTTACAAACTTGACCCCATCGATGATCTCAATATCGCTGGACCTGGCAGCTCTGTCCAGCATGCTGACAGTCTTGACGGAAATACAGCTGAACAGCGCGTTCTCTTGCTCGAAGCAATCGAGATCCCTGTTCAGTTGAACGTTGTTAACAACCGACGTGGGCACAGCCGTCGCGGAAGCGGCGAGAAATCCCAGAATCACCAGCTTGTTCATCTTTCCTGACAATTGGCAAATGTCTCTCTCTCTCTCTCTCACTGTCCACGAGAATCGATCCTCGGAAAATTTTCGGAGCAAAGTGTGATCTGACCCTCCGTAGCTTCTATCTTTATAGGTGTTCGCCAGCTGGGACCCTCCCCAATATCCCCACTCTCACGGCGGATGACGCGTGTGACGACGACGAACGACTAAGGCACACACAAGGCGTCATCGCGCTTGGTACACCGTCGTTGTTGTACCCACCTCCCCGTCACGCCGAACTTTCTTCAATAATTTTTTAAACAAACGGCCGACTCTTCCCCGAGTTGGCGCAAGAAGCTGGCCGGACCCTAGTAGCGCGGGCAATACCGATCGCCCAAGTTCCCAGATTTGGGTCAGTAGGGAGACGAGAGGACACCGCGTGGACACTGGAGAGAGGATGATATCTTTCGATGATCCAAAAAGAAACACTGTTGGAATTAATTTTAAAAATCGATCTAATATTTTTATCGAATCGAATTCTCGTCTTCGATATTGTATCGCAAGGATCGATAGATGGATCAATGGATTATTCGAATACATTTATCGACGCGGATATATAATTCATCTAAATCCCCTGTGGCATTCGTCTCCTTCCCTAAATTCTAGGATTGAAAAGCGTTCGAGAGATAATTGGGACGAATGCGCATATATAGGTATCTTGTACGTCCACGTGCAACGAGCAAGCAGTTCACCTTGACCCACAGACGTGGTCGTACAAAGCCACTCGTTGCATTGATGGATTTCCTGATACGACGACGCTTGATGATATGATTACCCATAGTTTCTCCGAGGATTATTATTATTTCTTTTGTCCACTACCGATATATTCCGTGTTACGTACCGAGAATCGGCTTTATAACTGTACACTTAAACGTCGATCGAAGCTCGAAGTTGAGTTGGTAGACGAAAGAAGGCAGATCTCACTCGATCCTCTAAAATTCAAGTATTTCTTTCGAGACGTAGGATATAAATTTTTCGCATACATTTTTCGAGGGAGAGAGAGAGAGATAAACTCTACTTTCACCGGCTCGTTATTTACAGTGTCAATAGCGGTTTAGGTACACGCTATAGTGAATGAAATTGGTCGATAGTACTTGTCGATACTTTTAATTGCAGTTCACCTCTATCCATTTCTCCGTGTTTTTCTTTTCAAAGTAAACACCGATCTTCAATTAACCATATACGTATATATATATGTATATGTGTGTGTGTATGCTTAAAATAAATGTTCGAATGTGCTCATTTTTTTTTTCTTTTTTTTAATAAGGATTTATCGCGAATTCCTAATTAAAGTAAGTAGCTCGGCCAGAGCGTGTCATTTGCCCGGCAAACAATGTCCAATCGATCCGTGCATCGTTCCTCTTCTTCTTCCTCTTTTCTTTTTTTTTCTTTTTTCTTTCTTTGGAATGGCGCGTGCCTCGGAATGGCAACTGCCTTATTCGCGGGCGCCGCTCCATTGTCTCGTTCCGGGTCTCTTTAAATATTTAACAGCAGCGCGAAACTTCGTCATCTCCTGCGTTAACGGTATAACGTTCGATGGATTTTCGCGATTAATTTTCTAGGTTACACCCGACAACCTCACCAAGTCGGCCACTTGTATATATATATCATCCGCAACCGATCATTTTCTAATTCTTCTCGAGATTGTTTCGAGGTCGATTCGAACTTGTTCGACGGTTCGAAACAAGAAAAATTTCGAGATTACGAACGAAAGTACGGCCGGCTCTATTTTCTGTAATAATTTGTGTCAAAACCGTGTGGAAAACCAATGTTCTCGAATTTTTCGATTTCTTAGATATCGGAATGGAAGAGAGACAGGGAGAAGAAACGGAAAGAATCGTTCGATGGAAAAGGAGATCGAGAGATCGTTAATATCCAAGCGTATGTTAAATGGAGAAATTTCTTACTCACCTTGCTTTCGACGATGATTCAATTTCGATTGCGTCTATATTACTTTCTTCCCTATTGTCATATTCCTCTTGTATTTCGACTTTCAATCGTGATTTCATTCTCGGGTGGTTAATAGATTGTTAGTTGGGAAGACAATGTTTTGCAAATTAAAGTTTCTGAATAGAGTAAGAGTGATTGAAAAATAGAGACGTTTGATGAATTGGAAAGGCGAGTTATTATATTCTTCCACGAATTTTATAGCGGAGTGGAATAGAGACTTGCCCTATTTAACGTACTAGCTCGTTTTATATTTTTATTATTTTTTTCATTTCACTCGAACGATTGTGAATGAAATAAAGTTCTTATATTTTTATTACTTTTGCCATTTATTTACTATCTATACGAAGTAATATTTCACAACGTATACAAAATTACCAAATTTTGACTAGTTACAAATTTTAAAATTATCTAAAAATATGAAGATTAATATCGACTTTCATTTATTCAAAAAAAAAAAACACAATTAATACACGGCTATTATTTATTTAATTATATAAACAATACTCTTGTAATTTAGAAAAAAAGTGATGGAACATTTAAGGAGATCAATTTTCTCAAAACAATTTTACTTCGTAAATTCTCAAAATTTAAGAAACAAGCTTCCTTTTCACGAAGAATCGACCTCGTAGCGATTAATTATTGGGAATTTTTTCGAGGGAATGATAATTGACAATTATTCGAAAACACTTTCCATGATTCGCTTCACTTTTCATCCGCTAATTTCTTACCTCGTTCTTGCTCCATTCCTTTTGCGTAACGGAATAATTAGCGAGTCTCGTTCGTATTTGTACGAACAAACAAAGTTTTATAAACTTGTTTGATAAATGACACAAGTACACTGTACATGCAAGCAAAGCGTTTTCGATCAACATTTTAATTCTTTTCGCATTAATTGTTAAGATCAACTCTATTATATATGCAATATAGTAATAATAACTTCAATTAGTTATTAAATTATCGGATAATTAATGTCAAGATTCTTTTGCAAAAGATATTGTTCAACAATAATGTTCAACTCTAGTGTCCAACATCCTTTGCTTCTTCATAATTATCTTTCTCAATTGTTAGAAATGAGATCTTTAAGATTCTTCCCGATTCTTTATATTATATATATATATATATCAAACTCATCTTCTTTAATTCGTTAATCTGAAGGAAAATTTTTCCCTTACTCCTGAACAAATTTGATCCTGAAAGGGTTAAAGGAGTTAAAGGGACAAAATGAACGAAACGTGATCAAGTTTTCCTATATAAATCTTTACTTTCTCCTGCGTCGTTCCCTATAAAACTTGTAAGGCTCGGTGTCCATCAAGTCGTCTCCCGTGTCGAGGAGATAATCTTGCCTCTTGTATTTATTGTGGGGCACGGTTAGAACCTCGTAACTCCCTCCCGAGTGGCCCTGCGCGACCTTCTTCAACCCCACGATGGCCGCCAGAATCAAGCTCATTAAGCTCAGAACGACCGCCTTGCCACTTAAAATGGCCAAAGTCTTCAAGGCGATAGGGAGTAGAATCGATTTTATCAGCATGAATCCCACGATCAGGGGGATAACGTATTTGTTCAACTTGTGTTTCTTCTTCCTACGTGCTGTAACAAATTGAACATTACAATTATATATATATATATTTTTCTCAAATATTATTAAATTTCTAATTTCTCCAATGAGAACAATTTTCGAACGAACAATTAAATTAAATTGATAACTATAAATTTAATATCTTTTTCGATCATCGATCGAGCCACAAAATCGGATACCGTTTCTATGTCATCGGAGATGCACCAGATAACGCAAGTCATTGGAGGCAAAAAGGAAGCGCTCCTTATTAGTCACGTTCGCGAAATGAACAAGATAATAAGGTGAACTGGAGTGGAAAGCATTTATGGTTATTGCGTTGACCACCAACTGTGTGCTGTGAACGACCGTGCTTTCGCGTTATGATGCATATTAGACGTCGCTAATGAGCTCGTGTAACAACATTGCCGCGCAACTGTGCAATTAACACGTTATCGTCGACGCGGTTTCATCATTTAGAACGGTAAATAATTTCTAAAATTCTTGATTTTCCTCGAAAGGAATTTTATATTTTTAAAATATATATATATATACACACACATTACCTCGTATTCCGTCGAATGGTGATCGAGTTACAGGAAGAACGGTGCCCGCAACGTTGAAAATTCCATCACCGATCCAATCCGCGGGCCTTCTCCAATTTTCCAGCTTCCATCTTTCCTGTATCATGGTGGCCTGCGTGGTTTCCGCCATGGTCAACAGAGGCAGGAAGAGCAACGGATACATCAGCAGCAGCATTCCTTCTATATATTCTACGATAGGAACTTGACAACAAAACACCCTCGTTTCTCAAGAAATTCAATTTATCACTTCGATCCACTTTCGGAAAGAAAAAAACGCGATTACATCCTAAAAAAAAAAAAATTACGTCTCCCAATCGTGAGATCGATCACGAGAAGAAAAGAAAGAAAAAAAAAAACAAGAATTATTGTGTATATAATTATATATCTCACCATGGAACAATTGTTTATCAAATATTTTTATCTAGAGAGAATTCTCGAGAGAAGTAAAAGCAGAGCACCGTCCAGTCGGCAAATGAAATGTTAACTGACATTCGCCCTAGGCCGGACCATTAGTTTATATATAGGTGGGACGTGAAAAGGCCAGAGAAGGAGACCACCATCTAACTCGGTACTTGACGCGTGACGAAAAATACACTGTCCATTCCACCTCCGTCTTCTTCTCTTCTCTTCGATCATTGGCCACGATTGGTCCCCAACGGAACATTTCGATCGACGACAATGGGACGCGACGCGCTCTCGTGAAAAAAACGAGACCGTGCGCCATCCGTTAATTACTGCCAATTTCACAGTCGAACAATTAATCCATTTTGAGAGGATCTGTCTCGCCAATACGAAAGATTCTTTTCTGGTAAAGTTTGGCAAAGTGAGAACTTGTTCTCGATGAGTTTTTTTAATTCTGAAGATTTTTCGAGATGGGATTTTTCATGTCGGATTCTCACGAATCTCTTTTCGCTCGATCATTTGATTAAGATGAAACGGAATTGTTTAATAACACGCGAGAGAATTAATTATCTTCACGATGCCGAGTCGGTGAACGATTTGAAGATCTGTTTATCGTGCGAATCGTTCGAGCAAAACGGAGGGGAAAATTTTATCTACGACGGAAAGTACACGCGTTTAATTTTTACTCGTGATTTCTTTTTAAGGTTCCCATGATCTCTTTAACGTTATTCAATATCGCACGATCGAGTAAAGGAAAATAACGTTGCATAATGTGGAAGTTGGATAAGGATCGTTTCTTGTTGCAAACCTTTCAATCAGATTATTTACAACTTCGTGAAGTGTCCCGTTTTTCTGAACACGGAATGAATAACCAATTCGATCGGGCGAAAAAAGAAAAGACCGAGAGATCCTAATTGAGTTCTTTGAAAAGAAAAATCTCTGATCGTTCTGGTTTATCGCGCCGCTTTCGACGCTTTTTGCGGGTGTATCCGTGGACAACACCCGACCGTTACATTTCTTTGGAAATAAAATTGCGATATCGATCGCGTTACGCGCGGCACGCAAGAGACAAAGAACGCAGAAAGAGAGGGACCGCAATGATGACAGTGATTTTGCAGGCATAGTAGAATTTTCGTCCTCCCATTTTTCCTTTATACTCCTTCCCCTACTTTTTATTCCGTGTCCCGTTTCTCGCGCAATTATTCGCGTCACCGTGTTCACGCAGGAAGCTACGAAATTACCCTTGCCTTCCTCGCGGAACGTTGCAACGCTCTTTCACCTGCCACTTGAATAGGAAACTGGGCAAAGCTCGATTCGTACGTACGAAGAGGATTTCGTGCGACACGGCATCTCCGATGTTTAGACGCCTCTTTTTATATATCTCGTGAACACAGATTTTTTCGCGATTACGTTTTATCGTCGTTCAATGCAATTTTTTCGGCCGAGTTCTCGATTCGAAATTCGGTCACTGTAATTAAACGATTTTCATTTTTTATCGTTCGGTGGAATTATCGAACTTTTGAACTTTTATTGAAAGTTCTTTTCACCGTTCCAGTGAAATTGTATCTGGTCTACAGATAATATTGTTTCTAGTTACTTTTCTAACGGTACGCGCGGCGTGATACGCGACCAATCAAATTTTCACAAATTTGAGTATCGTCGAGGGAGGGGAAACGGTCTAGGAAAGTGTTTTAATAATTTCAACATACGCGTGACATCGAGAGCCGCATTTGTCAAGGGAGGCAGCTTTCTAACAATCATTTATCCGCGTTTAAAGCGATTGACACGAAGAATTCCGTTTTCATGCAGGTTTCATTTCAGAACGCGATAAACTGTATCGCGTGCAGTGCGTCGATTTTCACGATTCCAGGAACTCCGTGCTAGAAACCTCTCTTAGTATATTATTTTCAACGCAAAAGTGGAACGACTGCAACATCTTTTCCAAACATGGTCCTTACATTTTTTAATTATCGATCATTTTATAATCGTCATTCTATAAAAAAATTTTCAACTTAAATTTAAATATAGAATCATCATTTATATATTTTCATAGAAAAAAATCATAAATATTCTTCAAATTACTCCATTTAATCCAATTCGATGATCATCGAATATCTCAATATTTTCTAATTTCCACTTCCTTAAATTTCAACGAAGAGTTATCATCTCAAGGGATTTTCAACTTTCCTTATATCCCAAAAAAAAACACGAGCAATTAACCATTATTTCTTAAATTTACGACCATCACAGATTTTCAATCTTTCTTTCCTCGAACATCCCTTCTCCAATCCCAATTCCAATCCCCTACTATAAATACGATCATACATCGATGGGATGGATCCACCCAGACCCGCGGGTTCCGTTCATCGGTTCCTCCATCATCGCTCGACCACTTGTCATCGGCCCGGTTAAACAGCGTAGCGTAACTAAAAAAGAATCACGTCGCAGCGATTCACGTCGCGGTGTGTGATTACGCGGGATCCAGCGCTCCACCCCCTCATTGTCCTTCCTTCCTTCCTTCGTTCGTTCGTTCCTTGCTCGCTTGGAAGCGATCCCCTTTACCGTTCGACGATGTAACCTGACACATATATCGCCGGCAATCGGGATCATAGAGCTCGTGCCGCGCTCATATATTGCCGCCACGTCGCACGGTGCTCATTTTTCACGGACTGTCGATCCTGCTGGTAACTGAAGCGTGCCCGCCGCGGTACCCTGGCCGGCCACAGCCCCTCCGACAGATCGTTGCCGAGGAATCAAGAGCGCATCAGTTAGCTCGCGGTCGCGGTTGCTCGCTGTTGCACTCACTCCTCCGTCACCGATACGAATTTTCATTTCGAAGTATTTAGAGTGTTTTATTTTATTTCTTTATTTATTTTCCAAGTGTTTAAAATTTTTCATTGGGAGTAGATAGAGATTAGTAAACGAGTTATACGATCGGTGGATGAGGAATAGACGGAGATAAGAAAGATTTTTTTGGTAAGGAAAACGAGAGTTGTAAGTTGAATTAAAGTAGTTTCTTTCGAGATTGATCGAATTTGAAATTGAAATATGAAACTTAGCTGCCACTTGTCACGCTTTCAGAAACAATTGAGATGGATAATTAAGGAAAGTCATGGTGCGGCCAGTCTGTCGTGATCAAGAACGTCGTAAGCCGGAGGTATTTTTAAACGTATTTTGGAGGATGTGAATTGAGAGCCGTGTTTAAATCGTGGACGATGAAATCGAGAGTGAATCTAGTCGCGATTTTGTTGACTTTGAGCTGCGTGGCGCGCGTATTGGAAGGATCGAAGAGTGACGAGAAGAGTCACAAGGAGTATTATCCAGTCGGGAAGAAGGTTGTCAAGGAGGTTCACAACAAAGTTGCATCTCAAAGCGCTGCTCTTCAGCGGATGGAAGATAAAACTAAAATTCTGAAGAGCAAGAATACCGGTTTCGGTTTGTCGAAAGACTTTCATGGACCAGGTAATATCGAATGTCTTTGATTTTCATTAGAAATCGTTCAAATCTTGTGCCTCTTCGAGATAATTTCTAATTAATTATTTATTCTTCTTCTTCTTATTATTATTATATATTATTTATATATCTTCGTTCGATGACTTCGATCGATGGTGAGAAAAATTCGAGAATTTAACAATAATATTTTTATGATCAAATAAAACGATACTTAATCGTAATGTAATTTTCATTCTCATTTATTAATTTCTTTCTTACTGTCTATGTTAAAACGTTACAGAAAATTTCTCGATAAATACGCGATCGTTACAAGAATAAAAATAAAATCTGTCATAATTGTCCTTACATCTATATACGATAGACAGATCGATATAAAAGAAGATAATCGACGGAACATATACGACAATAATTATTCCTTTTGTTTTCAGACCGTCCACGCCGAAAGAAGCGAAAGATGGACCGCACGATGATGGCGTTGCTGATGGCGTACAAATTGAAATTCGTCGCTCTGATTCCAACACTGGTCGGAGGGCTAATCTTGTTAAAAGCTACCGCGCTACTTGCAGGCTTCTTCTTCGCTCTGTTCGCCGCGGTTCTCGGTCTGAAAGTGAAGTGAACGAACCTATTTCACGACGAGAACACCGTGATTATCAAAAGTGAGGCCGATAATAATACTGATTTCGGTAAAACCGATAGCCGCATCGCGGTTATTTTGAGGTTATGATCACGTGGGCCGCGCGCATGCGCAATGCGACCCACGTGATCTCGAATCGAAGATTTAAGGCGTAAGAATGTAATATATTATTGTATTCTCTCGTAATCTGGTGTAGCTGAAGAATAAGCGTTGGAAACGATTAAATCGTTGTGTCTTCCTTATTCACGTCGATTATTATGCGTCTTTTTTATTCGATCTCAGGCTCGATCCATCCATCCATGGAGGAGTCTGTTACAAAATATAGTCAAAGAGGGGTTAATATAATACGTATCATAACGATAAATGCGATAAATGGCGTTCAATAATAAATAACTTCTTATCTGTTAGAATAAGGGCCCAGATATGATCGATAATATTGTTTTAACGATGACGAGATAAGTGGAAATAAGAATGTTTATGCTCGTAGTGGAGAAATTAAATTGAAATTCTGTATCTTTTTGTCAGGTACACTTTACGCATTTTTTTTTTTTTTTATTTTTTGCGTAAATGCATTAAACGTTAAATATCGTCGTTATCTTTAACGATATTATTGATCATTATTGGGTCTGGGTCTCCGTAGGTTAATTGAACTATTAGGGAAACGAATACGAAAGAGTTCGCCTTGTTTGCAATTGGGAGAAAACAATTGCAAATAATACGTAAAAGTAATTTTCTCTGTTTGCAATTCGTTTCGAACACAAAAATGCCTCGACTCGGTTCCGTTAGAAATTCGCATGCGTGGAGATAGTTGTGCGGTTATTATCGTACCAAATGGATTCTTGGTTGACGAGGATCGAAAATGAGTGGCAGTTGTAATACACGTTGCACTTGATTATCGCGTGACGGTATTTCTTGATAAGTGTCGCTAACGTTCGCATTATGTATTTATCTGATAATTGCTCTTGTTGGTTTCTCATGATGGAAGAAAAAAATTCAGTTCAATTAAGACTTCGATTTCACAAATTTCACAAATCCTCGTCCAATATTATCATTATTTAATGTTATTTGTGGAGCAATATTTTGATAAAAAGAAAGAAAAAAAAAGAAAAAATAAGAGTAGTAAAGGATATCGAAGAATTTTTTCTATGAAGAAATAGAATTTTAATCGTGAAGCTTAAATAAGTTGAAAGTTGAAAGTAGGAATTTAGTATAAATATATATTACAGAATCGTGAATATTTTTATAAAAATTTACAATCAAGAGACGTTAAAGAACTTTTTGTTTTTCGTAGAAAGAGACACGTGTACGAAAAAAAGTAAGTAACAAAATTTAATAATTTCTAAACGTCTCTTTTATAAATAATTGAATGTTTCTTGGAAGAAAGACACGAATCTCGAAATACCTGTAAGTTTCTCTGCAATTATTCTTTTCCACGAATATTCATAACAATAACAATAACAATAATAACGAACTTGTTTCTATATCGATTCTTTATCAATAATTTCTTTATGTTGAAGAAAATGTTGCGAGGTCACTCTCTGAGAACAATAAACGCGAACCGAACGTCTGTTGGCCTGGAATCTGGAGTAGACGTGATTCGAGCGCCCATGCACGCCGAACCGGAACCGGAAGATCTCCCTTCTTTCCCTTCTTTCCGCAACGATCAGTGCTGATGTCGCGCCGAGTAGGCCAAGTTCTGCGCATACTCTCGCGCCAGTTCCGTCGTGGTGGCCTCTGTGGAGCTCAAAACGTTCTTCAGACTCCTGTCCCAACCTCCACCGCCTCCATGCTGCCAACCGCCATGATCGTTGCTCTGCTTGGAGCTCAGCAATTTCTTCAAACCGATAATCAGGGACAGGACCAAGGCGATTTTGCTGATGATCAGAGCCTTGCCGGCAAGCAGAAACAGGACCCCGAGGGCTATGGGTATCATCGCAGCCATCTTCATCGCCATGCCCATCATCATCATTCCCATCATCTTCTTCATCTTGCCACGTCCCTCCTCCATACCTCGTTTCAACTCGCCTGGGCTAGTCCTTGGCAATCTGATCTGAACGTTGAAACTGTTCAACAACGAAGCAACCCTGTCGAACAGGATCTCGTTGAGTATCTCGTCCTTGCTCGACGCTGTCCTCCCCAAAGTGGTCTCCAACTCGGTGAACGAGCTCCTCGGTATCTCGGTATCCGTGTTCCTGATCAGCTCGAAATTCTCCGAAAGTGGGAGACTACGTATCCTGCCCAACCTCTCGAAGAACGCTATCGCCTTCTTCTTGAGACACGGCGACACAGCTATGTTCCGTTGCTGGCAATCCTCGTACACCCTGTACATCGTTCTGAATCCCCTGTCGACCAGGCTCTCCTCTTCCTTGTTATTAACCTCTGTTATCCCCTCGCAGAGCGCACACCACGCCAACAAGATCGACACACACTTGAATAGATCGACGATCATCTTCCTCTCTATTATATATCGAATATAATATAATCTTCGTTACTTTCGATCGACGAAATGATGGATCAACGACACGGCGGAAGAGAAACGTGAAACGCCACGAAAGAATATTGGGAATATTCAGGGAGAGAGAGAAAGAGAGAGAGAAAGAGAGAGAGAGAGAGCACTTCCACGGGGCCCAGGATCCACGACAGGAGACTGACGACAGGAGAACCAAGCCCGGACAAATATATACCATTCGGCGATCCGCCATCCCTCGCGAATCGGGCTGAGTTGTCTCCCACGTAAGGAGCTGTGCCAACGCAGTCCGCGGACCTACCAATGGTACACGTGACGTGACGCGTCCCCCTCGCTTCCCTCAGGCTCCCCTGCGAAAGGCCTCTAAACAACTCGCAGCCTTCCTCGTCCGTTCAACGGGCCGAGCTTCATTCTCCTCGTCCTATCACCTTACACGCTATTCCACTCGCTCTGCTCCCCGCGCGTATGATTCTCTCACAGCGTGACCCATTCTGACACACAGACCCACTGAATCCGCCGAGATCGAGATAGAGGAAGGAAGAAGGTAGGATCGCGATCGCGCAACGA
>NW_006263353.1:3123979-3128982 GCF_000469605.1 Apis dorsata | reverse complement strand
AGGAGGAGGAGGAGGAGGAGGAGGAGGAGGAGGAGGAGAATGAAGAAGAGAGGGGTGGTTAAATGTAGAGGGATTCCTATTTCAAGTGCCTGGTACCGTGACCCTGCTGACCCCGTGATAGATGGAAGTAGTTTTAGGTCGCGGACGATCCATGGCCTTAACTCTCGCGTATCCCTTTCTTCCTCTTTCTCTCTCGACTTCTTGCATCGCGTCCTCTTTGGTCCAGATTCCCAATCTTGTCTGAATCGAAGGTATATTTTCTTTTCTCTCTCTCTCTCTCTCTCTATTTTGGAATATTAAACGTAAAGATTTTATATAAAGAATGTAAATCACAAGGATGTCGATGAATTTATTTCTAGATAGAATTTCTTCGTTGGACATTGTGCAGAGAGGAAGTGAATTTTATTATTCGATTCAAAAAATTTATGTTAACGTCTCTCGGTTCGTTCCATCCGGCACGCGTTGCAATTAAGGAACGCAAGGACCAGTAACGTTGTTGTTTTATTTGGCGTAGCGATCTCGAGGCGTGGATCGCGTAACAATGAGAGCGGCTGGAGAGAATAGCACGTGGCATCTTTTTCTCGCCTCTCGTCGCGCCAGTTTTGCGCCTCACCTTCACTCGCGGTCCTCTCCTCTTTTTTCCCTGCTGGCTAACTAGGCGTGTCCGCGGCGTGGAAAACCGACAGGGTGTCTCAGTTTGCAACCTTCACTCTCCCATCTAAAACTATCGTCGACTGAATTCGAACTCGACCATCCATCGTTCTATCAAGTTTACAAGTTTGGATTTCTTGTAACAATCCAAAGAAGCAGTGAGACGAGGTAAAAAGAATAAATTTTTGTTCAGATTCTTGAACTTGGACAAGAAAAAGAAATTGTTAACACTAGGACTATCGAAGCAGATTAATTGAATTGATTGATTTTAAATCAATTTATTACGATTGATAGTTCTAGTGTTTGGTGTAACTTTGTCGTAAATAAATTGGTTAATAATTTATGTAATAAGGATTCTTTCACCCTAAGCTTCTAAGAAACGTGTTTGTATGATAGACGAGCATTGGATTGAAAATTGTGTAAGAAGGAGGGACGCGAAGACACGAAGATTATAATCTTGATTCGCAATTCATGGTGGAAAAGAAAAAACGAATTGGTCAAATGGAACGTGTCACTGTGCCGATCTTGTTGTAATACGAATACACGGATTGGATTGAGGTTAACGCATCTCTAATGCGTCAACAAGGTATCCTCGCGAGGAACCGAAGTGAACAGTGTTAACGCGCGTGCCACATTCACAACACGCAGGTGAATTCGCGCGCGGACGCTGCTGGGGACGGATTCCACGGCAAACAATGGAAATTGTTCAAAGATCGAAGACGTAAACAAGTTGGAAAGATTCGAATATTTATATTCGTCGTGATTGTTCTTTTTTTTTTAAAAACGTGCGAATTTTATATATTTGACTGATTTTTCGTATTTAATTCCAGGTGAGTTTGTGAGAAACCAATCTTTGTTTTCTTCCTTTCTCGATGCAAATTTTGCGTTTTATTTGAATCGTAACTTAAATTTTTGGTAAGTCGATATAACGAAATTGTGACGTTTTGATCGTGAATTACTTTAAAAATCTTTATCTTTATTTTTCGAATCTTTGGGATGCCATTGTGAAATTTTTCAACCGTGTCCGGAATTTTTTTTTCTTCATTAATACAAATTGGGTTTAAATTTTCGAGAAATTTAAAAAAATTCTGTGCTACAGCCCAATGTTTCTAGAATAGTTTTCATTTGTAAATTTGTATGTTCATCGTAGTAATTCGTTTTAGAGGATATTTTGATTATAGCACAGATATTATTTCAGGTGAAGGAGTTAGGTGAAACAACGAGGTAGTATTAGTAGAAAGGTCACTTTTTACGAACCATATTCTTCTTCTCTACTGTAATTACATCGTGCCACTTTTTTCATTTTGGGACACTATAATTTTTAAACCTTTTTTATTTTGCAATATTGCATTCCATTCGTTGTAGCCATAAGTCATTACATATTATTTACCGCTTGGAAACTTGGATCTCTTTCTATGCTAGCAATTGCTTACTCTACTTTTATTCCACCACAATGAAATAGTAAACGCGACATTAGTTCATTCTCCATTGTTACGAAGGAAAGTTGTCGGTTTACTGGTAAATGGGGACGCGCGGAATTAATGAGCGAATACGTTACTGTCGCAACTGTGAATAGATCCTGGCGATTCTTGTCAAACGTCTTTGCCAACTCGAAGATTCGCTTCTATTCACAAAGGGAACAAGAGTCTTTGAAGGCAAAGATGTACGTCCAAAAATTGTTCGAAAATCCTTCCGAAAAAATGTATATATAATCCTCGACTTTCAAATTACAAAGAAATCGTCGAAGTAGTCCCGTTTCCAAGAAGGATTTCTTCTCTTTTCTCTTCACCAATGTTTACACAATATACGTGATACGAAGAGCAATGAGTTGGAGCAAAAATATTTTTCTTCTGATTTTCTTCGAAGCTCGAACAACAAGCTAATCGAATAGTCAACAGAAAATTCTTTGAACAGGTAAATAGACAATTTTAATTATATTTCAAGTAAAAAGAATAATTTTATTGAAATACAGTCGAACTTATTACTTTGAAACAATAATTTCTTTTATTGTTTATCAGAAACGATTACTTTGAATTATTATAACAATCTTATAAAGTAACATTTTACGTGTCTAAATTTGCATTTTGATTTTTTTTTATCTATTTAAATAAATAGAATAAACGTAGAAAAGAAAAAAAGAAGAAAATTCTCTTTGGGATACCAATACTTTTTTTAGATCCTATTTTTAGATTATTATTATTATCTACTTGTTATTGGATACAGGCCAGCAATCAACAACAGGTGGTTGTAACTTCTGACCTGGCTCATTAGCTTCCTCCAGGAGAGTCTGGAATTTATGTTCATCGTTCGGCTACCGATTTCGCTTCGAGCGCGTTCTCATCTCTACGATCTCTAGAGCTACCAGTCTTCTTCTCTAGATATTATCGCTTATAAGAGGGATCTTTATCGTTAGAATTTATCGAAAATTCTTTATGGACGCGTTTGACAAATTGAATTAACGGACAGAAGAGCGACGCCAAAAGGGTGAAGGTGCGAACTCGTAAGCGTTTAACTATCCTAACGATTGTAAAATCGTTTATTACACGATGTATTACTTTCTTGAAACATTGTATTGGCTAGTTGTAACAATTTTATTACGCAGACTTTATTGCGTAACAATCTACTTTTCCTTCTCAGAAGGTGTACCTCGAAGAGAAAATACATTTAACGAGAATAAGTTTAAATAGGATCTCACCTCGATTCGGCCATCATCAATTTTCTTTCGTTAGAATATCAAATGATTCGAATAAAAATTTTGACATATATATATATATACTTTTAAATAATACAAAATTTAGATAATAGACGTTTCACGAGGCAATCGATGTTTCTCGCGAGGAGAACGCATGGTATTTCACCGGGGATCGTGAACAGAAATCGTGTTCCCCGTCGTTTTCACGGTTTCACGTGGCGTGTTAACGCGCGACCTTCCCCTATAGTTTTATCTGCGAGACAAGTGAATCGAGGATGCGCAATCGGCCCAGTGGCACACAAAGCAGCACCGAAGAAAAAGAGCCTACCTTTTAGACCTTGTTCTCCACTTCCGCCGCGTATAAGCGGCACGGGAGGCGGAGCTAGGGAGAACAGTCTCAATTTGGCGACAATGTTTCCCTGGATCTACGATTTCAAATTCCCAACGATGACTTTCCAATCGGATAGCTGCATTAAGTATTACGGCGTTATTCTTTCGAGTATGTCCCGAGTATCGAATTATTGAGGTTGCTTAAAAATCTTCGTTCGAAATTTAAAAAAGAAATCCATTATTATCGATACTCTACTTTATGATCGAATTTGAGAGAAGAATAATTTTCAACTTTTCAAATCGATCCAATAAAAAATAATTTTCGACGCGATTACTCAACTATTCGATAATTGATCAACGTTATTCACGAATTCACAAAAATTTTTAATATTCGTAATTACCATCGAATGAAAATTTTGAAAAGAGAGAAAGACAAAGGGGGAGAAAATGTCGAATAATCTCTTAGTACTCGAGTTATCTCTTCTATATCTTTCTGCTCACCGACCATCGCGATATCCTATGCTTCCAACCGATTCTCTCTCGTTCCGAGCCGAGTCGAGGAGCAGTTTTTCCCGAACGCCCTCGCAATTAGCCCAATTCCTTTTCGTTCGTATCGTTTTTTCCACACCGCGTGGCCACGGCGCAATTATCAACGGGCGCAATACAAACGCAGCTGGTATCGCATCAGCGACTTGGAATCGACGAAACAAGTCAACACAGGAGAACGATCCGCGCAGAGCTGGATTCACGCTCTGTATGCCTGTAACTGTTAATTATACCAACTGTTTCTATAAAAATGGTCATTCGTTCGGCCGTTCAGTCCGCGTCGAACATGCTTCAACGTACGTTCCTCGTTGTCGTCCCGTTGACGTTGTGCGCCCTGCTGGCCGCGTGCCGTTGCACGCTTCTCCATCGAAGCGATCGCGATACAGTGCCGATCGATTGCAGCCGCGGAGAGAATTCCATCGAATGCGTGACGAGGCGGAGGATGGAAGGGATGGAGGAAGGGAAGAAGGATCGGTCGGTGACCAGGGAATCTAGGATCTTTGGAGGGGAAGAAGTTAAAAGTGAAGATGGCGCGATTGAACAGGGTGAGTAATTGGAAAAATTGAGGATGGATACTTTTAACGTAATAATGTTATATATAAATATATAACGGATCTATATATCTGTTATATAAGATAAAAAGGAAAATTATTCCAGTAAGAGTAAAATAAAATTAAATAAAAGTTAAAATCGTTGAAAGTTAATATTATGTGGTCTGTAATTATTCTATCTTGCATAAAATGAGAGCGTTTCGGTCAGACAAATGCTCGAGTAACTTCATAGT
>NW_006263353.1:3117515-3123801 GCF_000469605.1 Apis dorsata | reverse complement strand
ATATATATATATATACAAAATACCGTTCCGCGAAAACGATTCTTTGCAGTTATTCCGTGTTACCTGTTGCTAATTAATCAATTAGCATCGCCATTTTTGTTTCCTTTCATAACTATCATCGCGTACGATCTTGCGCACAGCGTGACACGAGTTAAATTACTTTTTCTTTGCTTTTTGCGTGCGAAAAATGAACGTATTACATTAAGTATTATACATTTCGTTCGTTATATGTTATTATGGTGATGTAAATTTGATCTTTTTTCTTTTTTTCAGTCGCTGGACGAAGAAAGAAGAACAAGGGATATGGACAGATGTTGCTTTATCTTCTAGGCGCGTCGAAAATGACTATGCTTTACGTAATAACGAACGTGGTTGCTGCAATTGCTGGAAAGGCTCTGATAGTCGCCAAAGTTGCCCTAGCAATTGCGACCGCGATCGCATTGAAGAGAATTCTTGGTATTGTTATTTTTTTATTTCTATATAATTACGATTACGATGTTATTAATAAATTTTTATCTTTACTTTCAGAGCACAAGGAGAAAATTTCGTACGAGATAATTAAATATCCGTATCACAGCTATGAGAATACGCACAGTACAAGTTTCGATTATGATCATGGTGGATCGTGGGAACGTAATTTTGGATATCAGAGGCAAAAAGTTAAAAATAGAAAATTAGTCCGTTGAGCCACGAAGAGAGTACAAATAAATGTTTAATATCAATTTTATAATATCGGAGAATAATATATAATTATTTTGAACAATAAAAGTGTAAATTAAGTGTAATAAATCAGATTATTAATTCTCGTTATACAAAGAGGATTTTGGAAATCTCCAAAAAGTATGGTACTAATTTAGAACCTGAAAACTCATTTCTTGAAATTCATTTTCTTGAAATTATTTGAGAAATTATTTACAAATCTTCAAATTTCCAGGACTAAAAAATAATCTGATATCTATATAATAATAATAATAATAATTGTATTTCTCTGAAATTTTTTATTGATGTCATTTTTACACAAATGACACGAACACGTATTGCAATATATTTGCATATTTGAAAAATAAATAAATAAATACAATACGATACAATACTGTATAATAATTTTTGGTAATTCTTCAACTATTCTAACTACAAAATATACATAAATTCTCAATAGAAAAAACTATGCAATCTATTTTAACTTGCTCGATTATAACATCGCTCAAATCAGGCTATCATCATCAACGTCTAACTTTATTTATATATACAAACAGAAAGTATCTCTATCCTTTTTTTTTTACTTTACTTAACAAAAATATCGTACAGGAAATAAATTAAATTTATTCATTTTATTCAAGTTGTAGGAACGCCCTCCATAGCTCTTTGCCAGCCACCTCCGTATCCCCCGCCATAACTTCCATGGTGTTCCGAGCCTGTAGCGTAAATAACCTCGTGCCCACCCCCGCCCTGGCTGGACACCAGCTTCTTCAACCCGATTATTGCGCTCAAAACCAAGGCTATTTTGGCCGTGAGCAAGGCAGTTCCAGCGATAAAGGCGATTTTACCGTAGGCCAGTTGCGCCATCATGGCTGAAAAAAAACAAAGTACTCGATACTTGGAAAAGCAAAAAAGAAGACCATCGATCACAAGATTTCATTCTTCAAGATTAATTCGTATCCTACCTCCCACTGCCATCGCACCCATTATCAGCGCACCGTATCCCTTGTCCTTTTTCTTTCGACCTGAAGCGACGCGAAAACGAGGTATTTTTAATTTTATTTAATTCATTTAAAAATAAATTACACCAAATCGATAATTATCCTTACCTTGAAACGCGTCCCCAGGAATAGTCAGTTTCACGTTCCTGGAAGAAATATATTCGTGAAACTTGTTATCCAACATCTGATCCAGGCTAAGCTCGGTCCCATTTTCCTTGAACGATCTGTCGACGCTCTTTGCAATGGCCGAGGGATCCCTGCCGATCGACACGTACTCGTTCAACACGTACACCGTGTCGTCCTTGATCGCCGAATCCAGGATCTCCAACGCTCTCCTTTTCAAGCAATCGAACGCGTTCTTCTCCGCCGCGCATTTGTCGAATAATCTCGTGTACTCGTTCCTGCTCTGCGCTCGATCGAACAGCGCAACAAGTAGGCAAGCGACTAGCAACGCGAATTCCTGACAAATTCTATTCTTTCCTCTCATAATTTCGTTTCGAACGCACGGTTTTTGTAACCCGTTTAAACGAGATACGATATATATATATATATATATATATATATCGAGTGTATTAGAATATTTAGAGCGGCGAGGTTGTACACAGTTTGGAAAAATATCGCGGACTAATTGAAATTGCTCGATGGCCGCTCTTTTATAAGAGTATTTCCTGTGCTCCTCCTACCTCGTCGTCCTTACGATACCGGCTCACACCTGATCCACGCGCTGTTTAACGCCTCCTCCTTTGGAAGGAGGGACGATTCCTGATTCAAAACAATGTCGTACAGCCCCGTAAGTAAGTATCCCTCTGACCCGGTTGCCAAGCGAAGCTTGAACCCCCGCGCAATGAACAGGACGCGAATGGAGTTTAAAGGCCGGTTTTAACAAGAATTGCGAATCCAGGCTGTAGCAGTTTTTCTTTTCTTGCGTATTGTACGTGTACACAATCGTTTCGAATTCGAAAATGAGATCCTTGCACAGATAAAGATCACTCTTGTATGCTACGATAAAATGGAATGAATGGATCACGAGAGAAGAGTTCAAGCGTTCGTGAATTTCGTGAAAGATATTTCATAAATTTAACAATTTGACGTAGCAGCACTTCGACAACGAAGATAAAAAATTTATCGAGGAAAGAAGAAAGAAGATTTTTCGATCCAATAAATTTGAATCGAAAATAAGAATGGAAAGGGATGAAAGAGAGAGAGAGAGAATCAAGTTTCGATCAAGTCTGCTTTTCATTTATACCGGCGAAAGTTTGCGTATTTACATTTTCGTTAAATGATGCGCGCAGATCCCCAGTGATCCGAATGATCCTTAATTACGCGAGTCGGGGAATTAGTCACCGCGGAATTAATTAACACGCCTCGACGGGATACTGTTAATCCGACACGGATTACAGACCGTGACGCGCCACATACGTCAAACGACCCGTGGCCAATTACGCGCGCACGAAATTTAATATTTAAAAATGTCCACGCAGTGGTGTACGCATACATACACGAGGTGTATGAAAAATTCAGGGCACTCTTCTCCTCTTATTTATCATTTCCTACGCTTTTCGCGATGGCCGCTTCTTCTTTGATGGCAGGCAGTAGCGAACGCAATTACCCTACTTGAGAGATAGAGAGAGAGAGAGAGAGAAGAAGAAAGATTTAACAATATTATAACGAAAAAAAAAAAAGAAGAAATTTTCTCTGACATCTTCCGAAAAAAAAATCTGGTTGCAAGTTTGCGACTCGTTATTACCCGCGGATTTCGTGTTTCTTCTTTCGGATGATTGCCGATCATTACCCTACTTCGGACTTTGAATCAAGTGAAGTGAAGGGAAGTGGAAGGATTTCGATTAAATAAATAATTTCGCGAAGCGTTTCTTCTTTCGAGGGAGACGAATTTCACGATGATGGAATTTCCCGTAAACACGAGTTTAAAGATTAAGGGGGACGCGGAGAATTACCCTCGAATCGAAAAGGATGTTGCGTAGCGTGCGATGAAAAATGGAGAATTGTTGGAATTATTTGAAGAATTTCGTGAGAGACTTATCTCCCATTCGAACGATTCGTTGGATAAATAAATTCCATTCCGTTTGAAAATGATAACGCACGAACCTTGAAACTTCGAAGTTTCAAATAAGAAGAGGAGAAAAAATCTAGATTGAATAATTTTATTCAAAAGAAAAATAACTCTATTAGCCATCGAATTACGATAAAGAAAGCAGATCTCCAATTACCAAGAAAGAGAGAGAGAGAAAGAATAAAAAGAAAACGGATCATTTCCGATTGAGCAACTTCGTGAAATATTTCATCATCATGATAATTTCGAGCAACATGGAGCGTCGTACGAATTCTATAACGACGTAAAAATAAAGCGGACCGTTACATGGGTAACGAATCGGACGTCACGCACGTTCAAGCAGGGCAGCCGAGTGCAGAAATGGTTAAGAACAGGCTTAAGAAGAGAATAGACAGGAGAGAGACGGTTCATGCGGCCGTGAAACGGTGGCGGAAAACGAGCAACTTTTACGGTCGACTGTCATCCTCGATAATGTATGCCGCGTCGTCACACTTGACATAAGGAGAGACTTAAAGCTCCTTGGCCACGTGGAGGAGCAGCACGTTCACGGGATCGTGAACACTGTTGCGAGCAAACCGTGTTTCCCGGACGTCGGTGCTCCTTCCTTCGAGATAATCGTGGATGGATACAGTACAGTTACGATAATGGCGCGCGGCTCTAATGGATCTGTCATGGAGTGAAAACTCCGTGTCAGGATGTTCCCTTTGTTTCTTTCTTTTTTTCTTTCTTTTTTTTGGATGAGGACGACAGCGAAAACGACAGTGAAGCTGCGAATTGTTGTATATTATCATAGGATCAAATTCGGGATGGATAATGGTTAGATCGGCGTTACGGGGAGAGAATATATACGCCTTTATCCGGGTTATCCGGTTTTCTGCCAATTTCACGGTTGTTCAATTGTAACGAATTCAACCGATTCAACCTGGAATCCTTTCTCATTGTTTGTACATCGGGCTGACTGACTTTCTTAGGAGTTAATTGATGAGGATAATTACGACGAGTGAGAAACGGCGAAGAAAAGAGAGCGGAATGAGTCGAGGGAAGGAGAGAAGGAAAAATTTGCCCGCCGCGAATAAAATCGTCGATATTTATTCAATTTGATTTCATTGTACATACACTCGAAATTTACTTTTTCAAGTAATGTACAAAATTTAAAATAATAAAATCGGAGCAATAGTTGACGAATGAAATGAAATTACGAACTACCTCGAATAATTAATCTACCTGGAGCGATTCTCTCCACTCGTTTCGATTAAAATCTACCATGATATGAACCGCAGTAGAACGAGTCAACTACTCTTCACCCAAACGAAATTCTTGCCGTTCCGCTGCTTGCTCTTGCCAACGCCCTGATCCGCGTTGTCGT
The DNA here is from genome assembly GCF_000469605.1 of Apis dorsata. NCBI lineage: Eukaryota > Metazoa > Arthropoda > Insecta > Hymenoptera > Apidae > Apis > Apis dorsata. The sequence goes on along the minus strand of NW_006263353.1, from coordinate 3,118,664 downwards.
AAACGTCGACGACCTCTCTGATCACGTGTTGGCTGTACGGTGGCTCGAAGTCGTTGCCCTGGAATCCCCTGTACGGTGGTCTGTGGTGGAAATTGTAATAGTGGTGCGGTGGAAGCGCCTCGTAAGAGTGATGAATCCCGCTCGTGGGATACGTGGTGGATAGGAAGGAATTCCAACCGAGCAGGCCGGTGATCACCAGCGCCACCTTCGTCAACAGCAGAGCCTTCTTCGTGAGCAGTAGCAAAAAGCCGAACATGAGGGGGATCAGGGAGGCCAGGTTGAACTTAAAACCTAGCAGGAATGGTATCAACAGGTGTCTCATCATTTGCCTTCCTGGAAAGGAGAAAGTTGCGGGGCAAGCTTTAGTCCGTGTTCACACACGTTTCATTTAACCTTGTTCCATTGGAAATAGGAACAGGTTTATTAATGAAATATAGACCTAGTTATATATATATATATATATATATATATATATATGTATGCATGTATTAGATGCTCTGATAAATTCTAGAGCTATGAAACGAGGTATATGGAGGCTCGGCGGAGCGGGTGGCCTTGACCGTGCTGCCTGCTGGAGGTGCTTCCTGAAACCAGCTTATGGCGAACGCCGACTCAGCCCAGATACGAACCATGGAGAACGGCATGGGTTCGCTTCCGTGCTGTTTCAAGATCGAAAAAACCCGTGTATCGCCTATTGGCAAATTAGCAAATTGGTGTCGTCTGACGTAAAATAAATATCTATATTGGGTTTACGAAAACTCGAAAGGATCGATAAGATATATAGAATGCTCACCTGGGCCCAAAGTTTGCCTGTCCCCGAAAACCGTCGATTTTTCATTAACGACGAACTCCAGTATCCCGTTCCCGTTCAACGTCGGGCCGGCTCTCAATTCCAGGCCGGGATACACGTTGTCCAGATTCCATCTGAGGCTTCGTCGTTCCATCAGTTCGGTAGCCGCCTTCACTACGTTCCCGAAATCCTTTGGATCGTAATCCCAATCCAGAGCTTCTCTACCGTGGCCGTCCGCTCTCTCCAAGTGCACGTCGCCAAAATCCAGATCGTCCTTTCGATCGATCGATCGAAGAGCGGACAGGGCGCCCCGATTCACGCATTCGAACGTGGCATACCGTTTCCCAGCCAAGCAGGAG
>NW_006263353.1:3115612-3117510 GCF_000469605.1 Apis dorsata | reverse complement strand
CCTCGTCGAAGCCCGCCCGACGATCTCCTCCCTCGTTCGTCGAAATTGGCGGCCCCTCGATCGATTCAACGATCACCGTGATCCCGGTAGAAATGTAGATTAAAAGGCACAAGGTTCTCAATCCGTGCTTCATCGCGTTCCACGAAAGGAAGATCGAGGAGAAAGTCTCGCGATGATGAAGTTTTTCCCTTGATTCCCCGCCAAATTCAGGCCAATCGCTCCATTCCCGAAGAGGAAGAATTCGAGGATTGATCGATTTCGCTCATCCGACGTTTTCCATCGTTTTTCTCCTTGGAGAAAACGAAGAGAAGGAAAGAATGGAAGAGGAGGAAGAATAGTGGTAACCGGGTTCTGGAACAATACTGTTGATCCAACGCCCACGATCGGCCCCCTATATAGGCGGCAAAGGACGTTCACACACACGCGGAACAAACAATTGGTTTCACTCGGTGAATCTTCTCGAGCAGCGAAAGTTCTCGAGCTGGTTGTGTTCTTTTCATTTCGTACGAGAGATCGAGGATCCCTCGATACACCGGATGCACTCGAGCAGGCCAATTTCGAGAGTTCGAGAAGCGAGAAGCGAGTTAGACTGTCAGAAATGTCGGTTTGCGAGAAATTCTCGCGCGATTTTGGACGAAAAAAAAAAAAAAAAAAACTATTGAATATTTGAAATATTTAAATATCGATCCAATCGATCTAAGATGTAAAAACTCGCGATTATAAAAAGTATTTCTATAAGAATTCGTCGAACAGGATGGAATAATTCAAATCTACGGATTATCATCGATGTAAACCGGTATCATCATCGATTCATGAAAGTGATGAAATTGAGAAGGGAAAAGTTGTTGAATCGCGCACGACGTCGTTTCCCTCCTAAGACTAAGACGAAAGAGATCCTCCTTGAATGCAAATTACTCTTTCAACTTGCCTTTATTTAACTATCGTCCATTCAGCTTGTTTCAAACGTTTATTTGACAAATATACACTTTTGAACGTCGAGAGGATTACGTTTGAGCGATGAATATATGCAAAACTCTTTGTACGTTCTTTTTTTTCTTTCCTTTTTTTTTTTCCCCCCAAAGGAAACATGAAAAAATCGAAACGAATCGATCTAAAGCGAACGACAAATAATAGACATTTTATCCCAAAAATTATTCGATCAACGAGAGTCCGCAAATGTTCGCTCTTTTAACTTTAAGAAAAGAAAAAAACACACGCGCGCGCATCGATTTAGAAAGGAGAGAAAGGGAGAGTGCGACAAAACAGCTTCGTATAAAATTAACATTTATTTATAAATAGTTCGATATAAGTTACATGGCGACCCGGGCACGGGATGAGAATATAAATAATCATTGGATGAAATCTGGTAGCCCTGTACAGGTACTGACTACTGAGTCCGAGCGCGTTCGACCCGGGATCTGCGATCGAGGGATCGTCGACCCCCCTCGAATGGGTATACCGTATATCGATCACTGTGGTGGAACGTGATATATTCATACCATTTCACCACCGTTCACCATAATGAATAAAGTCCGTCATGGCTGCTTTTCGTGCTGCTTACGTCACAATTGACGAAAATCGTGATCCAGCGATCGACACACCCGATATGCAACCGTCTGATCCAAGTCTGAGGAAAATATCTCTATTCGGCGGTCGGCAGTCGTAGTACGTGGCGTCACGTGTGTATGTGTGCGTAAATGTAGAATATGTGTGTCACTGTGTAACGATACTACACCGAGACGAGCATCGACTCCAGAGTATCCAGGTGATCGATCGATCGGTCGGTCCGTCCAATCAGGTCGATCGCACAGTTTCAGTTAGACGAAGTCCTCGAGGGATCGAGATCGGCGCAGCCCCTCGGCCGAACGATCACTTTGGCGAGCGAAGGTAGTGAGTTG
>NW_006263353.1:3114893-3115150 GCF_000469605.1 Apis dorsata | reverse complement strand
AAATTGCTGGAAGATGCTTGAAAGCCACGCGCTTCCAGCCCTTCCGAAATTGAACCGAGGGTCCAATTGGGAAATGGAATACGGTGTCATGTTTCGAGTGTGTCTCGAAAGGAAAGAGAATCGAAGGTGGATAATGGGATGATGCTGTTTTTTTCTTTTTTTTTGATTTAGAGAATGGATGGTCGTTTCTTATTCTCGAAGAAGGGAATGCGGAATCGCAATGTCGTTGGTTGGTGTCTCCTCTCTTGTTTGAAAAA
>NW_006263353.1:3111265-3114836 GCF_000469605.1 Apis dorsata | reverse complement strand
TATATATATATATATATATATATATATATATATATTGCAAAAGTGATGGAGCAAGAATGCAAGATAGGCTGCTAAGATTGAATTAAGTTGTAACCAAATGGCATTCTTCGTGACGAGTGTGTGTATTCGTCATATATACTTAGGTAACAGGTTTTTATTCGGTAAAATATATACACGATGTTACGGTAGGAAGTTGTTTTAGACTGTTTCCGTGTAATAANGATCCCCGACAACTTGATCATCATCGTCATCGTCGTCATCGTCTTCTTCCTTGCTTGTCTCACACTTGACGCGAATATACGGGAATATATACGATAATACTTCGCGCACACGAGAAGGGGAAGGATCACAGGAACGATCGAATCCGAGATAAATAAAAGTTTGGACGTGTATTTCTTTTTTTTTTTTTTTTTTTTCGTTGAAAGTAGTATTTTTCATTGATCCGTTCATTGATTGGCAACGATCGATCTCAAGTTATCTCGAAATCGGTTGTTACATATCTTTTTTTATCCTCGTTTGTGAAATATAATATTCGATTTAGGTATTCGGTATGTAACGAAGTTCTTCGTTAGGAAGAGATATTATAATTAGTTTGGCACATTATGGACGGACTCTTGAAAGGAGTTATTGAGACGTGATAATATTTTTTGTAAATTATGGAAGGAAAGTTGGTAGAATTTGGTTACTTTCTCGTTCTATGGTACCGTATTTGTTTCCGAAGAGAGACCAGCAAGGTGTATTTAGAAATCGAATATTCAGGGTCAATGATATTCACAGGGAATCGTTTCGGTTGTAATAAGTCTTCTCACGGTGTGCTCTTAAAATTGTTCTGTAAATATACCATAAAATCGAGTTTTCCTTTATTTGCATGTACATCTCTTCTAGAAGAAGAGGTATCCAAATTTAATTACCGGTTCCGCGTAATCCATAAAATTACTTTCTATATTCTCCAAGAAGAATTTATTCTTGAAAATAGTAAAGTTCCAAATTCATTAAAAGTAACTGTGAAAACATCGTAAAATATTAAATAGGAAACACTTTGAAAAAAGAAAGAAAAAAAAAAAAAAAAAGAAACAATATTTTTCCCCTCCAACTGTTACTTGTTCTCTTTTTTTTTTTTTTTCCTCTTCTCGACACAATACAAAGAATTTAATTTTTTCACTCATTCAACATTTCGATCCGAGAAATATTTTTTCCGCGTTGCTTTTTCTCGAGCGAAAGGGGGAAGGATAACATCTATTTTTCGAACATTCAGGAATCCTGGAGGAGGAGGAGGAGGAGGAGGAGGAGGATCGAGCGATAACCGGCGCAATTTCCCTTTCAACAAGCCGTATAATACCTCGCATTATGTACAAGATACTTGAAATCTCACGCCTCCGCAACTTTCCTCGTCGCGACCTCCTATCGAGCGGAACGAACGTGCGTTCTCCATTCGCAAATCCTTCCTTCCCCCCTTCCTCCTCCCCCCTTCTTCTTCCACACCACTCGCCTACTAACTCGAAATTTCATCATCCACCTTTTTCCCCACCTTTTTCCCATTCTCGTAAATTTGTCTCGTCGATTCTCCTCTTCGTTCCCAAAATACTTTCTTCCTCGAAGTTTCGAAGTTCGAGAATTCCATTCCTTCCCGTTCCATCCCATCGATTTATCAGTTGTACGAATTTCTCGAATATTTTTTTCCTCCATTCCTCGCGAACGTTTCTCTATCCGTTAATCGTGACGCGATTAAACGATTGAACGATCGAATTCCTTGGCGAGGACGATATCTTCTCTTTCCTTCCATGTCAAATATCGAATATATGGACGAACGTTGTTTGAAATGTTGTTTGAAACATTAATGTATTCGTACGGCCGGTATCGCGTGTAACGTTTAACGGTTTTTCATGGAATGTCCGTGGTGCGTTGGACGAGTTGGGTCCGCGCCAGACCTCCTCAAGGAGAACAGCCGGCCGCGCCTCGCCGTGACCCCGAAGACGACGTCTCGCCTAGAAAAAATGCGCGTATGGAGGAAGGAAAAAGATGAGAGGACGCGAGGCTCGTTTCCGATCCCCGCGACTTTCTCCGTCTGCCTCTGTCCACCGCGAATTCGACATCTTTTTTTTCTTTTTTCCTCTCTCTCTCTTGTTTATTTATAACTTAATTAATAAAAATAAGGCAAGTGGAAGTTTGTTATATATTGTGTCGATATCTCGATATCGGGAAGAATTGGATAGACTTTTTTTTTCTTTTATTTTTAGAATCGATGGAAAATCGTTAGTAGATGGTTAGAAAGTAATATTACAGTTGGGAGAGTAGTATAATCGAAGGAAGTCTTTTATTTTCGTGAAGAGAAGGTAGACATTTTTATTTTTTTTTTTTTTTGATTTTGGTATTTGATGATTCTGTTCTGTTAAATCATTTAGAGGGTGAATAAAAGAGAAGAAAAAAATCTTTGTACTCGTAAGTGATATCTGTTTAAGAAGAAGAAAGAAAATTTCATTAAAAATATAATTTCATATAAAATATAAAAACGAGAAAATGATAGGATTCAAACGAGTTCTTTTTACGTGAAAGAAAAGAGAACCAGTGAAAGAAGCCAAAGAAAGAAGCGAAAGGACGAGGAAAGTCGATAGGAGAGAGAAATAAAAAAAGAAAGAATTGCATCTCATTAAGAAGAACTTTCACTTCATCGATCAATATCGATTCTCTTTTTTTTCTTTTCTTTTTTTTTTTTTTTTTTTTTTTTTTTTTTTTTTTTTTTTTTTAGCAAAATGGAAGGCGATCTGTCTTCCTCGACATCCTTCGAGCACGAAGTTCAAGTTTAGTGAGAATGGAGCACGTGATGGATGATGGTGCACGTAACAACCCGATAAAGTTATTTACGAATGACAGTCGGAGTCGCTTGTTCTCGAGCACCGAAACGCTAATCCTGACGGCAGAGCGAGGCGGCTGCGAGCTGAGCGGTGATAATGGAACACTTTCCTCTCGACGACGCCGGCGAGAGTGAACTCGGCCGAGGATCGAGGTCAGGTCAAGGCCCCCACGAAGCAAAGCCCCACCTCTCCCCCTCTTTTTCCTCTTCTTATTCTTTTTTCGTCAACACTCGTGTGAATCAGAATCGGAGAAAGAAAATTCTCCAAAGGAGAAGGAGAAAAAACGTAACTTTTCCCGATCGACTCGTCAAATAGTTTCAGATAGAAACTGCTTGCTTATCCGAAGAAACTTTAACTTTATATTGAATGAATCAATAGTTGTCAGATGAAATTCGATTGATCAAAATTATTAGATATTTCGAATGAATGAATTTTAATTCGGCGAATAAATTTTACATACATTCGTCATCAATCATGTTGTCGACTTTTTATAAAAATTTGAAGAGAAAGTTTTTTTTTCGAGAGTTTTATTTTAAGTTTTAAATATAAATCGAATGAAATTCCGAAAAGCGATCTCGCGATCAATTAGCTTGAATTTCGATCTATGAATGAACTATTCCAGGGAAGAAAAAGTAGCACACGAAAGGAGAGTCGTCGGGCACGGATGAATGAACGCGATTCACGCATATTCGATTCTCTCGCCTTCTCTTGGATCCCGT
>NW_006263353.1:3109480-3111197 GCF_000469605.1 Apis dorsata | reverse complement strand
TTTTTCTTTACCGGTTCCCCAAAACACTCGCCACCAACGAAAAAAAAAAAAAAAAAGAAGAAGAAGAAGAAAAGAAAAGAAAAAGCAAGAGAGAGAAACAGAAAACTTTCCATGCACATATATCACATGAATGAACGAGTCCTCGTTCCCACTCTTCTTTGCATTCTTCTCTTATCGTTCCGCTTATATTAAAACCTCGAAACAAAAAGAGAACGAAAATAAGAATGAAACAGCTCTCGTTCCACTTTCCATAATTCCATAATCGCGACTCAAAATTGATCTATGATTTATGGATAATTTTAATTCTCGAAAGAAAGGAATGATTTCGAAAAATTCCAAAATCCAAATCCAACTCAATATCGAGCATATATATATATACACGAAACGAAGAGAACAAGAGATGAATTTTATCTTAATCTACTTCGTAAAATCATAAAATTTCTCGAAATATCTGCTCGAAAATGAATCGAGAATACGCGCATAATCGATGGGATACTCGAGCAAATCTTCTCTAAAAACGAGATCTCAGTATCTCCTCCTTCTCCTCGTGGAAAACGAGGCGAGGCAGTGTTCGGCTACTTTCGGCGGTGTCGAAAAGGGCCGAAAGAAGAGCCATGTTCGGAACGGGACCACCTGACCCGTGAGATTGCGCTCGACGAGGATCGATGAACCTCGATCCTCGCCGTCACGTGTCGGATCACGAGGAGGGAGAGATCGATGGACGGATGGACGGAGGAGAGGAGGGGAAGGGAGGAGGTCGAGGGGAGGGAGTAAGAGAGAGACACACGCTTTTTCTTCCGGACGGTGGAGAGTGTTAGGCCCGAGAAGACTCGGCGGCGCGGATGCTGACTGGCCTGGTTTACTTCTCGATCCTGCGTCTGGCGCTCGAGCGCGTGCGCGCGCTCGTACGCGGACCTCGCCAAGCGTCCCGGGCAAGTAAGGTGCGTAAGGTGTGCGTGCGTGGTTTCTAGTATCTAGGTAACTCGACAAGAGCTCTGCCCTCCTCCTCCTCCTCTCTTCCTCAGCTTTCTTGCCCCTTCCGCTCGCGCGGAAGAAGAAAAAGACGGAAGTGCGAGCGCTCTCCTGCCCTGCATCCAGAAAACATCGCACGTATCGAAGATTCTCCCTCGGCTCGAGCCGATTACTTTCAACGAGCCTCGAGGAATTCGCCCCCCTCTCCCTCTCCGACTTCGAGTCGTCGACGAGACGAGTCTCGTTGCATTTTATTGAGAAAGAAGAAAAAATTCGCTCGGAATTAGAGAGAGAGAGAAAGAGAGTAATTTTTGGGATGAGAGGGAAGGGATTCTAGGCAAGAAGACAAGTCGATCGATGGATACAAAACGAAATCTTGATCTTAATATATTTTCATATATCTATAAATATACATGGCTGGCTAGCAGCTCCGCGAAGAACAAATAAATACTGTGGTGTGGGATGGGACGATCGAATGGCTTTTTTTTCTTTCTTGCGTTTCGTTTCGTTTGGGAATGGAAATAGGGAAGCGTGACGTGAGCGTGTGAGAGAGAGAGAAATAGAGGGAGAGAGAGAGAAGAAGAAGAGATCGGCGAAGAGATGGGAGAGATGAACGATCGTGGTGAAAAGCGACATCTGGACGTCGAGGAAGGACATGATTCGTGAAAGCGAAGTCTAACGAGATTGAAAAGACAAGGATCTCTTGTTGGTCCCTCTCGTTGGTTCCTTTGTTTTCCTTCCTTGT
>NW_006263353.1:3105301-3109230 GCF_000469605.1 Apis dorsata | reverse complement strand
ACTCGATCTCGCCCATCCGCTCGATCCGTGGCCACCCGCTACTTGAACGACTTCGTGGCCGTGGTCTCCGCCTCCCGACACCAGCTTCTTCAAGCCGATGATGGAGGCCAACACAAGTGCGAGCTTGCTCACGATCAGAGCTTTCCCGGCAAGGAGGGCCAACGCTCCCAGAGCTAGTGGCACCAGGGTTCCACCGATCAGCAGGGGAATGGCGAGAAGACCGCTCATGTTCTTCTTCTTTTTGCGACCTGAAATAATCGAACTTTGATTAGAAAGATTGGATTCGACAAGGGTTCGATAGGGAGAGGTGGAAAATTGGAGATTTATTCCCGAGTGTTCGCGGGGAGGTGAAAAAGAGTGGGCCATACGGTCTACTGAGCCGGGAAACCGGAACTGGGAACTTTCTTTTTTTCGGATCATTGCCTCACAAATTATTTGTTTCGAGCGATTTTCTTTTTCTTTTTCTTCTTCTTTTTAATATTCTCACCTTCCTCTACGAGACTCCGTTGAAGTTCCTCCACATTGGGCAGTTTCAACTTCAATGTGTGGCTCTGGAAGAACTTGACCACCTTGTCGAAGATCATGGTGTTCAACGCGTCCTCCTTGTCCTCCAAACTTCTCGGCAAGCTAGCCTCGATCTCCTGAAGGGATTTCGGCGGTTCCTCCGCGACGTTCGTCGAAATTGGGTCGTCCTGGACGAACGTGACCCCATCCGCGACGTTCAACTGGACGCTCCTCGACACCCTGTCTATAACCGACAACAGCCTCACTTTCAAACAGGAACTGAGATCCTCGTCCGCGCATTCTTTGTAGATCTGGTACATCTGCCGAAGATCCCCGAACACGTTGCCGTTCCCCGTCGATCTACCCGCCTCCTCGTCGATGGAATTGGTCGTGGGATTGGTCTCGGCCGATCTCGCCGAAGCCACGGCCAACAGGAGTGCCAGGTAAACGGAACAGTGCGCCAACCGTCGAACCATCTCGTAAGAAGAATCCTGGAAACCCACGAAAATCTGTGTGAAAATCACCTCGAAAAGAAAAATTCTCAAAATTCTTCTATCCCTCCCTTCGTCCGATACATATTCGATACCCACCGAAGCAAGATTGTTTTAAGGCTTGGACGATCGGTTTTCTCGACCTTCCTTCCTTCGACGACACCTGCCGCGAAACGAAGCTGTTCGGCCACCGGTTTACTTGGATCGGTTTGACACTTTTGGCCGCGTGAGATGCGTGCTTGCACAGAGCACAGTAACTGGACTGTCCGTAACGGAAGCCCTGCCCTAGCTCTATATATCTGGTCAGGTGTACCTCCGTTGCTGGCGATATTCTCCCCACCTTCTTCGTGGCGGCCGCGCCGCGTACGAATACCGGCCATTGTGGGAGCATTTTCATTGCCAAGGATCACTTGAGAGATCGCGTCTCGCCAGGGTTGTTGCATCCGTGGATAGAGAGCAGCGAGATCTGCTGCGAGAATTTCGCTGCGTTTCCCCTCTCCGTGCGGAAGAGGAGAGCCTCATCCCCTCCCCTCTCTTTTACCGCCTCGATCCATCGATGATAAAACCTCGGATTCAGGCGAATCGTTTCGCTACTCTGGAGCGGAACGCCCTTGTCGTCGCTCGACATCTTCGACGACTCTTCGAACCGTTCCTTCGAATCGATCCAAATATTCATCTAAATCATTGGAAATTTGGAAATTTTTCGTCTGGAGAGAGAGAGAGAGAGAAAAAACGATTTTCATTTTCTCCCGCGTTATCGTCGTATCTCGATAAGCCTGAAATCGAAAGCACTTCCACACGAGGAGGAAGAGGAGAGAGAGAGAGAGAGAGAGGGGGAGAGAGGGAGGGAGGAGGAGAGGGGGTGGTTGATTAACATTGAATGGATTAAACAGATTGTAACGAGGAATGATTGTTTGGCGGTTAAGATAGATGTAACGCTCGTTGGACAAGCGTATTCTACATTTATGACACGAATAAAAGTAGAAACGAAGCTGTGTTAATTAACGGGGACCGTTAGTCATCGTATGTGTTTATATATGTATATATCAACCGTCCTGGTTAGAGCTCGCTCAGTGGTGGGCGCTTTTCCCTCTTATCCTGTGTTTTGCCATCGCATCCTCGCCATTTTCGTCCTGGCCGGAGGGGAGGGCCGGAATAACTGGGTCACGCCAAGTGAAAACGCGTAGATACGCGTGGCCCCCCCCTCTCGAAGGGGGGCATCGTTCCTCTTAATGTTTGGATTCACATTGGGCGCAGTGAAGCGTCGAGGAAGGCAGCGAGGCAAGAAATTTGAAATTTCGATTGGGGGGACCTGCGGCCCTGTTCCGCCTCGATTTCTTTTCGCTACTTCTGCCTCTCTCTCCCACGCTTCGACGTCGAATCGATCGATGATAGAGGGAATTCTTCTGGATCGTCGAGAACGTCGAGTGATAAAATATTGAATTTCTTTTTTTTCTCGTACTTGGTCGAATTTGGAAAATTGGATCAAATTTTTATTCGCAGAGTCTCGATATATATTCACGAGTTCTCTATGTGAGACGTGTAAAATAAAAATCGATATATACATTTTATCGATTGAAGTTATAAGTATCGAAATTCGAACGAAGCAATGTGATAGAAATAGAAATGTCTTAAACTTCGCTCATATAACAGCAGCAAAAATTGAATTTTTACGTAAAGTAAAATTTTTATTGGTATAATTGAAGAGACAACGATTTGTTTTATTTCAAAATTGCTTACTATAATCTATTTATAAAAAAATTGTATTTATTTTTCAATTTTATTTAATATATTAACAATAACTCTGTACAATATTACAGTATTAACGTTGATTGAATGAAAACGGGATATAATATAATTATTAGATAGTATTTATTCTAGAAATAATCGAATAAAGATTAAAGAAATTAAACGAGTATCGTATAAACGTATAAACAAACTTATAATACTATTTATACATAACAGTAATTAAACGTACACTTCTTTTAGATATACTGTACTGTACTGCACGTCGGCGAAAGCAACCGCTAGATCTCGCTAGCGCCACTCCAGTTGCACAAGAACCACAACGATTTCCTGCTCGATAGCGATCCCATCGACCTGATCATTTTCCGCTTGGCGATCCTCGTTGATGATACCTTCTCGACGAAACCCAATGTCACACGCGTCACAATGGGATCTTTAATGTTCATTCCATTGTCGTCCTTGCACGACGCGCGTAACGATTTATCTGGTATTATACAGTAGGTATGCAGGTTACCGGTTGGAAGTTCACGGCGCATCCGGTTTCGCTACGCCGACGCCTGTAATCTAAGTGGCTAGTAATGAGAGTGCTTGGCGAAAAAGAGCCATTACGGTTTACGAGCCATTAAACGACCATTGGACGAAGCTGGGTCAGTAGCGACACGGTCGAGTGGACGCCGGTTATTCGATATTTTACATTGTTTACGACGTTGTTATTAAGACGGGAGGAATTTCGCATCGTTGCAGGAAAGATAACTCACTGTGTGGAGAAAATTTCTGAGCTTGTTCCCTTTTTTTTTTTTTTTTTTTTTTTTTTTTTTTTTTTTTTTTTTTTTTTTTTTTTTTTTTTTTTTTTTTTTTTTTTTTTTTTTTCTCTCGAAAAAAGAAAACAATACAATTGAATTGCATGCAAGCGAGTACTTTCTACTAGCCGGAATCCCCTATAACGTGTTCGCTCATTAACTCGTATCTGGTTCAGGTATCAATGGATGCACCGACGATATGCGTTCCTATACTACTTTCGCTCGTTTTCATAAATATTAAACGGTAAAAAAAAAAAGCTCAAACGCGCGTGATTCAAGGGGGGATATTCGTTCGACAATTAGGTGCCATCCTACGATACAAAATAATTTTCTCGAAGTGCAAGTGTAAATAAATAGAGCAAACGGATTCTCACGCTCACGTACGCTT
>NW_006263353.1:3104668-3105282 GCF_000469605.1 Apis dorsata | reverse complement strand
TTTTTTTTTTTTTTTTTTTTTTTTTTTTTTTTTTTTTTTTTTTTTTTTTTTTTTTTCCTTTTTTCTTTGGGACAAGACGCATCGCGCCGTTCGTCATCTCTTTATTACAAAGAACAAATATGCAGGCGGTAAACGAATAACAGATCGATCTAATGGAGATAGAATTAAATAAATACTAGATCGTGTTAGGCGCTGTTGAATAAATAAACAATGCTCGACATATGTATATATATATATACGCTATACACGGAACGAGTATCTCGTGGAGGTACTGGTTCCTCGTAGAAACGGAAAGAAGAATTTCGAGGAATTCGGGGAAGGAAGAAGGAAAATGGAAAATGGAAAAGGTCGAGATGAAACGTCGTTCAAGGATCGAACAGGAACAATAATAAATAAACGTAAAGTGGAGAGCGCAAGGATGACGAGGGAGAAGGAAGTGGAAAGTAGTAGTGAATCAAAAGGACGAGGTAAAGAGGAAAGTGACTTTCTATGAGATTCTTTATGCTTGCGGTTGAGGTTGGTGAGCGCGATAAGCCAGCTCGTGGGCGTCTTGAGGCAGACTTCTGGCCCAGCCGTGGCCGCTTTTTTTTTTTTTTTTTTTTTTTTTTTTTTTT
>NW_006263353.1:3096016-3104266 GCF_000469605.1 Apis dorsata | reverse complement strand
CCACCTCCGCCGTAACCGCCATGGCCCCCATCGTCGTGGCTCACTATGTGGCTGCTGCTGTGATGAGGATGCGACACCACCTCGTACGTCACGTGTTTTCCGCTCGAGCTGAGCAACTTCTTCAATCCAATGATGGCGGAGATAACCAGGGCGATTTTCCCGACGAGGAGTGCTTTACCAGCGATGGCGGCGATCGCGCCCAGCGCCAACGGCAACAGGGCTGCAGCCTTTAGGGCCAGAGCCATCATCAGGGGGCCGAGAATCTTCTGGGCTTTCTCTGTGAAAGAATTACTCGTTAAACAACGTTACAATTTTCTCGGTTAACGATCAAGGAAGATTTCGTCAGGATATCAGGATTTGCACAGAAAGAATTTGTTTCTATTCTATTCGAAACAAAATATCGGATAAAGGGAAATAGTAATATATAATAGCGTTTGGGAGGCGATCGTTGGCAATTTTTCGGTCGGGAGGCAGGCGTGGAAAACGACGACTACGATTTCTCATCGATGATTACGATCGCATAATCGTACACGCGAGATATGTTTCTCGTGCATAGAATTTATCTGGAACTTCCCACGAGATAATAGAGGGGGAGGGGAGCGACCTTTCTCAGAATGATACGCGCGGAGAGATCCGTTTAAGTGGAATAGGCGAAGGTCAAGGCGACGTACCCCGTGAACGGAAGAAAGTATGTCAAAAATCTCGCGCGACGAGATCTCGAGAGGAGGTCTGTCCGTCTTTTTCTCTCTCCTCGCTCGCGGGTGATCGCGTCTCCGTTTGTGGGTCCGCTTCGAGGGGAAGCGGAACCAGTTTCTCAGTGGGTCAACGTCTCGCGGCATCCAGCTTCCTCGGCATAGCCGACGTCGCGGTTGAAAAGCGTCGACGAACGACGAGCCTTCGTTCGAAAACTGGTACCGAATTATCAATCGTATCAATCGATACAACAAGTATAATCGCGACTCCTAAGTGGTATGGTACCTGTAGTTCTGATCAGTGATGGATGAATCAAGAGATGAATATACGAGTTGATATGAATGGTGATCGAATCGATTTAAATTAATCGATTGTTGTAATTACTTTTCTTGCCACGACTTTCCACGGCGTTGGAATCGGTGAAATCCTCGAAACTTCGTCCGGCAGACTCGATGGCGCCGAGGATATCGGTCCCCTTGAGATCGACCTTGATGGAATACGTCCTCAAGAATCTGCCCAAGCGGTCGAACAATAGCGTGTCCAAGTCGCTCGACTCTATCGATCTGCAATAACGATGATCACGATAACACGACTCAAATTAATTGAACGTCACGCGCGAAAAGGAAACGAGCTATCAAAATCGTTGAATTATTTAAATAAAAAAATTCTTAAGAACATTTGAGATCGATTAATGATTACTTAACCAAAAGAAAGAAGGAAAGAAAATAAAAACACAGACCTAGGTGCACCTTCCTCGTTGGCATTGGACGTCTTGACAACAGTGATGCCGTCCGTGAGCGTGAAATCCTCCTTGTCGGCGAGCATCTTGTCCACGTACGAGAATACTTTGTACTTGATGCAATTGATCGATTCCTTCTTCAAACAATCGGTGTATATGGTCGCCATGAGGTCGTTCTCGGTTCCAGGCTTGTCATTGGCCGGCAACGCCGCGGCCAGTACCGGAAGTAGCCACAGAACGGTCACAAAGTACTTGCTCATCTTCCTCCTCCGATCAAGATCCTCGACAAACAGTTACGAGAAGAAGAGGAAAAAGAAGATGAAGAAGAAGAAGATGAGGAAGGAATCACCACCGTACGAAAGAAAAAAAAAAATTGGAAAAAAGTCGCTTATTCGATCAATATTCCTCGATACGAATCGCGCGGATAACGAATGCGTGGAGCCACGGAGAGGACGCCAGGATGAGCGTCGATCGAACCTCGTGTGTTACATCCAAAAGAGGTTGCTTTGCTTTTATACCGAAGTATCGCACGAGGGGAGACCTCGTGGGCACAGGCCATCGAGAGTTCGCGTTCGCTTACCATTCCATCTCTCTCTATTCCCCGCGTTGCAATCCCCTCTCTACTCCCCCTCGTTTCTCTCTCTCGTACCCCTCTCTTCGAAGGCCTCCAAGGCCTCTCTACGAGGCTCTCCTTCCCTCGTTGCATCCCTCTCCTTTCCCCGATCCTTGTTATTTCGGCAAGAAATGGCAAAGAAGGAAAAAAGAAGAGGAAGAAGAAAGAAAGAAAGAAGGGAAAAAAGGCTCGTAAACTCGGAAGAGGGACGAGGAGAAGGAGAAGAAGGAGGAGGAGAAGGAACAGGATACGCACAACTTGTATACGCACGCACACACGGTAGTCGTATAAATACAAGGGGATTACATTAGAGGATTATTAAACAAAGAAGTATGGACGCACTTGCATTTTCTTTTCTCCTCGGTTTTTTTTATGATGTTGTTGTCTCGACGATGTGCCTCGATGCAGCACCATCTTCTCTTCTTCTCTTCTTCCTCTTCTTCACCGCCTGCAGCAGACCTACTTCGGTTCGGACTCCATTAAGGTTCTCCTGAGAAGGGAGCCTCGTTCGATTCGAGATTTCAACGAGGGAAATCTACTATACGCATAAGTCGTCGTGGGGATACGTGGGCTCCCTTGTGATTTCTCGCTCGACTTCACGTGTCTCTCCTCCTCCTCTTCTTCTTCTTCTTCTTCTTCTTTGCTGATTCTCTATTATTATTTATTATCGAGGAGCGCGATCCGTGTAATTTTCTTTTTTCTTTTTGCACGCGACGTATCGTAGATCTCGTAAATATACACGTCGATTGTCACGTACACCGCGATCGACAATCGAGGAGGTGTAAGAAAAAAGATGGGATTCGAGCGCGAAACTTTTTCATCGTATCTTTTGGAAAATTTTTGGAAAATGGCGAACCGTTAATTTAATTTTTCTTTAATGGTATTACATTGCTCGATCGCGGGGAATGATGAACGGTGTTACAGTCTGTTGGAATAGTATGACACTGTTTCCAAGTTGTAGGAAGCTACTTTTAGACCGGTCCTTATACCGCTTGTACAGTTAGCCGAGATTTAATGTCGTTAAATTCCTTCCCAACAGGGAAGATATTCGAGGCCACAAATTAAGATATTGTATTACGAAATTAGTATCGTCCCCATAGAGATTGTGAAACACGAATGATTCTTATTCTCGTCGAGAGAATATTGAAATCGATCGACAAAAGTGATTTTATAAGTAAAATTCCGCGTCACAATAAGATGAATGAGATGCGTGAATCTTATTATAAAAGAAACAAGAAAAAAAAGAAATCCACCGATCCATTCGTTTCTGAAAGGTTTCAAAAAAGTACGACGAATTCGATCATTCGTTCTCACCTCTCGAAACGAACAAGTGCGTACAAGTCGTACAATCGTTTCCCACGATTACCCCCACGTTCTCCACAAGCATGGAAACACAACATCTAGCGGATCGTTAATTGCCAGAGAAGTTGACATGGATCGAAAAATTCATCGTCGTATGATGGACGCGAGATATTATCTCGAGAACGGGGTCGCTCACCCATTTACAACTGGGTCGAGAGCCCGGCGTTCGTTTCGGCTGCCTCGTCTCTTTTTTCTTCTTCTTCCTCTCCTCTCTTCACACAGCACACCTGTCTTCATCTCTCCCCGATCCGTGTCCCTTCCAGAAAAAGAGAGAGAGAGAGAGACTCTCGGCCGGTTTCGGGGATCAAGATCGGCCGGCCCTCGAGAACGAATGTCGCCCAAGGCGGAATCATCCACCTGACGCGGCTCTTACGCGCCGGCGAACGCGTGCACGTGAACAAAAGGGAAGGTATAGAGGCTCTGTGGCCACCCTCGATCGCAAAATGACACCTCGATTTCGTGTCGAAAGCGGAGAATAGCGGGGAACAGCCGTGTGGAATGCGTGCACTCGAATACGTGGAAAAGGATGGAACGTAATGTAATCGTTTTAGCGGAATGGAGAACGGTTTCTAGTAGCGATGGGATCGAGCCGATCGCGAGTAGAACGTTGGACAGAAGGAGAATTGGACAATTAGTTTGGAACTTACGTTCCATTTCGAAAGAAAAAGAGAGAAAATTGAATATTGAATAAATCATCGCGTTTTAATTATTCTCTAAAAAATAATATTAAATGATAACTCGGCGCCGAAAATTTTCAATACGAATCCTCGTCTCGCAGGCAGAAACAAGATATATATATATAGAACTCGAACCCATCGCTAGCTTCTAGTGGCAGAAGCCATTCGAGTATCGAGGACATTATGGTTAGAGAACGCGGGAATCAAAGGTTAAGAGCCCGTGTGAGAGAGTAGTGGAGAGGACAGCACACTTTCAACCGATCGGAAAGCTGTTGAAACGTTATCGAAAGTATATATATACGTATATATATATATATACATGGAAGTATATGGTAGCGTTTGGAAGTAAGTCGACGTTGAATGATGGAAACTGTCGTTGATTCGATTCTCGATATTTCGTTTGCGTGGAAAAAGAAGATCTAGATATACGTTATAATTAGATTTGGACTTGAATGGAGACGAGCAGTCTGAGCAAGAGAGGGAGGCTCGAGAGGAGCGGAACGATGCCGCGGGAAAGAGTAACGGGTCAGCTGGCGATTGTTGTTTCGAAATTCACGGTGAAGTTCAAGGTGTTGCGTGACTCGCGTGTATCGATCCCGATATGATTTCCTCTCGAAAGTTGGAATTTAATTTTTCTTTTTTTTCTTCTTCCTTCTTGCTTCTCTCGCTTCCGGATGAACGAAGTTCTATTTTATTTATAAATCACGACGAATACAGGATATCTCGTATGTAAAAGAAAGACGATTTTTCTTCTTCTTTCAATTGCAATTTTAAAATGGACGCGTACAAAAATCGTAATAATCGTGCAGGCTGTTTTAATTCTATCGATTTTTTCTCTTCTCCCCCATAGAATTACCTCTTCCTTGGATTGGGACGACAATCGTTAAAACAAATATACGATACAAATTTACGCAGGATATCATCCCCGCCATTCCTATGCATCGACCTATTTCTAGGCAAACGCGTAAAGCTTGCGAGCTCGGTTGCAAATCGATCGAATAAATTATTTTCGACGGGGGGGGTAACCCGGTTCGGCTCCTTCGAAAATCGATGCGTCTCGAAACTTTCCAATTTCCAACGATACTCTGTTGTATCGGACGGAATCCGTGTCGCGCTTTTACTACATTTTTACCAAGGACCGCCGCCGCGGATTCGAATCACGCCGAACATCTGTCGTGCATCGTCCATACGGAGGGGGAGGAGGGGGGGGGGGGGCGCTAATAACCCGCTAAAGGAAACCGAGGGACCGAGAATCCGTCCAATGCCGAAGAAACCGCGTGACGCACGAGAAACTCGACTTGACTAATCGCGGACTCGAGGAGGAACCGTGCCGAGATTCAGATACGAGCGAGCCATGACTTTGCCGCGTTTACGACTCTCTAATAAACGAGATAGAAGGCCTCTCGCGTTCACGAGGTGAAATTCTTGCTTCTCCGACATCCAGAAGAAAGCCTCTGTTCCGTTCCTTCCTATTCGATCGTTCAAAATTGTTCCAATTTTCCCTTTTTTCTTTTCTTTTCGCGACAAACGTCGCGAATTATCCTTTCTGTAAGATAGATTCCGATTTTTCTGGAAGAAATCGATTCACAGGGTCGATTGCTCATGTATAAATTGGTCGAGGTTGAGTTTATTATATTGAGCCATTTTGTCATACGTCGAATTCAAGGGAAGGAAATAATTTTTAAAAACGATTTCAGATTCAGGAAAAAGAATTATATATATATACGACACTTTTAGTTAAGGAAAAATAATTATTGGGTTTTCGATGCTGATTGCAAGGATTATTGGATTGAGATTTCTCGAAAAGATGAATGATTAATGCATGCCCCTCCTCTGCCACTTTGCCACTAACGAAAGTTCTCCTCTTCCTTTCAGAATAATTCCGCATCTTCTTTTTCCTCGGGATCCCTCGCGATCCTGCCGGATGTAACGAGCCGTGACACTCGTGCTCCTGTTTCCCCTCGATCCTCGTTTCACCTTCGTTCCATCGAACGTTTTATTTCTCGATTTCTGCCATCGAGCGATTTCTTTCTTTCCTCCTTCCTCTTTTTATCTTGACCAATTTATATCTCTTTGGAATTCCAATTCCATTTCTCGTATGAAAATTTCACCACTATCGATCACGATCCGTATAAGACAAGTGACGGACAGCCTAAAACAATAAAACATCCCCCTCCTCCACCCCAAATGTTTCGCAATCCGCGTTTGAAACCACCGATCGAGCATTGTTGGGCTTCGGTGGCCCAGAAACCGGTGGGCAAAAAAGGATTTTTACTGGCCTGGCCCCGGATCGGAAGAAACGGCAATTTCGCGCCAACCTCCTTTCCAGCCGCTCATTTTCCTCTATCTGGGACTTAAGGACATCGGTCGCGCAAGATTTACTGGAATCCACCGACCCGATTCGAACAACGCGACCCCATCGACCCGTCCCATTCCTATTCTCCACGCTTCTCCACCGGATATATCGATGCACTTTCCCCATCGCCGTTCCGCCATCTTGCATCGGGCCTCGTCTCGATTTCGCGGGCCCGGTTTCGAGGCCGATCGCTCTGAAATTTCGCCAAAGAAGAGGAGGGGGACGAGAAAGAGAGAGAGAGAGAAAGGGACGGTTTCGGAGGTTCCTGGAAAGGTTGGAAAGTCGGCGAATGATTTCTCTTTTCGTCGTCCGGATCCGCTAGAATTTTCGATCGAACGAGACTCGAAGATATATATATATTTTATAGGATTCTTAGAAGGAAGGGAAAAATGAATCACTTTTCTCAGTGTTGTTCTCTATTTTTGTTTTTTCTATTAAACCGTGTATTCTCACCGGCGGTTCACACATACATAGTTACATAGATAATCAGGTAGGAAGTTGACAGAGTTCATCTAAATCGTACGTGGACTAGATGGTGTTTCAACTGCGATCGATATGATTAATATTGCGGGGGAGGAATATGCTGAATCGAGGGAGAATCCTCCCGTAGGGAGCGTTCTCTTTTCTTTTTCTTTTCATTACGACTAGCCTCTATCTGTTTGATTCCGAAATCCTGTCAATTTCTTTATATATATTTATATATATAATATATAACATTATTTACACTTGGACTCCCCTGGATGGGGATGGTCGCGTCTAACTATTAGAGACGTGTATCGGATAAATAGAGCGAAATAAATAGATTTTTTAGATCGATTCTCAGGAACTATAAAAAAAAAAAAAAAAGGAAGGGGAAGAACGGAAATGAATTTGCTTTCGCGATCGAGGAAGAGGGTAGAGATGAAGGAGGAAGGAGGAGGAAGAAGAAGAAGAAGGGGGAAGAGGAAGGAGAGAGACGTTTACGCGAATGGAGCTAAAACTTAGAGGAAGATTAATGATGATATCCGGAATACGCTTGGCTCTGCGCGTAGCCGTGAGAATCGTCCCACGAGTTGGCCGAGGACCATCCGCCGCTCGCTACAGGGGCGGCCCAGCCGTTGTTGCCACTTGCCCAACCGTTGTACGGGGTGATGTCGTGGGAATTCTTGGACCAGAGCGCCCTCAGGCCGAAGAAAGCGGAAATGGCGAGCGAGATGAGGGACGCGAAGATGGCCTTCTTCGCTATCAGGCCGATGGCGAAGTACGCGAGGGTGGCCAACGCGCCGATCTTCACTTTCGCTGCGATCAGGAGGGGCAGGATCGACTTGAGTATCTTCTTCTTCCCTCGACCTGCAAACAGAAATGTCTCTTCAATTGAATTTTTCGAACGGAGGATGTTTCTATCTGTTTACTTTTCGTCGATGAATATATCCATATTCCATAATATTCATAAAATGGATCTGGATCTCGATTAAAATTGCAATGAATACGTACCTTCGACGATTTCGTCGACCGCCTGGCGAACCTCTTCCGGCGCCGAATCGGTAATGGCGCGCGCCGACTCTCCAATCTTCTCAAAAGCGGGGGCAAAGTTGATCTGAAGGATTAACAAATTCGAGATTAAGAATAAAAATAAGGGAGGAATTCGTATATGAATCTATTTACCCTGAGGCTGCGACCGGTCAACAATNCCCCAGCCTCCTCGCTGACGAAGTTCTCGAGAGCGGTCTGCCTGTCCGTGACACTGTTGGCCGAGTCGATTTCCTGCTCGTACATCAACTCCTTCCCACTCCTCGAGCTTCTCCCCTGGCTGCGCGCGTTCCTCACCAAG
>NW_006263353.1:3092126-3095992 GCF_000469605.1 Apis dorsata | reverse complement strand
CCGGTGAACAGCTCCAAGCTGTCCTTGTCGAAAAACTCCTTCGCCTTTCTGTACAGGCTTTTCTGCACGCAGGAGATGCTGTCGCTCTGCAGACAATCGTCCAAACTCTGGCCAGCGACCACGACGAAGGTCAGAACCGCGATCGCCAATATCTTCATGACTTTTCTCGAACGAAACGGAAAGTCGAGAACCGAGATAAATATATATATATATATATATATACGAGAATATCGTATCGTAGCCAACGATTACGAAGAAAATGGCCGCCGAATTTTCCCGAAACCCGTCCCGTCCGTAGTGAAATTTCGTGTGGTCCATTCGTGCAATCTCTTTACCTTATATATTTGGCGGGCCCCTCCTCTCGCGCGGGCCGCGTCACCGCGCCCCACCCTGTCTCTTTTTTCTTCCTATTTGCCGTGGCACGGGACGTGTCGTCACAATGAGAGCTCTCACGGGCTCTCAGCGTGGCCACGTACGGGCCGTTTAACAGGGGCCCAACCGAGGAAAGTATTCGAGCGAGGCGGACGCGGATAGGTGTTCCACCACGGCGTCCACAGCCGCCCATCCATCCACCACGACCTGCGACCTGCCCACGGATAACGGATACGAGGCGGCTGCCGAGGAAACCTTCTCCTTGCCTCCTCCGTTCCCTTTCATCTCGCTTCGATATTTCTACGCTCTATCAAAGTAGAGTTTATTCGAAAAACTCGATCTTGTTTTTAATTTCGATTTGGATTGGATACAAAGAGTATGGAGAAATTGTAGATAAGCGTGTGGATAAGTAGATAAGATAAGTGAGCGGGATGGAAGATCATTATTTTACAGTTATTACGATGGAATAATAACATGCTGTTAACAGGTATTAACAGGTGTTTAGATTGAATATATTTCTTATTGAATTCATCGCAGAAAGTGTACTTGAATATGACAAGAAGAAAGAAGAAGAGGAGGAAGAAGAAAAACGCTTGGCTGCAAATTAAGGTTACATACGCGAAGGTATATGGGGCAATTATAAAAAAAAGATCCAATTAACAAAACCAAAAGTTAAAGTCTAAATTATATTTGTTCGAGCAATAAGTAAACTGCTTACTTAATTGGAGACTGTGCGCGTGCGTTTCCAGGTGAAATTATAGATTTCAACGCGTGAACCGAGTTTTCTCCTCGAAAGGAGCGTCAGATGAAGTCACGCGGGGCAATTAACGAGGATCCTCCAATTAACAAAACGCTGTTGTTAGAGAGCGGCAAATCGTGTAGACCTCTTAACAGCGTGGATAAGATCTGATTGGAAGGGATAGAAAGAGAGAGAGAGAGAGAGAGAGAGAGAGAGAGAGAGAGAGAGAGAGAGAGAGAGAGAGAGAGAGAGGGACCTACTCGTCCAACACGATCGCATCCATTCCAATTCGAGGGGACGACTTGGATCCTATCCACGCGATAATGAGCAAAGTGGAGAGTCTGGTTGAATCACTGGTCGTGATTTCCGGAGGAAGAAAGAAATTGACGCGTATGTGAACTC
Source organism: Apis dorsata (assembly GCF_000469605.1). Lineage (NCBI taxonomy): Eukaryota > Metazoa > Arthropoda > Insecta > Hymenoptera > Apidae > Apis > Apis dorsata. The sequence goes on along the minus strand of NW_006263353.1, from coordinate 3,094,479 downwards.
TCTCCTCGCGTGAATGAAAGAAAACTGGTATAGATCAGGTTCAAACATCCCGGATCCGACCTTCATCGCGCGCGGACACCACTTTCTACTCTGACCCCGCCGCGGCTCTCACGACGGAGGGGCCCCTCGTCGATAATGACGCGAGAGCCTCTTGTCGTTTTCGTTTTCCCTCCTTTCGGGCGAACGAGGAATTTTCGGTTGCGAAATAACCCATCGTCCGAAATTCCCAACTCGTCCAACCGTGCCATTGTCGTAGAAAGGGGGCTAGAGGGGGGAAAGGGAATCATCGTAACAATGATCTTCGAGGAGTACGTTCTCTGACTTTTTATTTATCGCTTGAAATTTCAATCTTTAAGATTTTTGGACGACGAGTTTTTGCCACGAAATTTTGAGAAGGATAATTTTTATCAAGTAAATTTAATTTAGAAATTGAGAAAATTTTGGAATTGAATTTGGAATTTTTATTATATATAAAACGTGCATCTTCGTAATTCCATCCTTCCTTCACGGCGCAGGTTCGAATTCTGCTTTCCCTCTCCCTCCAGCGCACGAAATCGGAGCCGAGGGTTGACTAGGTAAACGAATATAAGGTCAGAAGCGAAGCGGTCGCGTAAGAGGACGCGTCGTGTATATAATAAATCGATCGAAATATTAATAATACCTTGAAAAGTTTCTTCTTCTCGTTCTTGTTTCTCAGTCGAAGCGACGACAAGAAGGAAATCCGGTTGGATGTGACGTCAGTGCCCCATTCATTGATGGGATCATCCTTTCGTCGATCCTTGTTCGCCCCCTTCCTTCCCTGGCAAAGGAGTAGGAGAGAGAATTCCGTTCAAAAGTAAAATCACGGTTTCTCCTTCCGTGGTGAGGAGCAGACACGCCCAGCCTTCCTCCAGCTGGAATCGTGTACAGGAGGAACGATCTCGAAGAGAGGATCGCGAAATTAGGTACGCTTGATATCGTACTCGTTGAACGGATTATGTAAACTTTCACCGAGAGGTAACTTCTTTTCTCTTTGCGTGTGTTTGTGCGTGTTTTTTTTAATCTTGAATTTATATTCAAGATACGCTATTGGCAAGAATGCTCGAGAAATACTCGATATCGAGAGTAAATCTTCGAATCAAATTGATCGTTATTTTTTTCACAGTTTTTAAAATAATATGGAGGAGGAAAAATTTTATTTATCCGGTAGTTGTGTATATATATTATTACAAGATAATGAGAGAATTTCGAATTATGTTTGGAATAAAGAAGAGATTAATGGTACGATGATGTTTACACTCGTACAGCTGTATTTATTAACCGAGGTTTGTCGAAGCTAATTTGTTGAAAGTAATCGTTGTTGAATTTCTATGTCGCAATAATTTACGAATCGAAGGAATATTCATTTTATCCATTTAATTCAATGAAAATGGTTAATGCAATGGGGAGAGAGAGAGAGTAAATAGCCGGCGTAAACTGACTTCTCGTATAAATATCTATCGTATCTCTTCACGCTTTATTGCGATAATACTTTTTAGAAGCGAGCATTTACGCACGCGGATATTGAGCTTCGACACATTGTCGTTCGTTCAAGTACACGGGAAAATTACGTTCAAGTTCATGGGAAAATTTCGTATATAAATGGCGCCTCGAGTTAGTAATCGTTATACACATATTATGTGTAACAACGTTTAATACAGATGGAACGTTATGCAAAATGCTTTCTTCGCTCGCAATTGACCTCCCCGACTTATTCCATTCCAATATTCCTCCCTTGCCCTCGCTTCCTTGCTAATTTAGAATTCGTTTCGATAATTCGCCCATTTGAAATACGATCTACTCTGATTTATTCTTTGAATAAATCACTCGACAATTCTGGAACTCAGCTCGAATTTCACCGATTTCTTTCACGAATTCCAGGAATCGTTGTATTCGCGAACGAAACGAAAAAAAAAAAAAAGGAAAAGAAGAGGAAAAAGAAAGAAAAAAGAGAACTCGAAAATAGATGTCATCGTGCACGCACGTTAGCCTCGAAGTTGACGTTTCTCTCCGCCTCGACTCGCTTCGCATACACTTGGTTCGCCCAAGAATTTCACTCGAACCAGAGAAACGAGGATCGGTCCCTTGATTGGCCGATCCGGTGTTAACCCAGAAATGCACGCAACATTTTTCCTCGCAAATTCCTTATAATTTGCTCGCTTCGAGCTTCCTCTAACGATTGAACTTCGAAATTGCAAACTTTTCGAACGAAAATATCATACATTGTGCCAAGTCGGTCAACAGGAAACAGGGGAAATTGTAACGAGTCGAGTTTTCCACGGTCATTGGTTGAAGCAAGTTTTGACCGAAGTGGAGTTATTATATTTTTCGAAAG
>NW_006263353.1:3087654-3091997 GCF_000469605.1 Apis dorsata | reverse complement strand
TAGAATATTTCACTCCGCTTTCTCGAATCCGATTTTTTTTTTTTTTTTTTGTGGACTCCTCGCCTATTCAACGTGTGACGAATCCTTTATTATCGAGACGAGAGAGAGAATTCAATAAGATTTGTCAAAGTGTCGTTTTTATCGTTCCACGAATTGGTTGTGTAGTAACGAGTTGTAGCGACGAGTAAATCGGTCGAGGGACGTGTAAAGACTACCGTATTTTTTTTCTTGTGGAATTAGTTGAATGAGTGACTTTTGTTTTTCAATTTGAAATATTTATTATTTAGAAATAAAATCGAGTACAATTTTTCACGATAGAATTCCATTCATCTGTTAACAGATTCAACGTGGAATTTGAAGAATGGATTTTAGAAATTAAAAAAAAAAAGAATGAAATATTTGTCGAACTGAATGAAACGAGAAAATTCTTCACGGCGCAGGAATTTAAAAAATCCTCTGCCTTTTCATAGATCATTCGACCCGAATCTCGACGCGAAACCATTTGCATAAACAATTTTTAAATTAGATAGCTTCCATCCGTCGATCCTCTAATACCCTCACGGCCTTTAGTTTACATAGAAATTTCTGATTATTCGGAACAGTGGTGTTCTTCACGGTGAGGCATGAATCGCCTTTGACACGCACGCGTACATTCGTAAAATCGGTCGACGGCATTTGAATTTTAAATTTCCTTTTCGTCGAATGGGTATAATAACCGTGGAATGTAACGGAGTACTCTTTCACGTTGAAATATTACTACTCGATGTTTGATCGTCGATTTTTAGAACGAATTTATCGTTTCTTACCATCCTATTAAGATTCTCGAATTTCTCGAAAATTCGATCGAGCAAAAATATTTCGAATATTTTAAATTCTAAAAAAATCGTCCGAGAATCTCTCAATTTGGAAAAAAAGGGGAGAAAAAATAGCGATCTTGAATGGAATCCGAAAGAAATGAATTTTTTAAGTGGTTCCTTTTCGGAGATAAATTCAAACTTGTTTCGTATCCGATGGCGATTTCTGTCGTTCCCGCGGTTTTGCCGGGGTCCATTCACGAAAACGTTCCAACTTTCGTTTTCCCTCGGCGACAGCTGGCGTGCGTCGCGCTCGAGTTTACGGCGCTGTAAAACTTTAATCGCCGTGTCGCATTGTTCGACGCAGGAAAACGAAAGCAGAGCAGAATCGCGCGCCGATTTTTGATAATCTCGGCTTCGCGCCGAGATGAAGAAGGAAGAGGAGGAAGGAAATTTCTTCTCGAGAGAGGGGAACGAAAGCGAAACGCGAAGTATGAAGTTCGAGAAGGAAAGTATATATTTATGCAAATTTTAAATGAGAGAAACAAAAAAAAAAAAAAAAAAAAAAAAAGGAGAGAAAAATCCAAGTTGAAAACTTGTTTACCAATCAAGGAAACAGAAAACAAAGTGTGAAAGTTGATGGTAGGTAAAAAGTAAAAGACAATGAATATATAAATTACGTGTGTTTAAAAAAAGAAGAAGAAGAAAAAAACGTATAAAGGAATTTTCTCGAGGAATTCGAATGAAATGAATCGATAACGAGGAAACTTTTCTTTTTTATTAATCGAGAAAGTTGATGGATTATCAAAAATCAACCAATCAAAGAAACTTATTATATTTATATCGACGAAGAAAGTTTCGATAAGAGAAAGAGAGAGAGAGAAATAGAAATAAATGGAAAACGAGTTACAATAAGATCGATGAAAGAAGCACGATAGACATATTAAAAGAATTCGATCGAACTCTGTTTACTATTGTTTAAAAAACATAAGATTCGCATTTCCGGTTCATCGCCCGTTTGTTACGAGTGCGCGGCGTTCACTGGATGATCTGAGCCGATTACCACCGCGTTTCCCCCGTTTTATGATATTTCAAATGTAAAAAAAAGGAAGTGTGTGGAATCTGTGCCAGTGGGTCTCGGTCTCCTCGCTCATCCTCCCACCAGGCCCCCGAACAACTCGGCGAAGAAACGGGGCCTCGGTCGTCCGGGTAGGGGAACGCGCAACGTTGCTGGGGAGGGAGGGAGGGGGTTGGGAAGGTTGCATAGAAAGAGGAAGGCTCTCGAAAGCTGAGCCGACTCCGCCGCTCGACCGCTCGACCGCGGCTTCGAATCCTCTCCGAAACGAGACTCGAAAATTCGTTCGACGAGGCCTCGATTTCCAAAGGCGCGAAATCAATTTTTTTTTTTTTTTTTTACAGTGAAATTTTCCAGGGATGCGATCTCTCGTTGGCGTAAAATTTTCATTTTGGTGGAGAAATATATAAAACGAATCTTTCTCGTTTAACTTAGAATTGTATATATATCATTGATTATAATTCGAGCCCGATCCGACTTTTCACGGTGATTGCGATCACGCACAACTCCGCGAGACGTTGCTCGAAACCGAGCGACCACGTTTCACTTTGCACGATTTCTTACACAATCGGTTTGTGCTACTTGCGAGACACGCTTACCCACAACCCGCCAACGCGGACATCCGGATCGCGCCGTGATAAGTGGCTTTTTGCCACTTTTATGCTCGTTAATCCGATCGATTAGGAATAGGCGGGCGGAGGGAGAGTTTAATCGCGAGCGCGGACAACTGAAATATGCAACGCACGGCAAATGGCGGCTCGTTGGCACACTTTCCTCGATCGGCTTCGATCGCCCGATTTTCCTATATATATATATATATTCGATCGGATATTATTACACGTCCAAGTATTCTCGATTATCGATTTCCAATAGAATTTTAAAATTTTCTTCTTCTAATCCTAGAACGGATTGTTTCTTTCGATATATATGTATATATATATATTGGAAATTTTCGAGTTCTTCTTTCTTTTCTTTTTTTGCTCGAGCGACAAAATGGAACGGAATATCTGGTCCAATTACGATCGAATTAATGGAACAGTTCTCGATTGTACGAATTTTCTTCCAGTATGTTTGAAATTTTAGAAATGTTTTTTTTTCTCCCCTTTTCTTAATCGAGCGATAGAATAAATCCTACAATTTGTACAAATTTTCCAGCGATATTCGCTAGAACCAAAATTTCTTACTCTCTCTCTCTCTCTCTCTCGATTGACGGAAAGTAACGGAAGAATGGAACGGACGTACACACGATTGTTTTCAGCCAAACAAATTGGATACAAATTTTTATTCGGTTGCGATAAATAAATAAATAATACAAAAGAGGAAGAAATGGAAATGAATCAGATGAGAGAACGAAAGAAAGGATAATAAATAAATTATTGTTGGTGAGTGAAGTTTGATGACCGAAGCTTGGATTTCTCCAGCGTGTCCAGCGCCCGTTTCGTCGTTCCTCCCGTGTCGCGCGATCCATCACAACCGATCGTTACGTTTTTTCAACACTCCGTTGTGTACGTGTCACGTGCGAAATCTTTAAAACCCGTCACTTTCTAACGGAGCAAAAGTGTGCGTCAAAAGCGTTCGTCCGTCTCACTACCTCCATCGTCTCAATGTCATTGTCACCGTCCAGTGTGGCCGTCCTTGTCTCGTCCCGTGTCTCGTGCCTCGTGCTTTCTCTCTCGACTTTTAATCAATTAACAAATGATATATCGGTGCTGCTGTCTCGTCTCGAAGAGGCGACGAAGCCGGTCCAGCGCGGATCAGGATCAAGATCGGATCAGGACACCCTCGAGTCGCCGAACAGGTGAGCGTATCCCCTGTAAGGAAGGCCCGCGTCCTCCTCGCCTACGGAGGACCGCTTCTTCCGGTAATGGTGGTGGCCGACGTCCTGCGCGTACACCACGTGGTGGCCGCCGCCGCTCTCGTGCCCGCTCGCCAGTTTCTTCACGGCCACGATCAACGAGAGCATCAAGGCCAACGCGGACACCATCAACGCCTTCATGGCCAGCAGACCGAGAGCGCCGAATCCTAGCGCCGCCATCATCTTGCCTGAAAATTGCAAAGATCAGTCAGGTAATCGATCTCTTAGTCTCTCGATCCTTTAGGAGAGATTTTAATAATAAATGGGTGCGAAATATTTTTCAGACGGGGAAAGAAGGAGGGGAAAACGTTTCGTTTCGGAAAACTCGTCTTACCCATCATCAGAGCCAGCATCATCATCCCGCCACCACCGCCTTTCTTTCCACCGCGGAATCCGCCGCCTCCACCGCCGCCCCCGAATCCTCCGCCGCTTCCTCGTCTAGCTGAAACCACATACAGGCAAATGAATCACCCTCCCAAGTAATATCTTGGATCAAATCGAATCTCTCATCGAGGGTGAACCTTGATCGACCGGCAAACTCTCTTGAAGGGCGCTCTCGAGATTCTGCGGCAACAAGGCGGGCAGTTTAATCCTCAGCTCCCTCCCCTCCAAAAACTGC
>NW_006263353.1:3084233-3087083 GCF_000469605.1 Apis dorsata | reverse complement strand
CCCGTAGCGTAGCGTGAACGCGATCCTCGCCCAATCCATGCTCGCTGCCCCGTGCCCGCTCCTGTTTCCGACTTCCGTCTCTGCACGATCGACACGCGGCCGCGTAGAACACGCGCTTCGTTGAAGAAAATTGTCGGACCTGTGGCGAACCTACGGCGGAGGTCCGAGCGGTGCATCTAGGCGGATTTGAAATCGGAGTTTATATATAGTTGTACGTGCCGGTCGGTGATCGTAGCTATGAAAAAGAGGAAAAAAGGAAAAGGAGAAAAAAAGAAAAGGGGGAAAAAAAGGAAAAGGAGCAAGGAGAGCGGCCGGCTCGGATGCCGGCGGCCGTTCTCTTCTCTCGTTCTCGCGTTGTCGCTCGCCCGTTGCTGCTTGCGCTTCCGATCTGCTTCGCCCCCGCTCGCCCTCCTCCCCTAGTTTTTTCTCCTTTTCCTCCTCTTCCCCTTTTTTCTCTCTGCCTCCTCTCGATCTTTATCATCTCCTCCTCCTCCCCTAGTTTTTTTTTAATTCTCATTTTTCCCAAGCGTTTCAGAGCGTTACGCCGCGGTTGGCTGCTATACGCCTCCTCCTCCTCCTCCTCCATCTCTCTCTCTCTTCTCATCCGCTCTCTCCCTTTATTCTAGATCACTGGATATCGCGTCGCGCTGCAACACCCCGCCCAAACGGAACGAACAAACGGGGCTTCCTTTCCCTCTTTCCGCGATTTAGTGGAGCAGAAGAGAACGTAACCGATTTCGAATCTCGGGTGTTGTAACGCGAGCAAGCGCAGCCTTCCTTCTCTCCCTGCACGTATACATCTTTCGATCCGTAATTAGCGGCACGAGATCCGCGCCACATATTATTATTACGTTACATTGCAAATTGGCAACCACGTTGGATGCCACGGATTTTCCTCCAGCGACTCGTTTAAATTTTTTTTCTCTTCTCTTCTTTTTACTTCCTCGAGGAGAAAATTTTCCATCGAGCCTGGAACTCGAATTAGTGGAATTAATTGAAACAAAAGGTTGCAAGCGCGTGAATTTTTGAATGGATCGAGGAGGATATATTCGACTCCTTCCGCCCTCCCTCTTCTTCACTTCGTCACTTCGTGAACAGAGAGAGAATTTTTCTTCTTTGTTCCCAAAGGGAGGGAGGGATGATCGACAACAGATGGACGATACGATAGATGAGATGGGATATGGGATAGAGGGAAGAAGGAATCGATCGACGCCAGGCCAGGAACGAAACTAGTTCATCTTGCCGCATACCTTTCTCTTCTGTTCCACTTCCCTTCGCGTGCCGCTTGAACGATACACGGTATACGTGTATACGTGTAGCGTTGGATGGTTGGTATAACTAGGCCCGGTTTGATACCGTTCGCTCGTTCCTTGCCACGACGCCACGCCACACGGACGATCGTGTATCCTTGAAACCCGATCGACGATGAGGCTTTGGAGAGGCTTTCTTCCTGGTTTTCCTTGTCCTTTTTTTTTGTTTTTCTTTCTTTTTTCTCGGAGAGGATGGGTCGATTCGTGTTTCGGTTTTGGTTTCGCTTGAAGGAAAAGCAAGTTTTTTTTCTTTTCTTTTTGGACAAATTATGGAGAAATTTTTTTTTAGGAAATTTAAGAGGGTGGAAAGGATGGGGAGGGAAGGAGGGGATGGTTGTTGTTGGTATTCGTGAATTCGTATTTAGACGAGTTGTAAATATTAAAAATATGTAAAAATTTCAAATTTTCATGTTTTTCATTCCTCGAAGGTAAATTTCTTAATTATTTCTAATTTATAAACTTCGTTACAGCAATTTAACTGTACTTAGTCAACTCTTCTATATTTAGAATTCAATTATCTTTCTTTCCCCGTCAAAGTAGCTGTCTTTAATTACCCAACACCTTCAATTTAATATTTTACGATCGTAAATTTCCCCTTAACGACGGCTTTTAATATCCTGTGTAATGATCATCAAGTTTTTCAAACGAGTAAACTCAAGTGTCCTTGTTTTTCCGTGTTAAAAAGACGTGTGAGAAAGAGACGAGAAAGAGAAGAAGAAGAAGAAGAAGAAGAAGAAGAAGAAGAGGGACAGAGAGGGAGAGAGAATCAGGAATTTAATCAGGCTCGGGTTTCTCCCCGGGACACTTCCGTAATAATAAGCGAGGGAGGAGGACGATTTAGAACGAGTTGGTGGTGGAATCTACGGTCGCAGACAGTTTTCTCCTTTCGATAGACGAAATGTGTGTCGGCAACAGGCACAGGCGGTCGATCATTCAGACGCAGACCGGTCGACACCATTTACGCGCGTCCAACATCCTTCTACGACGATAATAAGAAAAGATACGATCGATACGTCCAGATACTTTCTCCTCTCGCGACGAATTTCTCCGAATCGGGCGAAAACGCGCGCCCGAAACGAAACCAGGCCACTAATTTTCGATCGCGCGCGTTGTAATAATAATAATAATAATAATAATAATAATAAATTCTCGATCCTTTCGTTACGATATACTTTTATTCGATTTCCAACGATTATACGTTCGATCGTATGAATTTTCGCAATTATCAAAAAATGATATTAAATTCTTCGAAAATTCGTTTATATAAAGTATACACGAAATATTCCTTTTTTTTTTTTCGATTTAATAATTGATCGAATAATTATCGATTAAATATCCTCGAATTTTTCGTGATCCACGTGTCGATATTTCTTTTTTTTTTTTTTCTTTTCCTCTCCAATTTTCGAGAATTGGGTCAACGATGACGTCCGCCTCTCTCTCCGATACCCGAAACCGAAAGTTGATCGCGCGAGAAGTGGGGAAGGGAGAGAAAGAGATTGTTTCTCCTGGGTGTCCCTTATCGAGCCATCATCGTCGTCGT